>NW_005054357.1:1650493-1731723 GCF_000277835.1 Geospiza fortis | reverse complement strand
TGCACTGAGTCTAAAGGCAGAACTTACCTTGGATGATTGTGTGAAGTGAGAAATGTAGACTGGTCCTTTTGTGTGTCTGACCAGGTTAATAAAGGGTTACAAAGAAATAAGGACACAATTGTGAGTTTATTTACACTTTATTTTCTTATTGCAAAACTCAGAGAGTGAAACATAGGTACTCAGTTTACAGTAACTTTAAATTTTAACTGCTTTTCCATTATTATTTCTCGATATACATTTCTTTGTCATCTTTCAGATCCCTAAAAATAGCAAATGCAATAGTATTTGTGTTCTTAAAATCAGTTGAATGTAAAATTAATTTGTATTTTTTGATGCAACATTTTTATTCATAACTCTTAAATCCCATTTGGTCCCAGTTGTATTTGTCATGACAAGTATAGAATAAACTTTTGAGCTCTTCAACAATTCCTAGTTAAATGGCAATTAAATATTCTTTCCTCGTATGTCAGAATCCTTAGGAGTGGATATACAGAGCTTCCTATCCTGTTATTTTTTCTGCATACATACTAAATAAGAATTTTCACATTTTCAATGGTACTGAACCCTGTGAGGACGACACTCCAGAAAAAGGCGGCAAGTTTTTTTCCTAGTTGGCTAAGTTAAACACACTCAAAACCAAGCAAGCAAAAAGTGGATACCCCCAACTATTTTTCTGACCAGAGAACTGTAGCTTATAAGAAGTGTTTGCTTCTCACTATTGCCTTCAGAGCTGCTGCTCCTCTCAACAGCAACTGTACAATGTGGGGCCACAGTTGCATTCATTGTTCAGTGAGCTTGTCCACATAGTTAAACCCACCGACAGCAATGAATGTTGATTGTGACCTTTTTGTAAAGCTTGGCAGGGTGAGGGAGAAACATCATATGATGGTTAGGTTGCTATCTTCGGTGTTAAGGCCTGAAAGCATGAAGTAAGGAGGAGGATGGTTAGCTGGAGGGTACAATCAACGGTCGATGGTTTTCACTTTAATTCCAAACTCACCGACAGCGTTGAATGTTCACTGAAGCAACCACTACAACAGAACTCCATTGACTTGAGTGCATCCTCAAATGTCTGAAAGTAGGGGGGGAAAATCAAAATTCACACAGTGATTTTAATTATATAGATGATGCAACTTGAATCATTTTTCTCTTACCGACACCAACACCCTTCTCTGCTGATCATGTTTCCGTCTTTCTGCAAGGAGCTGGCAGTTTCCCAGACTTCTTTCTATGAAAAGAAAATATGTTTCTCTTACTCAGACTTTAAAAATAAAGGTTAGAGATCCAGGCACGAGTGGATTAATGTTGTCTGTTATTTCACAGGACTGAACTTCACAGTAAAACAAAAAACATGAGATCCCATAAATGAACAGAGCTGGCTAAGAGTTTTAAAAATTAGTGTTGCCAATTAGAGATTGCTCAATTGAGAAAAATTTCTTCTATTGACACAGTTCAATTTGATTAAGACTTGTTTGGGATTGATGAAAAATAAATTTTCTTTAAAGAACGCTTAACTTTTCAAAAAATATCTCAGAGACAGAAGGCCTTTTTTTTCTTACAAATTTTCACACATGCAGAACCTGTTGTGATAGTTTTCAGGAGGAAAAAAGGTGACTGTATATCATGACTTGATCCATATTTATTGTAATTTTTTTTGTGTCAGCATGTTGTGCACATCCAGCTGATCATCACACAGTAAAGTCCTTATTCTTAAAAATTTCCACAGTAACACAGCACTTTTTCCTAATCTTCTGAGCTTTCCAACTCAGTTGTCCTAATTATTAATAAAAATAAATAATACGTAAAAATTAAGGTTGTAGGTTTTGTGTTGTAGAAGAGTTTTAGAGGCTGGATAAGAAAGCAAAACATGGTAGTCCAGAAATTTTACCTTATTTTCATTTGTAAGCAGAGTTCTTATGCAGGTGTTCTTGAAGCTCAGCTTGTCAGAATTCTTTTCTGCTACGTCCACTCTTAAGTGTGCTGAAATTCCAGGACTGATTCATTGACTTACATGAACTGTTGTTTGTTTGTTTACCATATCCTTTGGTTAAAGATGCCCTCTACTCTCTCTCTCTTCCATCAGTTGTTATTTATAAGGCTTTATAAATGTTTGGGTTTTGTCTGTACTTGTGTTAAGGGAACCTGCACTAAAGGACTGGAGTTGATCAGTGTGCTGCCCAAGCCTATTTTCTAAACAAACACTATGACAAGGACTTGGTCCTGACTATTTCTTTCAACTAGTTGCTCTGCGTGTGGAGGTATTAATTGCATTATTTAACTCAGCTGTATTTTCCATCTAATACAACTAAAAGAAAAAGTCATTAATATAGCCTACTGGAGAACTAGACCAGAACAGAATCAACTATTATGGTGGATTAGATGTGTTTTGTTTATGAAGGCCACTTTGATTATTAATATAGCTAAATCAAATACATTTTAATTAAACGTGGCAGCCCACCTTTCTTTCCCAATACAGCAGCACAGGATATTTGCTGCCAGTGCTTTAGCTGTGATTATTTTTATTTCTCCATTAATTTGTACTGAAATTTCCAAGGTTTAATTCTGTGGATGTTAGGAGAAGACCTCTGCACACTGGCATGAGTGATGAGAGAATAAGGCTCTCCAACTCAGTCTTATGTGCATCTGTTCAGCTTTGTTCTAGCCAAATGAATTAACTTTATGGTTAAGGGTTGCTCATGTTTAAGATCTGCCCTATTATAAGCTTGTTTTCTGTTCTCCATTTCTTTCTGTGCTCATTCCTATGCCCTTATTCCCTGCTTCCATCTGTCACTTCATATTTCAGTATGGGGGCTTGCCTGGCCAATATCTGGCAATTGGGATGGGGTGCAGGGGAAGGAGAGGAGCTGTGTAGAGCTTGTGGCTGGGTGGATTACATCTTGGAAGGAATTAGTTTCACAGGTTGTTATTAATGCCTCCCCCCCCATCATGGAAAACCTCAGTATTTCCTTGGTTACCTAGCCTGTGAAATGGGCTGAAACTTCTAAGTACAAAAGGTATTTCTGGGTTCCAGCCCTGATTCCTGATGTGTGCAGGTTATGCAGGGTAAATATGCTTTCATCTTCTTTCATGTGGTTTTCATTTTTTTAAAATCCCTTATTGGGCTTAGCTAGCTGTTACAGAGGCCAGCTTTATTTTAAATTTTATTTCAGATCTGCAGGCTTATGTGAACATTCAGATTGGATGTATTTTTTTTTTTTTTATTATTTAAGGTTAGTAGGTCATAAATAAACCAAAGCACTTTCCTTGCTTTGAGCAATAGGGTCATGATGTACATGAAATATCGCTTTAAAAAACTGCAACCTAACGTGAATTGACAGAGGTACATGAGGAAGTAGTTCATCGTGTCGCTGCAAAGGCCATGGGGATTTGGACTGCAAAAGCTGCCTGTCTTAGGAATAGATTAGATATCTTGTCTGATGACCTGTACTTAATTTAAGTGACTGCCTTTGCAAGTCCTTCCAGAGGGCAACTGTGTGAAGTAGAGCATCTCATCTTCAGTCTTCAGTCCTTTTCCTCCTCTTGATGGCCTGACCTAAATTGAAGATATGGTTGTTGTTCTTGCACAAATAGACAATTATTTCAATACTATGTGAGCTGCATTCTAATTAATTACCTTTTCCGTTTTGACCTTGCTCTGTTGAATCAAAAGACCAACATTCCAACTTCATTGTAGTGGTTAATGCTGGGAAGCTGTTATACAATGCACGCATGTTAACAACTGTCTTATGTAAAACAGAGGCAAAAGCTCCCTCTCCGTGATTAGAAAAGCTGTCAAGTACTACTCTGCCCCGCTTATTGCCCCACCTTTTCCTTTCTTCCTCCTCTCTCACCCACACAAATTAGATGAGATATGAAAGATGTCAGCCAGATTGCAGTCTGGCTTGCATGCCACTTCAAACAGTTGCCTTAGAACTGTTACCACTCTTACTGCTGGTGCAGCAGGGAGATTGCTTACGTGGATACACAAAACTCAGCCTTGGGGCTCTTGCAGCTTTAGGTACTTTTTCTAATGGTGCATTGAAACAATCTATGTGTATTGCTTAAAATACTATGTTAGCAAATTTATGAGGTAGATACTTCACTTGGTTTACAGTATCATTTTTCTTTCACTGACATGGAATTGTTTGTTAGTGGAAGGTGGAGTTAAAACTTTCTGAAGCCAAATAGTCATTTGTATAAAAGGAAGACAACGGAACAGTGTTCATATTGATACTGCAAAGTTATCTCGTGGATGCAGTTGTTGGCTACTTCCACCTCCCACTTGCCCTCTCCCACAGTCTGTCAAGAGACTTCCAGTTAAACACTTGAGGACAGGAAGAAATGCAATGTGTAGATGTGTTTTTTAATTGTCTTGCAAAAGTGAATTCCAGTGGCAGCATCTAAAAATGGCAGAGGCACACTTGGGATCAGATTCTCAGCTAGAGTAAACTGACACAGCTCCATTGACATCAGTGGCATCTGGGTTTACACCAGCTGACACCTGGATGCTCATCTGGAAAAAAGTGAATTAGAATGATCAGTTATTGGTTCCTATATTTTCAATTTTTTGTGTTGTGTTCATCTTTTTTTTTTCAAACCTTTCTAAAGTGACAAATTTTCATGTTGTATTGACATTTTACTTTCAATAAATCAGCAGTAATACTAAATCTCAGTACGTATTGACACTGCTGTGCTTCCACTGAAAGGAATTAAATCCAGTTGATTGTAGTTATTAGAAATTCAATTTGTTCTTAGATGACTTTAAGTTATATGCTGACAGTAAAGAATCTGTGCAGCCATCAAGAGGACAAAACGAAAAGTATTTGTTTCTTCTGTGATCTAAAAAAACTACAAGAACAGAATCAAGTAACAATCACTGTAATCTAAGACTCTGACTGTGTTCTACAGACACTAACTGCAGTTGTTTCTGCAGGGTGTTGGAGTGTACCATCAGCTCCTAATGCAGTAAATCTAAGGCTAATGTTTTTCAAGAAATCCAAGCACACAATCATCATGTTTTCATGTTGCCTTAGACCTATGGAAACATCTCTGTTAACCTCTGTTGGAAAAAAAATGTTTGAGGGAGTATTTCACCATTTACTGGAGTAGAGCCATCTCTGGGGAAGAGTAGCAGCTGCATAACATCCTGAAGCACTAGTGCATGCCAGCCTGAGACAGGAGCAAAAAATTGTGATTGCCATGTTTAAATTCTGCATTCTACAAGGCTGCTTTTTCGTACATTCCTGGTTCTTGCTCATAGAATAAGAGGGTGGAAAAACAGAAAACATTTTGAGGTCAAATATGTCCACAAAATTGGTTTTTAAACTAAATCAAAATTTGTTTGACATGAAGAGCCATCACAGAGTGATCTGAAGTTCACTGTCTTATCAGAATTCTGATAGCCCAGAAACTGTGACATCTCCAAACATGCTGCTTTGTGTGTTTGTAGGCTTTGACTAAGTTTTTGAGTAAGTTTGCTGTCCAAAAATTGACTGTGCTCTTGAAATGAAACCCATCAGCTAATATTACATGTTTACAACACAGGCTATGAGGTGGGATACTGATTAGCCAAGCTAATTTAGGAACAGAACAAATGTGAGAAGCAGCAGTGATATTAGTTCAATCAGATATTTGATTGCGCTTCCAGAAATAATTTAATTGCAGAGCTCAAAACTATACTTTGCCCATTAGAGTTTTACCTGATTGGTATTTTGTTAAATCTTGAGACTAAAGAAACTTCCAAGCCCATATTTAATGTGAAAGTGCACACAGTAATATTGTCTTTTTGCTTACTATTTAGATTTATTGCATCTCAATCAATATAAATTGTTACTCTTACTTAACAAATCATAGTTACGCTCATGTTCTAAACAGACTTTTGTGTCTGCCCGTTTGAGCCCAACTGCAATTTATTACAGCATGTTGTTAGTCCTGTTTGACGTTGTAAGCTTTTTTCCAGCACACAGGATTCAGGCCCTGGCTCTATGAGATTTGCTTTTTATTTAAAGCCAAGAAATTGGTAAATAAATTCTAATACTGCCTGCAACTTCCCAATCTTATGGATCACAATTCTCTACTCTTTGTTACTGGAACACATTACTATTTATGGAAGATATGCACATATTTCAGTGCCCATAAATCATATGCAAACATCTGTTCTTTAGATCAATAGATGGAGTATGGTAACTGGTTCTTACATTAATAGCCATGAAGTAATGCTCACCTATTGATGTTATACTTAAACTTTAATATTTTAGCAAATGTTTCAGTAATTTAACTTTTCAGGCAATATTAATCAAAACAGTAGAAATTGCAAGCATAGTCTGGCATAGAGTTGTGTGCAGGCTGTACCTGAAAAATGCCAAGTGAAAGTTGTAAGATAGAGGGTAAATATTCACAGCAACATGATCAACCTGGCTAAAACACAAAAGGTTCTGTTAGTAATTCTCTCTGCACTCATTGCTGCCTTTGAAGAGAATTTCTTTCCCGCCCCCTTCCTGTGATAGTTTTAAACAGGCACCCTTTTATTTGATGAATCTGGACTGTGTGTAGTGGTCTACATTGTTGTCTTAGTAGTATGATCTATTTCCCACGTGACTCTGCAGGCAAGGTTCTAAGGCCAATAACTGTGAAGCTGTGCTCTGAAAACATATGGTGTGTGTGGAAACCAGGGCTGTGTAAGAGGCAAAATGTAAGAGGTGGGAAAGACAGTATTGTAGGGTAGGATGAGCACAGGATGGAAAGGCAGAGGATAAGAGTTTTCTTATTCTGTCTTCAATCTCAGTGTTACGATTTTTGGATAAAGTGGTTTCAGTTGTAAAGAGAAGAATCTTCAGCATCTATCCTGTTTAGCATTTATGTCAAGCCTTTATTTGGTTGTCATATATACTGTGGATAGATTGGTTGTTTTTCAGCATCTCCTTTGTGTTTGTATTCTTTTTCAGGAGCAGAGACATGATACTTTGAGACTAGCGATATAAATGTCAGCATAGTTGAATTTTCATAGGAAGAACATATGTATAAAAATGGAGAGCAAAAACATTCTATATTTTTAAAGGTTGAGTCCTACTGTAGTCAGCCATAGCACATGAGACTGTAGTTCTTTTTCTGTAGAAAATGGACTTGTTTTTAAGTTACCTATTAATCTTGATATAAAGCCTTCCACACTGCTTCAGAATGAAATTAGAATCCCCTTTTAGGATTTCTGGAGTACTTCAGTATCATTTGCATGTTGTCTTTTATGTTCTTCACAGTGAATATGTTAAATAGATAAGTATAGAAAAACATGTTTGTGGGCTTTCAAAACATTTTGTTTAACTTTTGCTCCTGATTTGTAAAATAATTTTCTAGAATTTTCTATAAAAGGTGCTGTGAGTGTAGATTTGCTAAAGAGATCCTCCATGTGTCCACCTTGCTGCCAGCGCAGAGTGTGATAGCAATCGGCTTTGATATCCCATCCCCCTCTTCATTCTGTGTTGCCATAGGAATGGTCTGCAAGAATTGCCAAATTCAAATAATTATGGTCCTGCTGCACAAAGTTTCTTTTGATCAAGAGCAGGTCATTTGAACCCTGATGTTTAGTGGGTAATACTTACAGCCTCATAAAAGTGTAGTGATGGCTGATATCTCATAGTGCTTTGAACATGTGAAGTGCTATATAAACAATATAGGGCTATTGCACACAACTCAAGCTATTAGCATTGAGGCACAGTGCCCCAGGCCCTTGGAGGGGAAGTCACGTCTTCACTGGAAAAGAGGCACCTTTTTGAGCTTTGTCTGCTTCCAGATTAGGTATCAGGAGCTCTCAAGGTAGTGTAGAGATATGAAAGGCTTGTTTTTTTCAAATACTGTGTCTACTACTCTGCACTGGATTCTAACAATTAGAACTGTGATTCTAAAGATGTGTGGATGGTAAATCATTGCCTGGTTGCATTATTTCCTTTGCTGTAATTGTATTTTGGCATTTCTGCGGGTTTTTTCCTTTGTGAAATTTCTGCTTGCTAATCTATTTCTTACTAACATCCTCAGTATTTTTCATCTGTAATTTGAAACAGATGAGGAATTATGCTTCATCTTTGTTCCCAAAAACATCACCTTACTTTACAGAATTTAGACCATAAATGCAATTTGAGAAGGTGTAGAACACTCCATGAGTGTCGGTGTGTACATATTGGTGAAGCCTTGCTCTTAAGGTAGCAATTCAAGGTAAGAAAATAGGCCAGGGGTATTTGCTACACAGATGATATTAGAGCCTGTTAGAGCCAAAGGTAGTGCTCAGATGGGAACAGTTTTCCCAGGATTGATGGAATTGCCTGATTTGCTTTGTTTTGACTCTTTTCCACATTTTGCACACTCTGATAAACAAGGGCTTCTGCTTAGGACCCACAAGAGGCACCTCTCCTTGCAGTCACTACAACACAAAGTCTGGGGCAGTAGAAAGGCTCATGACTATCTTCAGGGAGAAGAGGAAATTCCTTGAAGTCTTTTTATGCCAGTCATTGCTCCAGTTTAAAAACAAAGCAATTCTTGGTCCAGAGTTGGCAAAACATTCTTTTTGCTTTTTGATGGTGTAACTTCTTTTCACCAGTAGAGACTATTCTAAAGGATTGCATTTTTCTGCTTGCTTGTTGTGTGGCTTTTTTAATGTCTCAGGCTAAGCTCTTAGGCATGTTAAATGATGTAAACAAGTTTTGGATTTTTGTTACTGTTATCTAGGAGCAGCCATTCAAAACAAATATGCTATTGACTCAACTCTAAAAAGCTCTGAACACAGAATAAGCTTAGACTTTGAAGGACTGGGCACACAGTTTAAATATTTAGCATAGCAAAACCCATTGCAGTACAATTACTTGTACAGGATCCAATGATTTACAGCACAAATACGAAGCATAATCCCATGTATTCAGGGAGCAAATGCCTGGTTAGTTTACTGTTTTCTGGTGGCTCTTTTTTATCAAGACCAACACACACAAACACAAAGTACCTTTTACTGCTCTGACGAGGCTTTTTAAAGTAATACATTTTCTTCTAAAGAAATAAATAGATACAAATTACCAGAACAGTTCTAAAGGCCTTATCTTTATTATTGAAAAATGGCATAGCCTTTAATGGTTTGTAATCTGCCTGTGTTTTTGTGGCTTTCTCAACATCCTCCTCCTTGTCCTCGTTGAGCTCAGCTACCCTTTGAAAAGCTTTTTGCTCCAGTGACCACTTTAAACTTTCTATTGACAAAATAAAGCTGGACTCCTAATTTATTTTTCCAACAGAAGGTGTGAGTTGAAAGTGGTCATTGGCCCAAAAACCTATCGTGAGGACAAAGTTGATTTTAGTGAGAAGGGGGAGTGATGTCTGGTTTCCTTTTCTCTTTCAATTCCCACCTCCCAGAGTCCCAACCTCACAGCAGCAAGGTTTCCCTTTTTCGCAGCCTTTTGCTGCAGCTAGGAAAGGTAGGCCAGGAAATTGTATTTGAGTCCTCAGCTCAAATTGGTTTGTGAATCCAAATTCTGTCTTTTAAAACTGTGGGAAGACTGACTGGGAGCTGGCAATGTTAAAACTGTGGGAAGACTGACTGGGAGACTGGCAATGAAGTAAGTGAGTGAATGAGATGAGGAAAAGCATGTATAGCCAAATAAGTTAATAAATTAAACAATTCACTTTATGTGCACTTGCGTAGCTTAAAAATATGTGCAAGCATACCTGCAGATAGTTTAATGCAAAAAAAGAGAGGGAAATATCTCTTTGTTTTGGAGATTTAAACAGATCAGTACATCTGTAGCACCCAGAAGCCTCAAACATTATCAAAATGCATTATTCAACCACAGGGTCTTGCTTTTCTGCAGTACCCAACACATTTAAATACAAATTCTGAAATGAATTAGTAGGTTCAGGAGTAAGTGAATGGCATTTTACACAGTCAGGACTTTCTGTAAAAGTCTCAAGAGATCCCCTATCATCATTGTGGTAACCACTCCTAATCATAAATCATAATCTGAACAATCATAGGTGATACTGGCTATTCTGAGTTTTGTTTCTGCATCAATACCTCTTTGGATTTATAAACCATTCTTGTGCCAGTACCTGCCTCTTTTCTTGCTAAAGGTAATCAGGGAGCTTGAGGCTCACAGATTACATTTTCTGTGCTGTTCAAAGGTGTTCTATTTGTATTTTTATTTAGAAAAATCTGGATGAAATTCCATTTGGAGGGAAGTTCCATCCCTTAAGCCCTATACTCTGAACATCTAAAGCAGAGACATTGTGCTGGCTCTTAGCAGATAGGGTGAATTTCACTCTTACTGAATAAGACCCAGGTGCTAAAAAGCTATAGCTGAAAGTGCTGGGTTAAAAGCACAAGTCAGCTAGGTGCATAAATATTACATGGCTGTATCTTTAATGGGTTCCTGTCATAGACTTGCTTTTGTTTAAAGATTTCCATAACCCTGCTGATTTATTGCATCTTTTCTAGAAGTATGCTGTTAGCAGGAAACTCAGTTGAAGCACTTTCAATCATGTTGGAGGATCATTATACTTTCACTTGAATAACTAATTAGTTGCAAGAAATTAACCACTGCTGTTTAGCACAAAAACACTTTCAAGAAGGGCTTTCATTTTTGTTGTGGAAAATGACCTCAGGCACTTGAGGAGGTGGGGCAGAAAGGAGAAATAATGATCCTGCTGTCTTTTAATATAACTTTTGTTTTCAATTCCACCCAATAACTAGCAGGCAGCATAGCTGTCTGAATGAGGCACTGCACTTGGACTTTGGACAAATGTGTTCTGATCTTTCTGATCCCATGGATCTGGCAGCTGACCTCAACCTATTGACTGAGACTGGTTTAAGGTTCTACAAGCTGTCACTGAATGTTTGGGAGACGGAGTACAAGACTGAAGAAGAAATAAATTAGTGACTAGGATGGAAGGAAGAATAGAATATGGGCAAAGAAAGGTACAACCAGTCTCATGTTTCTGAAACTTAATTTTCCTGTTGTGAAATGTAGATTTTTTTTTCTTGGCACGTGAAGGTCCCTGTCTTGAGGTCAGTATTATTGCCACATGGTGTTCACAGCACTACTAATCTAATGTCAAACACAATGAGGTGAAGAAGGAGAACAAACAGCTCTAATACTTAGTGATTCACCATACTTTTGTGGTAAAAACTGGGAGAATTTGAGGACAAATGATTTCTGAGATCTAGATTCTTCTCTAATGTAAAAATCATATGAAAAGCCAATAAAAGTAGCAGATTCTAGACACTTTTTTGTCTAGAACTGCAATTTTGCCTGTTATTGAGAAATACATATATATAAAATTGATCTTAATTTATAAAATCATGATGGGTGGCACATGCAAATCAGTTACCTTCTTTCAGTCTTCTCCTCTGTCTAGGAGGAGAATTCTTCAGATATTTGATAAAACCAAAAAGTATTGGCCAGTAAGGCAAGGACAAGGGAGAAAGGGGGAGTTTATTGGTATTTTTTGCTCTAAGCACACTTGCAAGATTAGAAAGTTGTCTTTGATATGTGTATCTGAGATGTGATATGAAAATGCTGGGAATTATTCAGTGCCAAAAGAGAGTGGGCTGCTCATGATAAACTCCACCTGAATATAAAATATAAAGGTTCCTATAATGCTTTTAGCAGTTTAACTGTCTCCTCTGTTCTTTGCCTTCTTTTCCATCTCGAAGCAGCTATTTTGGGTATTTTAATGTCAGGATTAGAATCTCATTCAGCTCTTTATGATTATATTGGATTACCTGCATAATGTGTCTTCTGAAAATATTTACATAAATGTAGCACATTCTGGTGGCTATGGGTTTCAGTTTGTTTTGTTTTATTTTGGGTTTTTTTTTGTGTGGGTTTTTTTGTTGTTTTGGTTTTTTTGGGTTTTTTTTTTTTTTTTGGCTAAATTTGCAACCTTTTGGTACATGAGAATGCAGAAGTTAGAGGTTTGCATATGTGCATATCAGCAAATCTAACTTTTTGCATTCTAGAGAATTCCCTACCAGGCTTTTTAAAACAATACATTACTCTGAAATTGCATGCAGAGAATTTCAAAAGGACCAAGGGATTTAAAAAATTCTCCTTCCTTGACACTTGGGAATTGCTTCTGATAATCCCAGTGCTTTTCTTTTGAGCATCACTGAAGATTGAAATCTGAGTGTAGGAATATCACAGAAATCTGTTCAATTCCTGGCAGTTTGTCTCTCAGGTGAACAGTGTGCAATCACCCAAGATACTTAAGTTCTAGACATGGTGAGAGTGTGGTGCTAACACCAAAGCTGTGGGTTCAATCCCCTATGGGTTTTTCACTCAAGTGGGACTTGCTGATCCTTGTGAGTCCCTTCCCATCCAGAATATTCTGAGATATAAAATCTCATTTTTTGTAGTAATCACAGCTGAATAACATAGAACTCAATATAAGCCTATTAAGAGATATCCAAGTCAGATGTTAATGACAGATGTCTCAATTTCTCTTTGCCCTCTATGAGCATGTTCTCTGCTTTGCTCTCGTTATCTCATTTTGCTTTGCCTGCTTTTTCATTTTGATCTGTAACTGTTCAGCGAGTATAAAGTGTCTTCAAATAACGGGTGCTGACTTTGAGGGTAGTTTCAAATTTTGGTTCAGACTTCTGCCTATGGTTCTGATTGGGTGCATTTGAGTTCTTAGATCTAAATCTTGAAATTCCTTTCTGCTTGGATACTCTTATTCATACCATACCAAATACTGGCTTTTTAATCTTCAGTCATCTCATGTCCCCATCTCATGAAAAATATATGGTCCTTCTTAGTCTTGTATAACCAAAAGTATTGGAAAACGTGGAGTCTAAAAAACCAACATATCTAGGGAGAAGAGAACATAAGGCTCTTCTTTAAATAAAGAATCTTTGAAATACATTAAAACACGTAGACAGCGAAACCTCTCTTGCATTTCAGTTATTCAGTGATATCACAAAACCAGAGCTGATCACAAATGAATCGACAGCAGAATAGCCCTAGACCTCTTTACTGAGAAACTGCCTTGAATACATTACAACCCTGAGGGAGAGAAATATTACTTTAAGTGGATTATAGGAAAAAGCATGTAACTATGTTCCATTTTTTCCATCTAGGAGACTCCTCTGTATGACTTGTGTGTAAATGTAGCTAATTTTCTATTTTCAGTAGCTGTGGTCACATGCAGTTGAAAAGACGACGTGAGAAAGTGGGTTGGGCTTGCAATGCATTTGAGAATCCTTGCTTTTATTGGGCCTATGCCAAGTAAACCAAATGTGTGGGGATTAGCTCCTAAAGCACACTGCAGGTGATTCCAGGCAAATGGAAAGAAAGTTACACTGTGGGAATTGGAGAAAAGTTCTAAATTGGTGAGACTGTGCTTGCTGGTCTGGTATAGTCCAGAAAGATTTTTTTTCTTTTTTCTTCTTTTTCTCTGCCATTTCCTCCTCTACTGAGGATATAAACCAACCTTATTTGTCTTCCTTCCTAGTTTGCCAAAGTGTGAGTCTGTAAACATGTCCTCATGCTGACAAGGAAAGGTTTTTCTGCAAAATTTTACAGAGCACAAGCATCCAAAGGCTGTAAATCGCATCAGTTAATGAATTTTGACATTCAGCACAAAACATGTCTACTTTTCTCAAATGGTCAGCAGTTCTCCATACAGAGCTGGTGGTGGGGGATTGAAGTTTTCGGCATTCAAAACCCCTTAAGTGCAGTGAATGAATATAAACCCAGTGTCTTATAGTTACAAATAATTGTTGGAATTTTGCAGTTCCTGAGTAGAATTAGGAATAGTTCCACTGGTCAAAACAAATCTGTTCTTTTCAGATTATACCATATCTCATGAAAATGAACAATTAATAGTCTTGCTTGCATTATGGCTTCTTTTTGTCTAATACTTTTATATATATTATAGATATTTGGTAGAGTTGCATAGTCAGAAGCTGAATGATGAACAGAGTCTGCATTCTCTTGGCTTTGGTATTCTGCCCAGGATTTTTGCCTCACAATCCTTATTTGAAGAAAAAAAGAATGAGTAGGTCTTAAGCCCCAAAACTACTTTATTTCTTATTCTTTCTTGTGCTGTCTTGAGCATTTGTATAGCACTAGTATCAATTATTCAATCAGTGTCTTTGAAAAGCACCTACCAGGCTGCCAGATTCCTGTTGCAGAGAAGCTAGATGGTGCCAGGAATCAGTCACTCTGCTAAATATTGCTGCTGGCTCCACTCCCCGTCTCTCGGAGTCGGTAGAAGTCTAATCTACTGTTCTCCTGTGAAAAGATGGCAGGATGTAAAAATGCCATGTGAAGTTGCTGTTATGTAACAAATGTTTTGCCATCCTGCATGGTTAAGGAGTTAAACTGGTCTCCAGTCTTAAAGTGTGGGTATCTTCTGTTACATGGAATGCTTTTATGTTCAGCTGATGTGGTATTTGTCATTTAGTTCTTCACTTGCCAGATCTTTAGCTCTGTGAATTTAGAAATTCCTCTGTTTTAAAGAACTGGTTTGCTTGCAGTCAAGTCTAAGCAAGGCAAATATCACACTGCCTTGCACATGCACAGAACACCACCCAGCAGAGTTCCTATAAAGCAGTTCAGCTACCCCAGCATTCACCGCCCAGATGATGCTTGTGCACAGTTGCCATGCTGAAAATTAAAGTGGTGTAATATTGAAATTATCTCGGAAAAAGTAATGCTGATGGCAAATGTGCAAACAAATTTATTCATAATTGCGAATGTATCTTTGTGGCATTTCCAGTTTTTATAGAATCCAGGGACCTTTCTAAAAATGCTAAGAGCCATTTGTTTGTATAAGAAGAAATAGAATTAATTTTTCAATCACACTTAAGATATGCAGATAGTTTTTAGTAGGCATTTAAAACAATCATAACAAAATTAACCTACTGTAAGACAGATCAAGCTGCTGTATTTCTGTTAAATGTGCTCCACAGCCGGCTTAGGTGCTTAATTAGCATGCAGTACCAAAATAAAAAATCTGAATGCTTAAAACAGCCCATTCAGTGCTTGTCTCACCATGGAGGAGCCCAAAGCCACTGCCCACAAGATATCTGCCACACAACTTCTCTGTTGGCTGGGCCAGGCTGGAGCTGAGCCCCCCTCTGCAGAGGTGCCCCGCTAGCCTCACTTCGGCATGTCTTGCACAGCAGGCTGGCAGTGTGTGCAGCTCCCTTCCCCTCTGCTTTCTGCTCCTCTGAGCAGGCATCAGAGCAAATCCTAAACATGAGGGAAAATGGTGTTTCGATTACCAGGTGTATTCTCTATTGCCAAATCAATCTTTAAATTGCTCTTTGCTTCTTGAGGAAACATTTGGGAGCACCCCTCAGTCACAATATCTTGTTGTAGCTGGGGGTGGGTTTAGGTTTGAAATCCAAGGTCTGTGCCCTGGGTGGATATGTGGTTTCTTCAGAGAGAGGCAGTACAAGTGCCTGCTCCTTTGTCAGTTGGCTGAGAAGTGTTTTCAGGGCCAAATTCCAGGAGAGAATTTCTGGCCATGTTGTTATAAGGCCAGCAAAAGTTTAAAGGCTGCAGTTCTAGGCCTGTGCTCTCACTAGTCCCTCAAATAGTTTAGGAGGATTATCTTCAGCCTGCTGGCTTCTGAGAGTATTTTTCTGTGTGTAATTCTTTAGGTAGCTCTATGTATTGTCTAGATATAAATCTCTGTGGATATTTTGGGTATGGATTCTTGGAAGATAACTGCAGTGTTTAGCTGATCTGTGAGTTCAGACCTTTGGTTGCTCTAACCTATTTCCAAGACTCTTCCCCTTTGCCTTCTAATTAGGAAATGTCTGCCATGACTGTGGGTTGACTCCTCTTGTCATTAACTAGGAAGCTAATGTGTTCTTTGCTGGGTGTTGTGCTTTCCTCGTAGGTCTGAGTTGACATTACTCCTTCTGCTGAAGCGATGGCTCCTGGGTGAGGTGTGACACTGCACAACCAAGAAATCTACATGCAGGATGTGTTTTCTCCAGCTCCACAGTTTTCCAGGAAGAGGTTTAGCAGGTAAACCAGAGCCCCAAAGTCGTTTCCATTATCAAAAAGCTTAGCTTCAACTGTTAATTCTGGAAATATAAAGGCATGAGCCCAGTATTTATGCATATGACTTTGGTAGCTGAAAATGTTAGCATATGAATTTGAGGGTCTGAAAAAGATTTTTAGAATGTAAATTAACTTTTCGCTAAATCTTACACTGAAAGTTAAACCTGAGAATATAAAAGAAAATAATATTTATATGTAGCAAACTGTAGGGTTTATTAATCTGTCAACAAGACAGACAAAACCAGAAGGCTTGTTGCATCTTACAAGTTCTTTTCTGGAGATAAAATGTTGGAAAACAGCTCTGAGAGAAATTTCTTGTTTAAAGATTATTAATATGGAGAATTACTAGTGGGAGCAACTTGTAACCCTTAAGACAGTTTATCTCCTTTTAGAGCCTTTATTTTGTATGCTATAATTTACCTTCAGTGTAAGAGAGTTTTAGCCTTTCCTATCTGCAAAGCTGAACCCCAAAAAGTGCACTTTTCTTCTACTCTGTGTATGTCAACTTGAGTTTGCCTAATTAAAGAGGTACTTTGCTTTTCAGGTGGGGATTTCCTAAGGTATTTTCCTTTTAAATTGACTTTGAAAGAAGTGAACTGAGTTTTGAGCTTCCTTACTCATGTTTGACTGCTTTAGTACTGAAACATTATGCTGATTTTTGTTTATAGTTCAGAAGATCAGGTAATTGAAATTAATTTAGTTACTCTTCTCTAGATGCCTTTTGGGCATGCTTGGAAAAACTACTTGTACAAATGTGCTATAGTATGAATCTTGCTGACTTTCATTTGATTTTGCATTCGTTACTTTGAGACAAGGAGAACAAAGGTTGCTTATGTAAAATGAGAGCACAGAAACGTGGCAAACATGCCTATTCTTGTGAGAGGTGTGGTGTGTAATAGCTTATGATGAGGCACATTTGAAGAGTTATTATGACTAAAAAGATGCTGCTTAATACACAGGTCTTGTAGAACTAATGCTTCTCCTGCTTCTTGATTGTATTTTCCCCCTTTACTTTCCTGCTTCTCCTACCACTGCACCAGCAATTCTGCATTTTCCCTTCATGGGGGAGGGAGTTTGTAGGGGAAAACTAGCTGCCAACAGAAGCATGCTTCCAGCTGGACTCTGAAGATAAAACTCAAAAATATGTTGCAGAAATGCACTGGAAAAAGGGAAATAATAGCCTTGGGAGCTCTCTCTGTTGTGAACTGTGGCAGCTGGGCAATTGCATTGCAAGGGGTTATGTGTCTGTGGCTTATGACTAGTTGGTAATTATAAACTGAAGATAATTCAGTGCACTATTTATATAATTTCTTGTTAAAATTTTCATGGATGTTCTCTTGTGATTCTGTTTAGGATTGGCATTTTCATCATATTGTATTTACATAGTTTCCTGCTTTTCTTATGTTTGGGAAAATTATGATCAGAAAGCTTTTCCTATAGTAGGTATTTTTTCAGGATCAGAATGCAAGTATAGATGTTTCTGTGAGTTTGGGAAGTCTTTTTTCTTTTGGAGTTGGTTTTGGTTTCTTTGCTCTTCAGGTATTCTCTCCATATTTCTTCAACTCAAACATAGACTCTTAATAATGAAGACTGATAATGTTTCATCTGCCAGGTATGTGATTGAAAATGTTTGTCCAAACCTGCAGCTTAAAAAGAGGTGTCTGGATGAACAGCAAAATGGAATTATGTGAATTCATGTTCCCTCCAGAGGATATCTAATCATCTGATTAAAAAAGTAATTAATTGTTGAATTGTTATACAAACTCTTTCTACTGTAGTAGCTTAAATTTTACTCAAATTTATTTGATTTTCATATCATTAAATGTATTACAGTATTTAAAAATCATAGATATGATAGGCCTGCTGCAAGTTTCTCTACAACCCTATGGATTTGAGTGGTGGTGAGCAGTGAAAAGTGTGGACAGGAGGAATAGTTTCTACCTCCTTGTGTCCCCTTCAGTCCCATCACATGTCCCTGAACATAGGTGGTTGCTACTTGACTGTGCAAGGAAATGATTAAACACGTGCAGCTGGATTTTGGTCAGTAGAAATTAACTATTCCAGACAGTCGGGCTATCATTGTATGCGAGTTGGAATAAGAGGATGTGGTTGAAAGAGTTTATCTGGAGAAACCAGGGAAATGACTGAAAATTTTGTAACTCGTGAATACACGGAAATATTTTATCAGGAAATTCAAAATTGGGTCACTAAGAACGTGACTAGGTGTAAACTGGTCTGAATAGAAGAGGGTCTTTGAGGCACAATATAATAGATTTCTCTGATGGTCAAGAGTGGAGAAGGATTTTTACAGTGTCAAATATTTTTGTTTGTTTGCTGGACTTCACAGAGCAAAAACTTTCTATGATGCTGAGAGGAAAACAAAAATATTTTTGTATTGCTTTTTGTAAAGGCTTATTTGTATCAGCACTCCACCAATAATACCTGCTAGAAAATATACTGACTTAAACACTTAATTTAGATTTTTCTATACAAGTATTGAAGAACTCATGTACTAGAAAAGTAGTACACCCATTTCTTTGTGATACATCCTAAATTGTATAATAAAATGGTGTTTTCCTTCAATTTAAAAGGAAAAAGATATTAAAAAATATAACAGGGAGTAAAATGGAATGCATTCAATTATTAATATCCCTGAAAAGCTTGGAAATATATACTCTAACATTGGACTTGTGATTTGTAAGGAGGAATGCAGAGGGTACTGATCATTTTCACTTGGTTTGTGTTCAAATGCAATCCCCTTCCTATTGTAAGTGAATTTCCTGTTGCCTCATCAACAGGACATATCAGTAAGATTAAAAATGGACCTCATATCCCAATTTGGAGCACAGGGTAGAGTAAAAGGGATTCTACTTTTTCCCAAGTTCTTTCATTCTATACCTGAAACACAGGTTACAGCCAGCTGATTTTGAGTAGGAATGAAATGTTTGGCTGGCAATACCACATCTTTTGAAAAGATGTCTGAAGAGAGTATCTGGTATTTTAACCCTTATATAAAGGTCAGAGATCAAGTTTACTGAATCAACTAAAGGAGGCAAACTCTATGCAAAAGATCTCCAGTTCTTGAGAACTCAAACTGCGTATCTTTTAACAGATTCTTTTGGGGGAATTGTCACATTCAAAAGCCTATAAACAGTTAGTTGTTCCAGGGCTAGCTCTGGGCTAAACATTCTGTCTTCAAAGTAGGTTTTGAAAAGGGCCTCATGTTACTTTACTTTCCTCTTGGTGAAGTTAAATGGAAATGTCTGTGCTGAGTTTAGGAAAGGATGAGTACTTCTGTGCAAGGAGGATTTTCTGTGTGAATTGTCAGAACAAACCGTCAGTACTTGGAATGAATCTAGTCTAGGCTGACTTCACCAACTCCTTAAGAGCCTTTGAGATAGTTGTAGTGAATGAAATTAATTGAAAAGAGAAATTAAATATTAGTGGGGCATTGATAAATATGGTCAGATTAAAAAACTGAGAGTATCTGCAAAGGATCATCCATATCAAGATTTGGTGATTGTGCCAAGTCACCTAATATGCCATTATCTAATGGTCTAGTGTAAATTGAGTGCATTTTGCAGTAGTTACCATGGGTAGTATCTGACATACCGCAGCTGTTTCTTGCCACAAAGGAGAATACATGTCACAAAGAATAGTTAAATATTACAGCTAAAATGTGCATTTCTTCCAATTCAGTCATTGGCTAATATAAGGTCCTATGTACATTTTTTATCACGTAAATATATAAAATTTTGCCTTCTATTATTACTGACATGGGAGGAGAGGCTGCGATCTTCCATCTTGATAATACTTCAGATTTGGACAAGTCACCCAGCACAGGGTAAGGCCAGGTTTTGCTTGGGTTTGAGTAGCACACTGGACTAGGTGAGGGACTGAGGTCCCTTCCAACCTCACTTATGTCCATAGTGTCTGTGTCTGAATGATACTGAGCTTTCTGTTCTAAAGGTCAGGAATAGCAAATATATCCTTTTGATTATTGACACTTGAAAAAAGCCCCAAACATCTGGGATCTTCCTATGTATGCTTGACTTTCTCCAATGCCTGCAGTGGGGTGGCATTTGCTGTGGTTTGAAGGTGAGAAAGGATGAGTGAAAAGCTGGATGGAGTTTTGTTATGCTTTCACAGTCCTCTGTCCAATGCCAAATCACTGTAACTTGGGATGATATTGAAAATGGAGTGTAGGAGGAGAGAAATCACATCATATTGAGGGGGAAAACAAAGAAATAAAGAAGCTACATCACTAAGATAGTAAAAGTTTTTTCATTTCGAAAAAATTAAAGTAATTTCAAGATTTTGAAGAAAACTGTAGGCTGCTTTGTCTTCCCCTGCTCAGCAGAAACAATTGTAAAAGTTTAGTTGAACTGTTAAATATATTCAGTTGCCCTAGATGTTCTTGGCAAGTTTAGAACATGCATGAAAGTTTTCATGAATTCCTGATATTTAGCTTTTCTGAATTGAGACTATGCCTTTAATAAGCAAAAAATCAATGCTGGTTTGCATATGGCATTAAAAATAAGCCAATACAGAATAAAATTAGCTGACTAACTTAATATTGTGCATTTTTTTCTTAATGTGAATACTTTGAGAATCTGAGTGCTTGAAATGATGAATTACACATGCAGAAAGTAGGAAATAATGGAATCTTGAAGATTGTTCCATATGTAAATACTTCATCTCAAGTGGAGGTTGTCCATTTGAGGGCTACAAGCAGCTTATGGGAGCAGATGTCCCCCCACACACCCCCCAGGAATTTTGTGACCTTGAAATAGCTTGCTTGAGACTTTTGAGATTGAAAAAAGTTTTAAATGCTGGCTAAAATGCTGAATTTGGTACCCAGCTCTTTAGTAACTTGCTATGACCAGTTTAGCTTTTTATTTGTATGATTTAGAAAAATAAGTGTTTCAGATTTAGTCATGCAACTGTTTAGAAATGTCAATATATTTTCTTTTAAGGTTCTGTCAAAGAATAAGTTGTTATTTAATCGATATTTGTATGTAAAGGTCAGTACATACAGTATTATGCTTCTGGGAAACAGTATTTCAGTAAATATTAAGTACTTCACTGGAAGTAAATACAAAAAATACCCAATACTCAAAATAACCCAAAAGAAATGAGAAATGCCACTTGATGTATTTTAGAAATTAGTTTGCTTTGAAGCACATTATTTCTGACTCCCTAGCCATATCCTGTATTTTCATTTGAAGTTCTCCATGATTTTTTTTATCTGCCTCTGTACTATTTGTACATCTAAAAATTTCATTGCTGTAAACAGGAGACTTGGGTATGTGATGAATGAAGTGTTGCAGCTGCCTGAGTAAGAAATTTTTGTGAAGCTAAAGATAGACTTGTCTCTTGTATCTATCCTTTGGCAGAGAAAAAGGGTGATTGAAGAGAAGTAGAGTATATGAAAGCGCAGCTAAAACACAGACACACTGACATTATAATACAGCGTCTCATCGGGTGATGTGGTGTTTTGACTACATGGCTGCAGCAGGTCTATAATTTAAATGCCATTAATGGCACACAAAACAATAGTGTGGAGACAGGAGTACTGTAAAATCTCTGGGTCTGTACTTAAAATGCAGATGAAATAACCCTTTGAACTTGTAATGCCAGATGTTGTCCAAAGTTACCATTCTTCCATGAGGAAAGCAGTTTGTTTTTGTAGTGTTTTATGTCTTCTTCTCCTAGCACAGACATTTTCTGTTTAGATTGCTTGGCTTGTGTCACTGCAAAAATCCCAGGCAAAGGGGGCTGGTTCTATTTTGCCTCACTCATGTCCTGTTCACACATTCGGTACAGAATTCGCTATTGTCAGTAGTCATGACTGTGTTTTCTTTGTGCTCGTTGTCTTTTGAATATGCTTCTTTATCCTTTTCCTGAAGTCACACACAGCACTAGTTTCACCAGAAGCTCTTGGTGTTCAGCTGTAACAGAGTTACACACAGTCCTGTGACTGAACCCCAGCTATAATATCTCATTTGTTTCCACTTGGCTGTTGTAATGTTTTCTACCGCTTAAACTTCTTGTCCTTTCCCTTGCTCTCTTCTTCCCTTTTTCTTTCATGCCCCCATTTAAAATTGTATTTGACTTAGTTTTTCTTATTGAATTTAACTGTGTGTAAGCACATGTTTCTGTATCCTCACAGATGTCAAACATTTAATGCACCTTGGTGTAATGTTTGCTCTAATTATTTGCCAAATTGGAGTGAGTCTTTCCAGAAACAGTTCCCGAGCTTGGAAAACCTTGCAAAATGTATACAATATGTTAATTGTGAAGCTTTTTTCAGAGCATATTTCAGAGAAGAAGAAATGCTGTGTAAGTAAAACTTGTTTAAAGTGCTCCACCACTTCTAACAGGAGACTGCTACAATAGTTGCATTATTTCTTTATCCTGATCAAATGCCTTTGTAAATCTCACTGAGGCTTTTTTTTCCCCATTTAAACTGCTTCACTGTGTAGTCGGGTACTATACCATGTAAATACATAGCTGTTTCTAATTTTGGCTAAGTGGATGAACTCTTGTCAAAATACTCATGCAGTGTTAACAAAACTTAAAGCCAACTTATACTCCATGAGCTATGACAAAATATTAAAAGTTGCTAAAGGCATAGGTATGGAGTTTCAGCAAAGTGGTTTCTCTTTATAGTACAAGTCTCAAATTTGAATTTGGGTAGTTAGATATGCCTTTCTTTTCTCACTTAAAAACAAATAATACATAATATTCAAAGCATCTGGAGTAGACATGGATCTACTTAATACTGAAGGTAAATAGATTTGAAGAAGAATAATTAATTTATTCTTATTAATTTTGTATTAACTTAGCAACTTTGCATCTTAGCAGAAGTAATTTATTGGGCATGTTCTTTATCTAGTGTGTCTCAAGTGTATAGAAACAGGGTCTTTCAAGTCTGTGATCATCAAAATGGCTTTCTATTAAACCTGTGCAGTTGTTCATAGAACAACTCAGGTTCTTCCAAAATACTGATGCCAATATGTACAAAGATGGAATCTTACGAATGTTTTGATCTTGAAAGGAATCTTGATCAGAACAGTCAATAAAATACAAAATGGTACGATTGGCCAACTGAAAGCAATTGTCTTTGTTTATTTTTTTCTCAGTGTAGTGGGTTCAGTGCTGGCCCAGCCTGCTTGGCTTTTCCCTTAACAAAAACCCAAGCCACTTCAAACCACTGCACTCAATAATATTAATAAAGAAAGATTTTATGTAGGCCACTATTCCTGGCTACTGCAATCAGTACTTTTCAGTTTTGTCTGAAGTGAAGCTAATAATTTGTCTTGCACTTGTTGCCACAAACTCTGAGGAGTAAGATGAAACCAAAGCAGACCTTGAGAGAAGTAATAGATAGCATTTACCCAAGCTTGGTTGTAGTTAGATCAGAGTATGAGTTAGTGAAATAACTCTCCTTAGTGATAGCAAAATCAGTCTTAGTTATCACACTGTTTTCCTACTTAGGAAATAATTTCTGAACTGAAAGGGAGCTATTCACACTCAGTGGGATTTAAATACAAAGTGAATCTGCACAATTTCTCCATGTCAGAAAAATACACTATGCACTTTGACAAATTTTCCCCTATACCTTGTACACAAGTAATTTCTTCAATACCAGGATGGTTGTTAGTTTTCTGTGATCAGCCCCAAGTATATTTTATAACCTGAGCACAGTTCATTTCCTGATGTAGCAGTGCAGTCCCAGCTGCCCTCACAAGAACAGAATTCCAGATGTTCCTGTTTTGCTCTGTGGACCAGTGCTGTAATTGTTGGACAGCAAGGATACAATTTGGCTCTCTGATAATGCTGTATCTGTAGAAATAATTTCACTGTGGCTGTAGGAATGTGTGTATACATTAGGAAGGAAACTCTATTATGGATTTCAGTCTTTAAATGCATTCATATGGCCCAGGTGATTGCAAGAACCACTTGGATTTAAGAATATAATTATGACATTTTAAGTGTCATGTAAGGAAGGAATTAGCCATTATCTAAACCAGCGTACATGGTAATACAGCCAGTGATTTGAACCTGTCATTCATTTAATAATTCACATTGGAAAAGGCATGTGAGATCATTGTGTCCAACAGCAAACCTAACACTGCCAGGTCTACTACTTAAATCTTGTCCCAGAGCACCATGTGTGCATGTATTTTAAGTACCTCCAGGGATGGTGACTTCATCACTTCTCTGGGAACCCTTTTCCAATTCTTTACAGGCTTTTTGGTGGAGAATTTTTTCCTAATATCAAATCTAAATGGCCCCTGGTACAACTTGAGGCCATTTTCTCTTATCCTATCACTCGTTACTTGGGAAAAAAGGACACTCGATACTCAGATATGCTCTGCTGCAGCCTCCTGTAAGGTACTTATAGAGAGTGATAAATTCTCCCCTGAGCCTCCAGACTTCATAACCCCAGTTCCCTCAGTTTCTCCTGGATGGACTTGGGCTCTAGACCCTCCAATTTAATCGTGCAAGTTCTTGCTCTAGTCGCGATTACATTTTGTATCCATGTAAGAGTTTCTGGATGTTCAGCTTCAGTGTTTCTTCTGCTGTTTCATGGAGCTGTTTTCATAGGACACTAAAAGCTGAATAAAGCTTGGAGTCAGTAAGAACAAAGCACGTGAGAACACCTTCAATTGAAGTTGTTCCCATATTTTTGGTATTATTTCAGAATATGTCCTACTATGGTCAAATGTGCATCTGTTCAAATTTCTTGAATGTTTTCATGACTGAGTTGGGGGCTGATCCCAGGTTCCTTCCACACTTAATAGCTCCATTAAATACTGAATATTCTGGTTGTGGGTTATCCCATTTTAAATCATCTCTACAGATTATTTAAATGCCTTAGTGATCAGTTGGTTAGGGCAGAAATCTTGTCATGTACCAACTATAGTTGCCACTTGTGACAGAAAAGATCAAATGTGAATTTTTTTCTGTTCTGAAACTCTCTGTTGCCATTTCTGTTTTCCAAATTGGCTTAGGCTGAAAGTGACTTTTTTTTAGCAAAATTTAGCAAGACAGATTCTTGATTTCATGTGATGATACTGATGTTTTATTGTAATAGAAATTTGTAATCAAGATTATAGAAACTGTTAACAGTATGCAGTTCTGCCTTCAGGATAAGAAAAATGGTGATGATTCCCAGAATCCTACTTTGTGGGAGAAAGATTGGAGGGGCTAACAACATGAGCTTAGGAGTGTGGAAAAAAGGATCTTCTCTCCCTTCTGGGCATGTAGAGTTGAACATTCAGTTTGCTTTGTGGACTAGGTTTATTACTAAACTCTTGAGCAAGCCTGGCGGCATTTCCTAAATGAGGCTGCAGCTACACAGCTTTTAAACTCAATTAGCCCTCTCTCCTGTGCTCTGCATGCCCTGTCAGTTCTAATGGACTTTCCTTGGCTCTGTGAGAAAGGGAAGGTGTGGGTGTCTGCAGAACCAGCCCCCTTCTTCCCTCAGACTGGGTGGAATTCCCACATCTTATTGTGGCCCTTGGACAGCAGCAATTTAGAAGTTCTCCAGAATATTAAAATGGTAATTTTGCTTAAGGAGGAAGGCTGGGGAAAAAATGGGTAGTCATTCAACAGCAAAGAAATAAGTTAGCTTCTACTACCTGATGTGGGAGTCCTTCAGGGCGGAAGGAATACCAAACTGGGCTGGACTTTGTGTCATATCAACAGAATGGGTAGGCCCAGTGTCCTTCTCCCACAGTGATCTTCTGAGTCTTGTGGTCTGCAAAATGCAAACATGAGAGAAAGCAATCCTATCACAACTAATGGCAAAAGAAGTGCCTTAAGAAAATTGCTATTCCCAGGAATACAGATTAGAGTATATTAAATAGAGGGGTAGAAATTATATATTACCATTTAAAAAAGTAACAAAAATAAAGTCAAAACACCTAATGACTACCTTATGGAAAATCCCATTTGTTAGTCTTCAGGCACAAGAAAATACTTGACCTGTTTTGAGCAGCAGTGTTTTTATAACATGCTTTTGTTGGGTAGATTTTTTTTTCCTTCTTTGTTTGATCTAAAAGTCCAACTGTGTTAATTTAAAAAATTAATGTAATGCATTAAGCTTGTAATATGATTAAAGGTATTACCAGAACTTTATAGAAGTTTTTTTTGTTTTTCTCATTCTGTTGGTTTTCCCCTGCAATTGCAGTTCTATGCAAAACTGTAACTAAATCTTGAAAACTTAATATTTTTTTTCCTCTGTGGGGAAAATGCAGGAGGTTTTGAAAAAATAAATATTTTAATTGAAGTTTTTCTGGGAAGGTCTTTTGTCTGAGGAAAGGAAAAAAAGCTCCCTTGCCGCCCTAGAAGGGTTGATGGCCTGGTGTTTTGGTGTGCATCCAGAATGTCAGAGCTCTGTTGTCTTGGAGAAGGGCTTGGAAACCTGGGTTTCTGATATTTTCTGTGAAAGTCTTGATGATCAGATTATCTATCTGGAAAGTGCTCGTGCTGCCTACATTTTCTTCTCCTCTTTCTTTTATGATAAGCTCCTTTTCCCAAAAGAAAATTAAAATAACTTAGACATACTTCCCTTTAGTCTAATAATAAAATTTCAAAAATCTTTTTATTGCTCTGAGAAAGGAATATTATTTTCTGATCAGTCTTAAGAGTAATGCATAGATCCATTGCTCATGTTGTCCAGTAATGAGAAAAGTATAATAGAGATACAGTTTGCTCTAAGTAATGAAATTGAAGCAACTGTATGTAAGGAGGATGCTGTGGCTGAAGAGCTCTGGAGCCATGGAAAATTCTTTTGTTTATTCTACTGAGTATTGCAAAGAAACACCTTGCTGTCTGTGCACTTGTAGGTGTACTTATTTTACTTTATTTATGCATAGTGGAAAACTAGAGCTAATGTTGAAAATGTGAGACTTTTAAAAAATTCAAAACCAAACAGAAGTAAACAAGTTTGAGGGGGAAAAAAAACCCTCTTCATAAAGCCACAGTGACTCTCTATGGAAGATGTGTGTGATGTGTCTGTGTCACAGTCTGATGTGTCTAGATCTCTTTTCCATTCATACAGAAACATGAAAAAAATCTTAGCTGCTCTGACTTACATCATCTCTTTTGAAGTACAAATGCTAATTGAAATCAGTCAAATATCTGTCTAAAAGCAAGTGTGTTAAGATACTCCAGATCATTTTTTTAATGTACTTGAATTACAGGTATATCTGATTTTCCCAAAAGCTTCTATCAGTGAGGGAAGAAAGGTGATCCTTGGATCATGCTCCCTTGATCCTCACTTTTATTACTTCATGTTTTAATGTTTACCACTTAAATGTGGTTTTGAATGTGCTTCTGAATCACTATTTTGCAAAAAGAAACAGACACTGCAGTCCATCTCCAGCTGATTTCCCACCTTGCCTAAAGATTGGTGCTTTTCTCCTTTATCTTTAGAAAAGATATTTTAAAATTAGATTCTACTTTCCAGATAAGCTGCTCTTCACTTTTAATTCAAGGGAACAAGAGGTAGCCATTGGTGTATGTTTGATCTCTTTGAAATATTTCAGTCTGCTATGTCATTCATTCAGATGTTTGTTGGATGGACTTGAAAGTATGCTTTGGTTGCTGTTTAGAAAAATCTAGTGCCCTGTAGGTGCAATACATGATAAAAAGAAGTAATGCTCAAGACCTATTGTGTGTGGATTGCTGCAAACTGCTTTTTCCCTTACTACTTTTAGCTTGCTGACCTGCAGAAAAGGTTGTCTCCATGTTTTCTTCCTGTTATCGATGTGAAATTCTTCATTTCAAGTACTTTTTCATTTTGCTTTGACCTGTTTTTATAGCTTTTAGTGCTGCCTGTTAAACACGTGTGCAACAAACTGCTGCACTACTGAGTTCCTGTGGATGTTGGGAGCCAGTATGGCTTTTATAACTGCCTTTATAATGTTCAGTCATGGAAGCCTTGATTTAGGAAGAAACCCAGTTCAATCATAGATATCTTCAAATGTCCTGACCTACACCTGGAAAAAACAGTCTGGCATTTTTTTGCACGGTCTGTGTGCTGAGCTGTCTGGGATAGTTTACTTTTGTGGCTTTAAACACATTAGGTAAAGTTTGGAACCATCCAGTAATTGCCTGTTCCAAGTTCCTTTTTGCATCTACAGCAATCCTGTTAATGTTACCTCTTTAAAATTCTTTGTTAGTAAATATTATCAGATAAAAGGTTTTTCTACTCTGTATTTCTGCCCTGAAAAAGTCCATGAAATGAACACAGTTTTACCAGCTAATTGACTTCTGAGTTTAGGTTTACTGGGAGTTTTAGCAGGTTGTTAACAACTACAATATGGCATTTTTAACCTTCTGATTTGGGGGAAATTTTGCTTATCAGATCACCTCTGTTTTCCTGATTCCCCTGTGTATAAACTTGCCCTAAAAGAGAGGTATCTCTGGCTACATTTTGTTTATTATGAGTTCAAAAACCTGGAAATCTGAAAATTATTTTAGCAAGAGCCTTCCACTTTTGAAACAGTGGCCAGGACAGTACTATTCTTCATCTGTATTTTGATATATTAATTTCATGTATTTAACAAATGATAATTTTCATTATTTTCAAGACAAATTTCAGAAAGACAAACCTTAAACGAAGCCATATCAGTGCATTTTTCTGGGAGTGAAGTCAGATGTGAGGACTGTGTCACAGCCTGTGTGCTTGTGCCTGGATGGGGGAGTTAAACTGGGGGGGGTAACGTTTCACATGAGTGTGCTAGGCAGTGTTTTCAGGACATATCATCTTTCTTTGTATGTTTCCTCTGGAAAATAGTGTTTTCTGTGATGTATCCTAGACCCTTCTCTTTACTCCCATCTCTACCATCGTATCCTAGATATAAATGCAAGATTTTTCTTTCTTTTTATGGATTTCTAAACAATGCTGCCAAGTTTGTCAAGTCATATATTGTTTGTCAAGTAACCAACATTGTACACAGCAGTTTTTTAGGAAGTGGAATTGAAAGGGAAATTAAATCAGCACTACTGGTCAAGAGTTGCATTGAGGGGTTTTCCAGGGGAAAGAATTTTAACAGTAAAGCCAGGACCCATTGGTCCTATTCTCTGTGCTGGTTCACAGATTGGTTTTGCCCCTTCCTTTAGGCCCACCAAAAGTCTTGGCTGCAGGCACCTCCTGTTTTGGGTGGGGAGGGGATTAGAAATATAAGGATTTAGTATTCAGTCTTTAAAGCTGATATTCTAGTTCTTTTCCTTGCTAAGGTAGAATGAAAACCATAAACTATTGGTAAATGTCAACTAACCGCTAGACATGAAAGAACCAGCAGCTGCTTTCTGCTTATGAGGCAGAGAAACTGTGTGGGAGGAGATGTAAAGAACCTCCTCAAATACCCACTATAACAGAGGGGCGGGGGAGAGACTGTACTGAATATGGGGTTTAACCTTTAGAATTCTTCTTCTGTTTTCTCATGCTCTCAGACTTGTGTGAAAATGCAAAATGGCAATTGATTTGTTTCACGTAAAAGCATCAGACAAAGGCCCCATGCCACCTAAAACTAATTTCTGATAAAAAAATGAGTACTCAGCTTGCCTGCATCAATTTTGTGTCTGTTAAAGATTTATGGTATGAATCTCATAAACAGTTTTCAAATGTATTTAATGAATAATTGTTTGCAGAGGGCTTGAGTGTGCCTCAAATCAGATGCAACGTTTCAATGCAGCAATATTATTAACAGCATCGTTAGTGTAGTATTGAGATGGCAACACTTAAAAATTCATCTACCACACATCTGAAATGATGAGTTTGTCTTGAATACAAATAAACATAGAGGAAATAGATTGGGAGGTATTCATTCATGATGTAAAAACGAGATCAAAAATAGGCCACAGGTTTATGTTAATATAAATTGAGACAAATTCTAGCTTGGCAACACTGACCTAAAAGCTGTCTAAACAAAGCAACTAATGTTTATTCTGCTTCTAAAAGGAAGTCTTTATCTGCTGTTGAGAAAAGGAAAAGGATTGTTCTGGGATGGTTTTTGGGGTCTTTAAGTAACTTATTTATAGATCCTTCATCACTTTCTGATATGGAAAAAATATGCATAGCCTCATTAGCTCATGGCAAAAACTATTTTTAGCCCTTTTAAGACTATTTGTGAAAACAGACCAGAAAATATAGAAAGAAAAAGGGTTGTATTGTTAGGTTTTTTTCCTCTGAAAATAGTCAAGTACAAGACACTTAATAAATGTATCTGGAAAGTGTGGTGGCAATCTGGCTTTTCTGAATGGAGACCTTTCTGTAGCTAGATGCTCACTGTACTGGGCAGATGAAACAGCTCTCAAGGAATGATCAATATTGTTCAGTATAAGAAGACTGTTTTTACATGAACAACTCTCATATGAAAAAAAAAAAGACTTAGAACTTCAACTCTGTTATTTCACCTGCTCTTCTTTTAAACATGTCCTTTTCTGTTTGCTGACTACTCCCACTATGGAGCATTTGTCCACAGTCCTGGGAATTACTACTAACTCCCTCAGATGGGGGTGGGAAACTAGAACTGGTGAACAAGGGCTGGAAGGGTACCAGCTGGAGGATATTTGTGACAGATCAGAATAACAGGAAGAGAGTAAAAAAGAAACGGTCAGCACTTTTGGCTTTTTAAAAGTGGGGTGCAGATGACTTGCTGTTATGTTTTTGTAATGTCTTGTTTCCAGACTGCTGGCTTAGTCAGCCACATCTTTAATTTGCCCAGTTTATAACAGCTGCTTTGGCTGCTACCACAGAAAGAGAAATTATAATTTCCAAGCCTTCATTTCATCCCTTTTACCTATAATCCTCAAGTTCCAATCTGTCTGACCACTTGGCTTTTTAATTAACAGATCTTCTTGGCGGCCCTTAAATGTGTTTTGCATATACAGGAGCACTAAAACAGCCTTGGAAACTCTTGATGAGATGAAAAACATCCTGCTGGGAATATAAAATGGCACATAATGCCTAGAATAATGATTTCCATAATTGAAATTTTCATGTGCTGTATTAAAAGGCATCATTTACCTGGGCTCCTGTTCTTTTGAAAAGAAAAATGGTTTAGTTTCAAGAACTTCTCTGTTTAGCTCTATCTCTACAAGGTTCTGTTGATTCCTCAGAAGAAGGTTTATGGGCACGGCAAAAAAGGCACAAAGCTGAGGATGAAAATTAGCATTTGAATATTTTTGTGCAGTCGGTGATTCAGATGTACTTACTTGATTTGCTCAAATGAGGCAGGTGGTGAAGTTCTGTAATGATCTTTACTTTGTACCTGAGACCACTGATCATTTGGCTGAGGTGGCACATTGTTAATGATGTGTTAATAAACAGCATAATTTGGGAAGGCAGGCTCTTCGATGGAAGGTAATAGCCCTCCCTGCTGCCAGTATCTTAATGTAATCGAAGAAAACATCTTGTTTTAATAATTTACTAATTGAATGGCACAGCAACTCATGTCTGGGATGTACCTTGGAGATCCAATCACGTGTTTTGTCGACTTCTGGGGAACCGACACAGATGATGTTGGTCAAATTGCCCTCAGCTCTCTTCATTGCTGGTCTGTAGCTCTGTAGTGATTTGTCTAGAAGATAAAGAAATAAAGAATTTTGTTTGATACCTCAGGATATGTCCAGTAGATCAGCCAATAATTGATCTTGACATTCCCCTAGGAAAAATCGCTAGTGTCACTGTAAAGGTCTTAGTGGTTTTGTACAATCTATACTAACTTTTTATTCAGATTTTCAGATAAAATAAGTTTTGCTTCAAGCCAGCTCTAAGTGCAATTAGATTATTCAGAATATTGAGACGTGACACAATACTGTCAATAGGCCTTATATTTTCAATAGTTTAAGCATCATAAAAAGTTACATCAGTGTTGTTTTTCCAATGCTGTTCAGACTTGCTGTTCATGTAGGATCATTCAGACATATGAAACAACAAAAAATTGCCAGAAAATGAGCTCCAAGATTATTTTGCAGTACTACAGATAAGTGTTGGCAAGATCAGTTTCTGAAAAATCAAATACTAGACCTGTGTATGTTGGTTTTTATGTCTTACAGAAAATTAATCCTGCTTAACTACTGAAATGCAGGTCTAGGTAACAGCCTGATCTTTACTACTGACATGCATCAATCCTAATGAAACCTGCACCACTCCTGCAGTTTTTTAGTAGCTCTGAATTTATTCCAATCTCAGCCTGTGATATTCAAAAGCACATGAGGAACTACATAAATGCTTCCCCCTGTCACTGAAGTGCAATGGGTTAGGTGATGGGATCCTCAAAGCCTTCTAAATTCTTGGCATTCAGGAAAGAAAATGCCAGGGCTCAAGTAACAAATATTTGAGTTGCTTCTCAAAGCCACTTTATTAAATTGGACTCCTTTAAACAGGTTTAGTACCAAGTAAGTACAGTATATTAGATCTATTTTTTTTAATCTATACTTTTTCATGGTCTAATCATTACTTTTTGAAGAACTTGTGTCATTGCAAAATACTGTAATTACATAGCATATTCTCAAAAAACCTGGTGTCTAGTATTAACCATCTTGTGGTTTCATGGAAGACATTTTGAGAATTTTGGATCCATCTTGTTCAGCTACGCCTCCTCTATTATGGTTAATGGGGGAACATGCACGTTAGAATTCTTTGAATAGCTTTAAAAAGTCTCACATTTTTTATTTGTCTATTTTATAGGACATGAAAAAAGGCCCATCACCCCTCAGGGCATTAAAGCACAGTGCTTTAATTACACAATGCCCATTAATGCTAATAAATTTCATGCTAAGGACCTATGCTGTACCAGTGCCAAGGAAAACATAAGTCTCCTTCCTTTTCAAGCCCAGTGCCACACACTGCCTGGAGGTGAGGCCATGAAAATGAGCTCTGTGGCAACGACAGACATTAGACGCAGATGCAAAATTTCATGTTGACTTTCAACAGCTTCTATTGGTTGAAATAATGTTAACATTTGTTTTTCAAGTAATCTTTAAAAGTATTTAGATAGAAATAGTGTTAGGTGAGTGACAGAACATGTGTGAAATCAAGTGATAATATTTTTCACTGCTGCACTCTTTCTATAATCTGATTATAACCTGAGTTTTCTCTGTGAAGATTACTTTGTAATGATACTCTGAAGAATGAGTTTACCAGCTGTATAAGATAAAGCATGTTTATAACTGTTCATAAATCTTATTTCATTCTCTGCTGTTTCTCTTACCTAAGTCATTAACTGCAGTCCTTTTTTTTTTCCATATTGCCCTTCTCTTAGCATTTCTAGAATCTGACCTCAGAACTAAATCTCTTTTTATCTTGGAATATTGCTGGAAATCAGGCGATCATATTATTCTTGATTTATGTGTACAAGTACAGCAGTTCTACTTTCAGGGTGGATGGGGTAGAGGAAGAGTTTGGGAGTCAGTTTATGAGAATTTGAAGTGAGGGGAAAGTGGCAGTAGGTGAATCAGACTTGGAGATGAAGACTTTTTTTTCATCTCTCCAGTAAGATAACATCTAGGATCTCTCTGTACTAACAAAAAGAAAATGGTGGTTTGGTCTGGTTGAGAATGGAGCCCAAATGGACACAGCTATGCATTTAGGAGGGGCTGAGTGATGGTTTGATGGTAAAATGCATAAAGATCCTCAAAATAATTTAGATACTGACTGGCTATGAAGTATTAGAATATGCCTAGACTTAGCGAGAGGATTGTGGGATCAACCAAAGGAATGTAAAGAAATTTCATGAAAATAAATGTGGATTTGTAACTAAATGGGCAGTGTTCAAGTTTTCTGATGTTCCTGGTACTTCTCCTCAGGTGTAATGTGGAGAATAGGGTTGGGTTTTAGTTTGGGTTTTTTTTTTAATAAATAGTTCTGGACTATCCCCAATCCTTGTGTAACAATCAGTGTTGATATCCTGAAGGGGATTTATTAGTTAGTCAAAGGATTACCAGCCCTTTCTTTCTTAAGTCTTTTGGCAGAGCAGTGTTCACGAGCAGACAGAAGGGAAGAGAGGCAGCGCCTGGGTTCAGAGTCAAAAATGTGCCACATCCTCACGGGCTGAAGCAAGGGGAACATGAGGGTGAACCCAGCAGAGAGCTGAGCTCTCTGCCCATGGCTCTTCCTGCAAGGCAGAGGGCCCTTGAGGGTCTTTTTAGAGTCCTTTCAGCAGTTGTTTATCCTCAATCACAAACCTGTCGATTCGGGGCATTATTCACATTTTTAGAATGTTTATTATATAACATTTCCTATGTTCTGTTTATACTGCATTAGTGTTCTGCTGCAAGACTGGAACACTTTGGCTGAATTTGAATGCCTCTGTAGAAGCAGCCTTCCATAGGACAAACTATATTACAAGCGCAGAGTTTTTAAGAATGCTTCATGTTGATGAGCGCTAATTATCAGAACTGGGAGCATTTTGAAAACCTTTCTGATGACTAAAAATTCCATTTTACACCTCTACTTCCTAAACTGCCCATCTGGTGGGAGGTTATATTATTTTTAACAGTAGCTTTTTTCACCACTGACTCCTGAAGGACTGGAATCACACTTAAAGCAATAGTTTCTAATCTTCTAATTCTAATAATTCTAATCTGTTGTGAATATCCTTTTTATTTTTAAATTAGTGAGACTCTTGCGTTGTCCCGAATCTTCCCCACCATAAATTGGACGTTCCCCCAGCTTTGACTAGTTTCAAGAAGAAATCCTGTTGTTGCTCTTCTCCTGCTCTGCTTGCCTGCATTCACCTCACTGCTGCTCTCCTTGCTCAGAGGCAGACCTGTTCCAGCTCAGTGAGGAGTGCCAGTCACAAAAGTAGTAAACTTGTTATGAAAAGCTTGAAAACATGGATGTGCCTATGTGCCAGGCTTTTAAACTCATTGCAACTTCATTAACAACACCCTGGGTGAAGCATCTTTTAGTAGTAAACATAGTTGAACAGATTTGAGCTAAAAAGCTGGATTTACTTTGTTTTGGTTGTGTACTACGGCATAATCAGGAGATGATTTAGAGGAACAGCCATGAACTCTTAGTTTGAATCGTGTTAAACTGAGGGTTCTCCATGACTAAAAATGTTTTTCTGACGTTGTGGGAGCTTACCCTGTCCTACCCCCTGTAGCAGTCAGCAGTTTAAAGAGAGCTGTGCATCAAATTGCATTTGTTGAGTTTACTCAATAAGTACATATAATTTCACTTTTTCTTGAAACATTCATTTTTCAATGAATGTTTCAAGAAACATTTTTTGAGATTACATGCTGTGCTTGAGATTACATGTGTGCCCATGTGCTAGTCTTCTCCCTAGCAGTTTTTACATGAAATCTATTTTCCCTGAAAAAATGGGATCTTTGTGTCTTTGTCTCCTCACTAGCTTTCAGGCATGTTTTGGCAGGGGCTCTGGCTGTCGAGGCACTGGAGAGGAGGGGCCTTGCACTCATTTGTCAGCTTTTCTTGCATCTGTAATTTTTGCCCACTCAGCAGTACTAGAGGGGCTTAAAAAGGGGGAGAACTTGGAGTTGTTGAAAATCAAACTCCTGAAATAATTGCCAGACTGTAACAGTTTGGGGAAGAGGTGTATGTGAGAGAGCAACAAATGCTTTGACTAAAACCAGCTTTAGCTTTAAGGGTTTAGCAACTCTCCATTTCATGTAATTGCATGCCTTTTCCCCATAGATCCTTACAGGCAGTGGTACTGTGTTTTTATAGATTTGCTCATTATGAGTTGATAAACTGGCTTTTCTTAATGATGATGAAAATAATTTCACTGGTGTTCAAGACTTGGTTGTTTCCAACCAACAGTTTAATTTAAAATGCTTAAGTCTTCTCCAACTTCTGTCCTAATACTTTCCGGCAATCTCCCTTCACAAACTGGGTGCTTTCATCTCCTCATGTAATGTAACTGAACAGAAATTAGTTAATTTTTTTATTATTAGAAGACAGATCCCTTCATAGTAAGGAAAGCATTTTTCCTCTTCAGCTTTTTATGGAATATTAAAGTTGATCTCTCCTCCTCGTTTCAGTAGGCTATTTAAGCTCAGGGCTCATACTGTGAGCTGTTAATTAATCAGTGTGACAGATGAAGAAAGTATCCAACTATGAAAGGAAACCTTACTTCAGTGACTAACAATAAGGATGTGAGCCCGAGTGATTTAAAGGATTTTTTTTTGTGAACGTGTGATAAGGAGCCTTAAGCTGTTTGAGGTAACGATGGGGGTTTTTTTGCTCAGATTGTGTCACTGCACAAACATTAAAGGGCTCATCAATATTTTGTCTTGAAAAGTCTAGACAGGAGTTAAAAGAGCCTCTCCTACAGTTTGAAGAGATCCTGTTTCCCATAATTAATAACAGGAAGCGAGTAAATAAGGCTTTACTGACAAATGAAACAGCAGCAGTAACATGTACCCAGAAACATTAGCTCCTGGCTGAGAAATGTAGCTGGGGTCTGTTGGTTTTAGTGTACAGGAAAAGATCACTGTGGAGGCACAGTAGAGCTTTGCTCATATCTAATTCAGTTATGTGATAGCAGACTAAAGTCAAAAAGTAATGATAATGCATTGTAATTATTGAGAGTGATTTGTGACCTTTGTTTACATCCATGTTACAGTCCAAGAACTCTTCCCCTGTCATTATTTGAAATTCTTTGAACTCAAAAGGAGATTTTCATGTTTATGTACAAGCTACCAGAAGGCATTTCAGACATTTCCTGGAACAAACTGTATATATGTATTTTAGGAAGATAAGAAATGAAAGGAAACTGAGGAAAAGCTTTCCATTTTCTTCCTTTTTGAAGACTGCATTTTCCCTTCAAAGATACCTTTTCAGAAAGTAGTTGGAAACCCTTCTCTACCCCTCCCAATTCCTCTTGTTAAAATCAGTTAAACAACAAAAGGGAAGTTAGACCCTCATGTCTTCTGTACCAGGGTAAAACCAGAGCAGTGCTATTTATCTCACTGAGCTGTTAAGTACATTTCAGTAACTCCACATTGCACAGACAAAAATTCAGCCTTGCCCCTGCCTGCCATACTTCTGATTTCTTTGGTTTTTTGGGTTACCCTGGAGGGGGAGGTTGGAGGTGCAGGAAAAGGAGGAGGTTTCTGTCTGTGTGGCTGGGGGATTGGTTGTTTTCCTAGGGAGCAGCAGTGACTGAATGCAACATTCAGAAGTACTGGGAAGCACATTTAACTCTGTGTTTGTGCTGGACCTTAAGTCTGGGCTTGTTGAATTATGGGTTCATCGTCTGGCATGCCGACTATATGATACAACTGTGTAATACAGACTGTTTGTCATCTTGTCTGACCTTGAAAAGAGAAGAAAAGTGAATTTGTTTCACTGATTCTTAGATACACTGGACAGTAAATTCCTGTTTTAGCTATTTTATTTCCCCCTGTAGGTGACCTGTTGGGCTTTCAGCTAAAAATGACAAGATAGGACAAAATAAGCTTGTTTGTAGAGGTGATGTTTTTTTCTTTTCTGTATATTTTAGAAGATTAACAGCCGTTGCTCCACAGAAGCATGGTGATGAATACTAAATAGTCCACCATAAGGCATTCTGGAAGGAATTCAGTAAATTCAAAGACACCCCAACATTGTATTCCATAACTTTTTCCACTGCCTGTAGCTTGTACTATGAAAGCAACAGACTATATCCCAAAAGAGGACGATGCTGTTTGCAATACCTTGTCAGGTTAAAATGTTTCCTGGCAGTTATTCTTTTTTTGTAGACTGATTCAGTTAGATATTTGAGCACATGCATCTAACCTTAAGCATAGGCTTCTCCCATTTTCCTCAATGAGTTTCTATGTTTTCACAGTTCATAACTGGACTTCTGTTATCTTCTAAATGCCTTTCCCTCCCCTGCTAAGTGCTGAGTTCTGTCCCTTTGAATCATGCATGCCAATATCTAGCCAGACTTACAGCTTTTAAATGAGACAACCTGTGGAATGTGGTGCTACTTGACACAAGTGCTTGGCTTCTTACTGAAAATAAATAGCTCAGATGTCACTTCAAATGCCTATTGTAACAGGGAAAAGTCAAGACAACTGTTGAAGGTGCACTTTCAGAGTACCTATAAGGTATTTTATCAAGTTTTTTCCCTAGCTCAGAGCTGTAATCACTCATGAGCTCCCAATGAAGTTTATTATGGAAATGGCATTTTCTTTCCCACAAAAAAGTTACCCTACACACCAAAGCTGTGAATAAAATGGCATTACTTTTTCATTTCTTTTGGACCTTTGAAAATCATGTGTCTAGATCTATCATGTGCAGCATATAGGGTTAGAAATTTTTCTAATTAAAAAGGAAACAATATGCAAGTCTCTTTAATACCAAACTTGAGTAGCTTCAATGTCATATCCCAGAAAATATTCTTATATTGAGCCTGATCTTTGTATTCAGTTTTTGATGTGGTTTTGCATAAAAAAGGTGGAAATTTCCATGTTTAGGGTGTTTCTTTTAGAAAGAAAGGTGATCCATCAGTGAACAGCTTGAATTCTTTGAATTGTCAGATTATATATTACCAGTGCTGTGTGCACTGGTACATGTAGGTTGTTTAAATGCATATTTCAGTGAGATTAATGACTATAGTAAATACTAAACCAGTGTAGAGTAAGGTTCCTGATATTACCTCAGTTTAATCTAAAAGCTGCTGATATGAAAAGCTACAGTTCTAACAGGACTAGGTATTGGTGGCAACATTTTGCTATCTTTAGTCTTATAGTACTTCATTTCCAAGTGGAACTCTTGATAACTAGCAGTTTCCAGGTTATTATCTAGATTTCCTGTTTACTTTATGTGGTATTGTAAGGATCATCTTGTGCCCTTTTCCAAAAGAATGAAGACTCTCTTTACTAGGGCATTATCTAAACCCTACTCTGTTAAAATCACAAGGTTCAAAGTAACTGCAGGGACCCTGGTTATACCTCACCTTTGAATACAATATTTTTTTTTAATCCTCTAGGATTTTGAATTACTTTTAGCATACTTTCCTTTTGTGTGTGTGCTTGTGATTGGACCTGATTCATCCCTTCTCCATATTTTCTACTTTAAAGGTAAAGATTTATTTCTGATTCTACAGAAGGCTCCTTATAAGAAACCTAACTAGAAGATAGTACAGGAAAATGAATTTTCATTCAACTTCAAATGTAAAAGTTTTTAATTACATTCTATACCATTATTTAAATATGTTATGAATATATTTTTATGGTGTTTCACATTTACTGTAGGAAGTGCTTGAAAATCCCTTTAATTCATAGAAGTGGGGAAACTCTGCTTATTTCTTTTGAGCAATAGACTTACTTTGGCATACAATTTAAAGAGGATATGCTACTCATCCTCCTTTTAAATTAAATAAAGATTGAATGAGTAAAAATACTGTAAATTACTGTGAAGGTGTTAAAGTAGAAGCGAGCAGATGGATTAAGACTTAAAGAATTTGCCCCAAAGTTCCTTTTAGCATGGTTGCTATTGGCTGCCTCTTGGAAACTTTGGCCTACTGTGTGCAAAAGCTCTCCAGGCTGTCAGGGAGCAGAACAGAAGTGAAATAGAAAAGCTGTTCTGAACTGCCATCAGGTAATAAAATCCATGGATAGCCATTAGGATATGTGAGTTCAGGCATTCAATTTTCAGAGGTTCACTTTAGAGATTCAATTTAAAAAGAGGTTTAGGCTCTCAGTTTCTTCTTTGTAAAATATCTGCAGAAGATACCTGCTAACATTAGAAAACATCTTTGAAAGGGGCAAACACTTACTGCTGCATTATTTCAGTGATGCTGTATAGTGAGAAGCCTCCTGGCTCTCCCAAGTCTGTCTTTCATGCATCCTACAAAGTGTTCAGAAGGAGGGGACATGCCCTGAGAGTCTTCACTGTGCTGTCACTATTGTGACAGTCAGTATTGGGAGTCAAAAATGGAGAGAAATTCCAATACTTCACCTGCAGATTCTGGAAGTTAAAACTTTTGCTTTACACATAGAACAGTAATTGAAAACAAAATTCCTGTAATGCCCTCTTTAACCATTAGAAACTCAAATGCACCACTGTAATCAGAGGAAGAAATAGTAGAGTTGCATCTTTTTTTGGCAGCAGAGAAGTAAGGGAATACCTGCAGCTATTATTTCTTGATGTCCTAGTTTAAGTTCAGACTCACTAAATCAATGTGCCTCATGTTCTCACTCCTTGAAACACAGCTACCTGTATTTTTTGAAAAAGCAGGAGATAGGAATATGAGAGGACTAAACAGGATTTTTATTTGTTTACTTAAATGTTCTCATAAAGGATTTTGTAGCTACCTTGAACTGCACCTTTCCAGAAGCATTATTTCTCCCAGGTGACCTAAATATAATGTGACCAGTTAAATAAATGTATTTTTGTTTTTTTTATAGTAAAGCACATAGGGATGTAGAACAAAAGAGAATGATACTTTCCTCTTCCACTGCTTTTCCCCTGAAAGGTGGTAACTTTTTATTCTTATAAAGAACAAGTACTATTCTCTTTTTTAGGTATCCAGTGTTTTTTCTTTTTTACTTTTTTAAAGTTCTCATTTTTTACTAGACTATTATTGACATAGGTGTAGTAGAAGCCTTCATTTATGGTACAGGAAGGGAGTTCTATTAAACAAATGTAACCCTTTTATTGCTAGGCTCTGTAAAGTAGTTCCTCCCTGAAGTGATTATAGGAAGAGGGACAGAGATGGCAAACTTGTTGCATAAGTATATAATATGCAAAATAATATTTTGGTGTATGCAGTGAGTCTTGGTTTGGTTTTTTTTTGAAGTAGTATGTCATACAATCCTTCATTTTACTAATTAAATGAGCATATATAGACATTAACATTTAAATGCTTCTTGCCTTCAAGTTAGGGCAGGTTGTACTTGTCAAAGCTTCTTCTCCATCTTGTTTCACTTTCAGAGTTTTGATCTGCATCTCATCCGCAGTGAGGCCATGGCTGGGACACTCTGGGGGTGATTCTGGCTGGCTGAAACAATTTGGCCTTTTGTTTGTTCCTGCGCCACAAGCTGCACTGGCAAAGGCAGCAGAGCAGCACAAGGCCTGGGCAGTGCTGCTGCTGTGCAGACACTACAGCCTGGCCAGTGCTGTTGGCTCATTGAAGACATTTCAATAGTACATTTTAATTCTTTTCAACTACGGGGAAAACTTTTAAATTGCTCTCTATCCAGCAAAAACCTTTTGCCTCATGATGCTGAGTTCTGACATTGCAGAGGAGTGCTTTGACTCTGCATTTTGAATGCTTCTAGACAAAATTTCTCTCTGCAAAGACGAGCCGTTCACTTGGTGAACTGAGATGTCCTTTGTGTTCCTTTTGTTACTCTTTTTCATTGACTGTTATAACCATTTTTCCTTTTAATCACTAAATGCAGAATTGCATATTCATTTCTTTAAAAATGAAGTGTTACACAGATCCTTCTGCCTTAAAATGTGTGGAGAACCTTTTGTAAGAATTCATGTAAGGAAAAAATCAACATCCTAAAGTACCAAGATGATTTGAAGTATATAAAGCAGTGTGCATTAAGGTTTCAGTGGTGTTTGGCTTTGTTTTTTGGAGAGGCTTTTGTGGGGGTTGTTGTTGTTTTTAATATGGAGATCTCTAACCTTGATTAGACTCCACTGAAAGAAGAAATTTTAGTCATCCTCCACCTTCTAATCCCAAGCATGCTGCCATGTACTTGGCTTCCGCTTGACAAAGGAAGATACATATTAGTTAAATATTTGTGCGTCTCTCTTTTAATCATATAAACCTTTGTAATTGAATGGTATTGTGTTTTTGTAAAGAAATAACTACATCTTTTGTTGGATAGTATTTTTTTAATGATACTGCAATAAACAAACCAGCATTTTAACTTGGGAGGCAACTTCCTGGTGTTAGAAACCAACAAAAGCAAGTCCAGCACATGATTCACAATGAGAAATTTCTCTTGAGGGATTTGCCCAAAATTTGATGGTAGCTCAAAATACGTAAAGGTTTTGAACTGCTACTTTTTATTAATTCCACAACTCAAACAGACAAATCTTTGAAGACCCTCTGAAATGTTCCCCCCTCCTCTTAAAAATTTCTTTTAAAGTGTATCCCTTGCCCTCTTCATAGCTTTAAAATGGAAGATGAAGGCTGTGGTAAAAGGCTTTTCTGCTGAATTCCTGTGGAACATGGAGTTTTCTCCATGAGGAGTCCTCTGCAATCAGTACCAAATACCACACTGGTGTGGCTTGGAAAATGGAAGCCTGCAGAAACTTTGATAAAGGCTGAAGATGTTTCTCAGAAAGAGAAGCATCTCTTTAACATTCTCATCTACAGTACCATGATGAAGGTTTTGAAGGCCCAGCAGAAGGGTCTCAGGGACCTTTGTCAGCTGCACATTTGCTTATCTGTGGTCATAAAGGAAAGGAAAGGTCTTTATCTTCTCTGGCTTGTTACAGATATCACCTATTTTGTGATGGTGGAATCTTCTGGCAGCAGAATTATTTTTAAAACAGAAGTGAATCTCATTTATTTTTCCTCTTCCCCCTCAAACTGCCCTAATCAAAGTCCAAAAGCCATCCTTCCCCTCCCCTGAATAAATCTGCATAACTCATAGCAATTGCGATTCTCTATTAAAACACCTGAAAAGTAGCTTTAGATCTGGGATTGTGATGAATATATTTTATCTGGGGGACTGATCTTATGGCATTGTTATGTTTTATTAGATGGTTTTACTTCATATTTAATTGGAAAAGTTGGGATAAGTAGATGCACTTGTCCAAAATGGACTAAAAAGTTTTTATTGGAAATTATTTAGGTTGGTACTGTTGTACATAAGATTGCTTGCAAATTTCCTCACAAATTTTGTATTTAGTTCTATCTTGAGTTGTTAATTATGCCAAACAACTTTGAGGTACTTCTGGCCCACTACCATAAGTACTAAATAACTTAGTGGGAGGCCACGTTGTTGTGCTTGTATGAGGGTGAGCTAAAGTAGCATTACTCAGTATGTTGAATACATGTGACCACTGAGTGCTAGGTTGCTAATTTATACCAAGTCCTTCACATAACGAAATGAATCACTGTATACCATTCATTGCTATTTTTTTTTTAACTGGGAAACTGATAAATATTTCATGACCACAGGTAAGCAGAAAACTCACTTTTTCCAGCCCACAAAACTTTGAGTTCAAAACTAGTCCTGTTCTACTTTGAATTTCAGTGAAATTTAGGAAGAATGAAGAGATCTGTCTCAAATAGTGAATTTACTGCTAAATGCGAAACAGCTATTTTGGAGTCAGTGTGTCTGTTTTTTGACTATAAATTCCCTTCTAATCCCTGGAAATGTTTTCTGAAGGAGTTTTCTTTTAAAATGGTACCACTCCACATGAAGTTTTACTTTATGAATCACCATCCTCCAGCTTGACAGAAAAGCCGATATTCAAAGACTGCAGTACTTGTGAATAAGGAGTCAAACATGAAGTGAAATCTTCTTAGGTTTTTGGTGAGAAGTGGCACTTGATCCTTGAGGCAAAGAAATTCACTTCAACCTACATGACACATCACATTGCGAGCAAGTGCACTGGCAGGGCTATAAGATGAAATGCCATTTTCTGTTAAGTTAAAAGTAGGACACGTTTTTTCCATTTCTGAGAGTTCTATCACTTCATATAGTTGCTTTTGGAAATGAAAAATGGCAACAGCCCTGTACTGGAGTGGCCTATGAATTACAGAAAAGCAGCTTATGCTGAGTAGTGTGGCACAAGAAGATGCCAGGCATTTCATGAGGAGAAAATGCAGCAGAGTCACGTGGAGATTACAGAGCCCACAAAATTTAGTTATGCGAAGTCTCTTTTTCTTAAATAGAGAGGAGAATGAATAAAATATAATTAGTTATATTTTTTAGCAGGCTTAAAGATGTTCAATATACTTGCAGAACCTGCTCAGTAAGTACGGTGAGGAAAGAGAAAATATGGGGGTTTTTAGTTTTGTTAACTTCAGTATCCTGATCTAAATTACTCCTGTTTGAGGGTGATATGTAACTGTGTGTATCATATACCATACAGAACTACCTGGATTTCTCTGTTACCCTATAGCAGTGTCCAAAAAAGGTGGTCTGTTTTAGTTTATAGTAGGATGAATAAAGGGAATAATCCTAACACAGATTCTCATAGCTTGGGAATCAGGGAATAAACAAAGAGGAGTGTCTCATATTACATCATTCTGAATCTGGAACAGGAGCCCATATGAACCTGGGTGTCCTGCTGGCTTCACCAGTAGCTTGGTTTTCCCTTAAGGAAGCTTATAAAAATGTTTCAATCTACACTAACAGGTGTTGTTTAATCATCATTCTGGCGTTTATGTTGGAATTGTGTTCTATGTATGGGTAAAACCAACTATAAGACCATAAAGGTGATGGAATGAATGAAGAGAATTTTATTCTTTGCACCATAGTTTGATAAATTGCCTTGTTTTAAGATTTTTGTTATTGTTGTAATAGCTCTGAGGCAATTTTATTTTCAAGAGTTTGAATCGGTGGAAAAAGAATAACAAAGACTTAAAAACAAGAAATAAACTGCAGTGAGGACTGTAACCCTATCTCACAAAAGCTTTTGCTTATAATAATAAAGACTGGAGTTGTAATTAGCTTTTTTGGAGTGTTTTTCACTCCAGCTGCACTAGACAATACTCTGACTTGTAGTTAATACATACAGACATATCTACTTATTTTCCTTTGCATTGCAGCATGTGTACTTCCCTAATTGGCAGCTTGCCATTTATATGTGGAAAACAAGATTGAGTTAGCAAGAGGGAGAGAGAGTGAGATATCAAATATCTGCAGTGCACAAATTTCTGAGTTAGATTACTGAAAGGATAGGAGATTTAAGTTGGAATTTAGTTATTTGGATCACAGTGCACTTAGGCCTTCTGTAAGGCTGAACATGAGTTGCAAATAATCAAAGTCAGAGTTAGAACTCAGACTGTCACTGTGAGATTTCACTTTAGGAGAACCCATTACTTTCATTTAATGTGGAATCTGTGATATCCAAAAAGAATGGATAGATTCAATAAACCCACTCAAGTTTTCTCTTAATACAGAAACTTATGTCAAACTGCTAAGATACTGTTCTCCCCTAATGAAGGATGGGATTGTGAAGGCATTCTGCTTTAGTTTTTGAAGTTAAACATCATAGGTAGGAACAAGATGATGGAATACAATGATCTAGGAAATAGATGCTCCTTATGCCATACAAGAACTAAAAATTAGCATTAATATGCCACACATTTTTGTAAATTAGAGAATTGATGTAACAAGAGCTCTATCAGCTACAGTATCACTGCCCTTTTAAATGGATGTACTGCTAATCTACTTGAAGATCACTTGGCACCAATTTCGTATGGTCTAGCTAGGCCAGCACAGTCTATCTTGCAGTAAAGCATTAAAATCAATTTTATCTCCCTGGGAAAGTCTTGCTATGTCTTCAAATTTCTCTTGCTACGTCTAAAGTGAAATTGATCTTGAGTAGAACCAACCGTAATTCTGGATCCTGTCTGGGAAGTCAAACTTTCCCCTAATACAAAATACTTACATAGAACCAACAAGTTTTAACTAACTCCCTAAATTCTAGAAGACAGAATTTTAGTTCTTTATAAGCATGGATCTTGCATGTTTTTTTCTTGCATGGCTTAAGGGCAAAGAAATAAAATAAATTTTTAAAATGCTTTCATAAAGATTGGTTTAGGACTTCGGTTTCCTTAAATTCCTTTTGTCAGCATCCCTTTTTCTCTTCAGTGTATGACAAGTGCTTGTAGTAATTCAGGTGTTGCAGATGGATTACAAACTGAAAAGTATTGTGTGTTTTGTGCCTGCCAACCTAAGGAAGTGAATGAATAGGTTTTGAGTACTCAAAAGCAATGCCTTTCTAGACAGAGTACTTGAATTAGACAAACAGACTCTGAAGACTTTCTGACATAGGCTGTCTGCTATAGCTTGCATAAATCTGTGCTGAATGAATACTCAACCAGAATTACTTGAAAAGAGTCGATAGAAGTACTGCCAAATGAAGCAAACAATTCTCTTAGCTCTGTAAAACTGAGGTGGTCATCAGTGAACACAGTCACTGCTGTATTAAGGATTAAGTTATTAGAGGTGATAGAACAGTGGAACACAGTTAAAATCACTAAAGGTTGCCATCTCTATTCCAATCTTGCATTTTATAGTTCTCATCCTGAATTTAGGGAATTCAGTAGCTTCCCTGATGTAATCAGCTAGAATTGACTCTGTTCAATGCATATAATCCACTGTCTTAACAGTCTGTGTGATCTCCACAGATTTTAAAAGAATTTCCAACTGGTGGAGCTAGCCTTCAACCCAGCTTTGCTGGGAGCTTATCCAATTTGTCACACAGGAATTCATTCACTTCTATAAATTTGAGCACATCTATTCTTTCTTTGCCCTTTCTGTTTATTAAATATAGTAGCCCCTATCCTCTAGACAGGTTTTGTCAGCTGAAACACAGCAGGTAAAACAGGTAAAGAAATTTTCCAGACAACACGAAGTGATTGTTTAAACACCAACACTACCCTCTTAAATACTTCTGATTTAGGTGTTTCTGTGAAAATCCTGATGTCTCATGATCCACACATCTAACTAACTTCAACTTGTAGATTAGATCCACACATCTAACTAACTTTTGAGCTGGCTGATAAACTGGTGATGCTGAATAAGACGCGTGTGAACAGAGTTTGGAAAAAGTTGGGTGGTGTAATTGCCTTTATCAATCTTCACAAAATTGTCTTCTCTCATCAGCATATCTATAATGTCTTGTTACACAACTCTGACTCTGAGCTCACGGTTTTGAGGATAAACTAGTCACTTTTCTTGATCCAGTTCCAGAGATATAAAGCATGTTTGCCCTGCTTCATTCCACTAAAGAGGTGTTTTCCTCCAAAATATCTATATTTTCCTCATCTTCTCACCCTTGCAGGTAAAACCAGTCATTTTCCCAAGTGCTCTAATGAAGTAATATCTTTTTATTAGGTGGCTTAAAGGACAGCTAGAAAATATTTAAATACCTGCTTACACTTGTTTATATAAGTCTCTTTTAGTCTGAAATAAAGAAAACTTATTAAGTTTTCATAAGCCACTTATTGAACATTTGTTCCTTCTAGGCATCCTTTAAGAAATACAAAAAATATATTAGGATCAGTGTTACAGGACACTGAGTCAATTATCCTCATGAAGAAATAACGTGAAAGAACTGTTTGAATAAGAAATGTTATTAACTGAAAATTGGATTTAATTCAAGAGTATATAGAGAAATGAGATGTTCTTTCAGTATCACTGAGAATAAAGTAGTGCTGGTCTGTTGAGGAAAGTACTTAGAGTTAAAGCACTTTGTTTTGGAGAAACTTTTTTGGATTTTGCTAATGTCAGTGAAAGGTAGAGTTACCAGCTCTGGAAGGCAGCAGTCTCCAACTCCCATTTGCCTCAGCAAACTTCTGCTTTTGTTTTTTAATCAATCTGGAAGTAATTTGAGTATGAAAATAATGAGTATTCTCATGAAAAATCTGTTTTAATGCTGCTTTAAACTGTCATGTTTAGGAAAAGCTAGGTATTCTGGTAGGTAGCAATAGGAATGGCACTATATGAGGGAGACATTGTCTCCTTGTCTTTCTTAGAGCAGGATAGAATGTGAGACTTCTGAGGCTGTGGGAAATGAGTTTTGTGTACATGAAATGTTTTCACTTTTAACTAAAAGATTGAGTTCTACAGTGCCACCATCTTTTAAAGATTAAATCCACATGGCATTATATGGAATACAATATCCATTGTTCATACTTCTTGAATGACTTGGAATCATGTGTTAACATGATGAAACCAGATGGGATGTTCAAACATTAAACTCCATTCAGTGGTAGCCAGATGTCTTTCCAGGAGAATGGGGGAGGGATCCTCCAAATAGAAATTTCAGAAAAGATAGCAACTGTCAAATTTTGAGCAATTTATTCAAGTGATAAATGTGTTATATTTGTGATTCAGTAATTGCTTATCTTTTCTTAGGCAAGTTTGATCTCTCATCTTTGCTCCTGTCTTCAGATGTGGATGCATCACCTGATCCATAATGTTTATTCACCTCTAGCCCCGATTTCCCCCTTAAATGAGGGAATAAAAGTAAAATAACTTGGCAAGTAAGCTGGGAGGTACAGGGTTTGCTTTTGTGGCTCAACGAACATCTTACAAACAAAAAAATTTGAAAAAAGAGAGCAGCAGGGAAAAAATTTGGTAAGTCAAAAGCAAACTGCAGAATGTAGTACTAAATTTTTAAAAAGTTCGTCAAATGGTTACCAGCCACTCAAGAGAATTTGTGTCTCTAGATTACATTAACAAATGTTTCTATTATGGGCCAGCTATATCTGCAGTTAGATTTACAGAAAATTCATGGATGTCTCCTTGTGTCTTAAAAAACAAACCAAAACAAAACCTCTTCAGTTGTGCTACCTTTGACCCTTACAAAAATTCCACTACAGTGAGCTTGCAGGCGTGTGGAGAGACTGTAAATATGTTTAGACAGGTGGTACAGTCTGAGGCCTTCTTTAAGGAAATGGAAAACAATACAGAAGGTCTTCATTTGGAAATATTCTTGTATAATGAAGTATGCCCAGTGTCTTTCAGCGCAAAATGCCTTTTCCAGTGAATTCTCACTGCTTGTCATGAAATAAAGTACAAGTTTTCAAACAGAACAATTGAAAAGCAGTCTCCCCCACGTTTCTCTTTAATGCTATCTTAACATCACTTATTTTACATTTGTGCAGTAAAAGAAATGACAGCCAATTTAAGTTTCTAAATTTAAAGCTACTGGATGACAAATCTTTGGCAAGGAGGGGTGCACAGCCCTAGTCTTCGTTATGCTTGCCGCCTCCTGTTGTAGAGAGCTAAGGAAAAAAAGGAGCAGGAAGCTCATTAAGATCTTGTAGCCAAAGGCCACAAACCCCTCTCCCATAAAAGTCTCAAATTTTCTTGACTGTCTCCTCTTCCTTTGCAACATCCTTGCAACATCCAAAACACGCAGTGAATCCTGAGGGCATCCAGTAGGAAATCATTGCTGTCTGTTCTGTGTAAATCCCAAAGAAGGAAAGAAAAGGACAAGATATAGGCATTACATGGTGAGTTACTCATCAGAGAAGCATTGCAGGAGGACAGAAGAGAGACCATTTCTTAATATGATAGAAAGTTGGGAATTCAGCCAAGTCCCACTGGTCCTTTCAATGGCCTTGATGTTCTCACAACCTGAGCAGGCTAGGCATCATTCTCCTTTCTCCAGGAGTGTGTTGGGAACGTGATGGAGACCTACCCCACTGCAGCCTGCTGGGATGAGGCTAGAGGTGATTCCTCTGCTGGCTGCTACAAAGATACAAGTGTGTTGTCATCTCCTCAGAGAAAAAAATGCATTGTGCATCTAAAAAGTAGATTCATGAACTTGATACATGTTCGGTGCTGGTACCTATTCCCTTCGAACTATTTCTTAAAGTTCAGGATTTTTTCTGTGGTATAAATTTAAACCAGTATCTCAGCAAAAACCATCTTGATTCCTCCTCGAAAAGGACAGGAACTTCATCAGCTTTTTAAGTAACTTAGGTTTCACTTCCTTCATTAGCAGGACAATAGATTTTAATTTTTTTTCATGGATAAGACCTTAAGTTACCCCAAATTTAATGCTGAGCCTGAAAAACTCAGCTAGAATATGGATATGGAAAGAATAGTCCTGATTAATGATTCACTAAATGAAGTTGTGTAAAATTTATTCCCTGAAAATAAGTACAAAACTGGCATAGGATGGTGGTTAGAGGGATATTTTCTCCTCTTCAGAAAAAAACCCAAAAACAAACAACCAAAAGAATCTATGTGCTTTGTGGATTTGACTATAAAATAAAGCAGTAAAACTTGATAATTACAATATAACTAAAAAATAAGTTTGCCAGTGAGGTGAGAAAAGAGGAAGCTTGGACTTACAAACAAAATGTCAGATGAATCCCACAGACTGAAATACCAATGTCCTATAAGTTGACTTAGTGAAATTTCATAAGACTCTGCTGCTTGCTTTACTGTACTATTTTGTGTTTTGAGGAAATAACAAAAACTAATCAGATTGCAACCCAGTTTTTTGAGGTTTCCACAATAATGAAAATGTAGATTTGAAATCCTGATCTTTCCTGTGTCAATTTAATGAAAGTATTTCTGTATCTTCAAACTGCTCCATTAAAAGGCACTATTTTACTTGCATTTATGCTTTCAAGTAAAATTTTTAAAACTCTCATCATATGTAGAGTAACATTGTGTATTTAGGTAACTAGTTCCAATTTTTACATCTTTACATTTTGCTGTTTGCAGAGGAGTACAGCAATTCAGGGCAGAGTTGTTTAGAGAAGCAGATTGGATGGGGGTAGAAGAGATGGGTAAGAAGCTGCTAATCAGCAAATGGATTTCACAAGAGGAATCTGTCTCTAGTTTTAGAATTTTGTGAACCGGTGCTTTGAAGCAAATCTGAGCTCTGGTCCTGACATGAAGAGAATCTGGAAAGATGATTCTCTTCCTTGTCTCTGATATATTAGGAAATCATCTACTTGAAGAAAACAGGAGGATTTTTTAAGTATTATGCAAGACTGAACTATTACATAAGAATTACAGAAGGAGACACCTGGTTATTTGGCGGTTTTTTGTTATGGCTTTTTTCAACTGACATGAAAAAAATTATAGTGAAGCACAATTCAGAGATGTTTTGCTTTAATTTCCTTTCTTCAGGTAAAATGCCTAGTGAAGGCACTAGGAATGATTGTAAGTTAGAGTATGAGGGAAGCATATTCACAGGAAAAAGAAGATTCAGTGGACAATGTTTTGTATTTTAGGTGCACGTATTGCACGTAGGAGAGGCTCATAATTCATAAGAGTAAATGAACTGAAGCACAAGAATAGTGTCCTATTTCTGCCATGCTATTTTTTTCAGCAGATTTAGTTTTCTATCTGACAATTGTAACAAATGAGTTTAGAATTTACAGACAGTAAGACTGAGTCTCTTCTGAAAGCCATTATTTTGATGTTCCAAAATAGCAGAAAATGAATTTATATTTTTGGTAATGTAGTTTTTATTTACTTAAATTAGAATCTTGATTAATTTCAGTTTTATTCATTTTTATACTTGTAAACCCTTGTAATGTCAGTTATTTGCAAATATTGCAAAACCTTCATCTTAGGTTGTAGTCTTGAAAAAAAAATTAAAAATAGACCCCTAAAGCAAAATAAATGAAACCACTTTTCCAGACAGAGGATTCTGATGTTCTGGGAGTGAAGGACCCAAATATCTGCTTGCACTGATACACAGCAGACTCAAAAGTGATGATCTTGACAAGATAGTAGGTGAAAACTGTGAGAATTTACTTCATTCTGTTTATTTCAAGTCCAACTCTTCAGTGCTCTGTGTTTTCTTTATAGAAACAATGTCTGTTTTCAGTCTGCAGAAGTAGTTGAATTCTCAGCTGTGCAAAAAATACAATTATGACAAGTACACTTGACCTTCAGTGAAATTAAGGAGAGTACCACCTGCACTAAATATGTCTTGTAAACAGTGTTGGGAGCAAAGGGATACAGTCTGGCTAGAAATCAAATCCAGTTGCGTGCCTTGCTGCACAATAATGTAATAACTTTTCAGGCTTTTAAAACTTCTAATTGTACCCTACCCCTAAACAAGGAGTGCTGATGAGTTGTTAGCAGCTGCACTGTGAACAGGAGCACTCTTTGTGCTGAGATAAAGCTGCCAGCTCTAGAAATAGTCTGTCATTCAATAAACAACTCCCCCCCCCCCCCTTTATTCTCTTGTAGTTGCAGTGTTACAAATTAAATTGAAAAACATAAGAATACTGTTTCAGGACACACTTCCAGAATATTTTGACACCTCGACCTGTGCCTACTCCTGGAATAAACTACTATATTAAGACCTATATTTTGTTTAAAGAAAAATCTCCCCCAAAATCAGACCCTGTAAAACTGTCTAGGTAATAAAGATGACCTAAGCTAATTTTTATTTAGTGATGTCATAAGAAAACACCAAAATATTCTTTTAGAGAGGTACAGTGTCCTGTAAGCAGTATAGCTGCTCAGTGTATCTGAAAGGTAATCCAGTAAAATAAATGTTTTAGTCCAGGTGCAAACACATCTCTGTCATAGCAATTCCCTAAATATAAACCCTCACCTGAACTCTTTTTTATGTGAGTCTCACCTTGAAGTAATGCTGTGCATAGAAGATGTGTTATCCTGGGTTATTCTGGCCAGACCAGTAGGGTTTTCCATAAAGCCTACTTGCTGCTCATTCACCTCTTTTAAACCAGTCCTTTTCCTCCTTTCTTTTCCCTCAGTGTAATGAACATTTGTCAGCATGGCTCAGTGAGGAAGGAATGTGTGGAAGTCAGTCAGCTATTTAAAAGTTTTAGAGTTCTAAATCATAATTTTTAATTTTTGGAGGGCATAGTTAGCTAGTGTGGATCACAAAGTGCAGGAACCATGACTGGACAGTCTTGGATTTGCAGTAAATTTTTGCCACTGGAGAAGGGTGAATTTTAGTACCTGGTATTACACATTTAGTACCTGGTAAACAGCACAGCATCTCTAGTAGTCTTGAAGGTGATGGTACCCAGATTATACTTTCTCCTCAGAAAAGCTAAATTGTACACCTCAAAAATCTTAGCAGTTATCTACTAAACATAAAGCGTAGAGAAATAATTATGTGTGCATTTTTATATTATCTTTGTTACTGAAAACTGTAGAGTTTATAGATTTATAGCACTCTTTATTTTTTTAATTAAAACTGAAATTGTGCAGACCTTATGTAGTTTAGCTCTTTTTATAATTAGTTTCTAAAACTGTTGTTTTACTTTAAAATTTATATCACTCCAAATCTAATTAATAACTCTAGAAGAAATCAATTTTTTTCCTGAGGAAAATGAGCTGTATTTCCTTGACTGTTTTGTAGCAATGGGTTTTGTTTTTGTCTTCCATTTCCATAGCAAAGAGAATTAATTTAAGAGAGATCAATAGCATTGCCGGCATATGTTGCACACTCCTGGTATAATTCGCAGTGCTGGTGAGCATGAGATGAGTTTATATTTATTTTTTTATCTTGATGTGTGGAATTATGTAAATCAAATACCCTTACAAAGAAGCTTTTGTTTTTATTAATTTAATGCAGTAATACTAATAAGGGGAAATGTGTAAAACAAATCATTGTGTGTACTTAGGAAAAAAAAAATGTGCTAACTCTTGATATGGGTGGGCGTAATGGATGTGTAAAGTGCTCTGTGCACTTTGCAGTGTGTGAAACCTGCAAAAACTTCCAATAATGTTAAAGCACTTGCAAAAATGTTGCACCTGGAGCAGGGAGGAGTGAAGAGGGCAAAGGTCAGCATTAGGCATTAAGACACTGACTAAACAGACTTTACACTCGGTGAAAAGTCCAGACAACCCCTGCAGTGTCATCTTACAACTCTGGTTTTCTTCTTTTCAGGACATAGTAATCCATAAATACACTCAAGTCACCAGCAGCTTAGCTCTTCCCCCGCTTCTCCCCCTTTTTAACTCTCCTTTCATTTATAATTCTTACATAAAGATCTGAATTTTTAACCCTTTCCAAGTCTTTAAATCAACCTTGGGAACTGCTTTTCTTCACTGCTGTCATTTGCTAGAATTATCTTTCTAAATCCTTTTCTTTGCAAATTTTTCTCTTAGAAAAATGGTTTCAAATAAGCTAAAAAATATAATGCTTGAAAATAGTAGTACAAATTCAGTGTATGGATAAGACATTCTGGGAAATTATCAGATTTTTTACTTCTAAAGAAAGGCAGTTATTGAACTCTGTAAACTACTTAAAAGCAGTCGTTGTTTCTGAAGCTTGTTAACCAGACACTCTATGTAAAATATCTCATGGGATGTGGTGTAAATTTTTTTCTGCAACTGCTTCTGAGCTTATTTGTTTAGATAGATGAAACTAGTTTCAGCTGGGATGCTGCAAGAGAAGAATCATCTTGTTTGCCATTGTTGATTTTTTCAATCAAACAAACAGAGAAAAACCTCATCAATTTCTCTAAACTGGAAAAGGTAAAACAAAGAGGTGTTTGTACTTTTATTGTACAATTAAGTCTTTCAGTTTTGCATCTATTACACTTAGCAGATGAAAGCATGAGACCAAACTGATTTTAATCATTTTATCTGATCCCATTATCCACATCCCATGGCTCAGCAGACTGGATAGGCTCCTAATATAGTCTGGAGCCTCAACAGTAAAAATAGGCTGGTAAAATACAGCCCATCAGTTGCATGTAACCGTGCACATTTTGCTCACTTCCTCTCCTTGCTCTGAGCACTGCACAAGGCTGTACTTCCATGCAGGATATTTTCCTCTCACCCGCTTTTCACTTCCCTACCCTTTCTGTAAACCTGCTGAGATGTTCAGCAGCTCTGTCACATTGCCTTTGTCATTAATTTTTGCATCTTGTGAGCAGCACTGACAGAAGATAGCTGAAAGTCTGAGTGTTCCTTTTGTACTGTATATGAATATTGATTAGGAACAACATAAATAAGAAAATGTTTCAGGTTTTTTTTGTTTTGCACAGAGATCCCTCATATTTCCCCGGGGAGAGAAAGCAAAGTTTCCAGTTCCATGTGTGTGACATGGTCATTACTCAGTCACAAAATGGTGGCCTCAAAAGGTGTCCTGTCAAGTCTCTTGGCCAGTGCAGGCTCACTGATTCCTGTTCCGGTGCAGTGATTTTTAACGCTGCTGCTGAAGGGTTTCTAACTTGGTCTGTTCAGTGGTGGGACTCACAGCACCATCAATAGAAACAGAAAGGTGAACGTGGCAGCCCAGTTTAACAGGCCTGTTTCAGCACGATGCTTTGAGCACATGCTGAGTTTCAGGTGGTTCTGTAGGTGGCCTTCAGGCTTTGTAAGTAAGAAAATGCTCGATGCCATTGCAGGGTCAGCTCCTTGGCGCAGAACACGCAAGGCAGGACGTGTCTAGGGCCCAGGATTGAACTCTGGTCATGCAGTGCAGCATTTCACCTGCTCTGTCGCACTGGTACCTTGGGGCAGTCTGTTAAATAAGCCATTACTGGAGCTTTTTAGTGGTAGGCCTTGCATGAGCGTTGAATCTGCAGTATCTTCCATTTATCCTATATTCTGATATTTTGTGGTGAGTTAGTAAAAAATGAGAAAAGCACATGAAGAACTTTTAGAAAATTAAGCTAGAACTGAATGACATTGATCTCCTGAGAAAGAGGCTTTGTATCTTGTCTTTTTGTATCTTTCTTGTTGTAGAAATACCACACCAAAAACTATCTCGCTTAATTACAAAAACAAAAGACCATTGTTCAGTCTAGTATTTTTTGTTGTTTTCAAGCATCTGAGGTCTCTCCTGAATCCTTTTCTGTGGTATCTCATTGCTGACCTCGTAATTTTAATCACACATTCAAAACTTAAATTCTGATAATGTGACATAGATGAGAGACCAGGCAGTTAAATGACTTGCCCAAGGCTATGAAACATCTTGCTGGAGAGCTGAAATCAGACCTTTTACCATGTCCGCCTGGCCAGACCCAAGGTCTGTGCTTTGTTTTATGTTCTCAGGCATGTTTCTTCATGCAAATGTTATTTGGACTGCATGCTTGACAAATAGCAAAGGCCATGCTGCCCACTGAATTTTCTCCTGGATTGTTTTTCACCTTAAGTTTAAAAATTATATGGGTTTTAATGAAACTCTTCTTCAGATTATCTTAGTGAAGCCACTTTCATAACTCCTTTTCAGAACTTATCTTCTACAGGTGTTGTTTATTGATTTAAGCTTATAGTGACAGTATGAAACTACCAACCATTCAAGCATAATGTTAAACTAAACTGTGAGTAGAGTGAATTTTTACAAAATAGTACAGCCATAGGTCTGTTGCGACTTTGTTTAACCAACCAAAGTTGCTTTATATTGCTCTCACTTAGTCTTTTTCCCCACCCCCTTTTCTTCTGAAGGATTCCCTTTACCCACTTACCTTATCCATGGGCCGCGTAAACACATAGGTAGGACTTTGTGCATCCTTTGCATACTCTACTTGTTAAATCTCAAATATTGTTATATTGCTTCACGCATATCTCACTAAATGCAAATAAAATGGTAGGTAAGGCTGCAATGATGTCCTCTGGGTGTGTATTTCTGTAGGTAACGTTGTGGGTGATACACACAGTTTTTACAGTCTGTACCTCATGTGTAGATCACACAGACACAATTGAGGCTGATCACAACCAACGCAGTGTGGGTGGGATGTGTGTGGGTAAAATCTATGTAGGTAAATTTGAAGCATTTCAAGATTACAGATGTTTTAAGGCTCAATATTTTGGACAGTGGAAAAATACATTTTTCAGACTCTTCTAAAATGTGCTTTTCAAAAATTTCTTAAAAGTACCATATCCTTCAAATCTTCTTCCTTTGTTAGCAAAGGTAAAGCAGATAATGCTTTAATTCAGCTATACCTTTCAGTCTTGCTGGTCATTCTTTCCTTGAGTTTGTTTTGGGAGGTTTGTTTCCAGTTTTATGGGGTTTTGTTTTGTTTTGATATTTGGCCATTAAATGATGTCAAGTACTTGCTTGTCTGGTGTCAGACATACATCTTCCTTGTTACATGCATTTCTAAAAGAGGAACTCCCTGTGATTTTTTGCCTGAATGTTAATAGATTTGCTCCTGTACAAATAATATAAATGCAATATACTTAATTATTTTAGCTCATACTAGAAAAGATTCAGGACAAAGGAGAGATTGATGCAGTGTGCCTTACAATGGTCCTACTGATTTCTCTACTGGCCTTTCCTCTGCACATGGTCAATTAGAATTGAAAATCCTGTGCTGATTTCATTCGCTGGAATTTTTAAGCAGGTCAGGAAGAAAGATGTTATTGAAAGGAAAAGTCTCATCTAAATAAGAAAAGAACACGTGGCCATCTGGTCTAACTGTACCATGCTGAAAGTAGTTTTGACTTTGCTCTAGTTTAAACTTTGCAACAGTTTGCTAAAATATCGAACAGAAATACATATACATTAAAACAGTCTGTGCTTTTTATCTACAGAAATGTAATGTGCAGCTCTCTTCCTATCTGTAATGCATGAGCTCCTTTGACCCTGTTACCTTATTGAAACTGTCTATGTTTCTGGTAGGTTCTCAAGTTCCTTCAGCTCTGTAGAGGTGTAAGTGAAACACCAATCTTTTGAAAGTTTTGGACGTAATTCTCAGCACTTTATTCCTAGGACTAAAAGTCACACCTCTGCTTGAACTGGGAAAGGCTCAAACAAGCCAATGCAACAGGAAGCTTGGGGGGAAGAGGGGAGAGGAGAGTCTAAAAAAGGAAATCACTTGAAAAAAAGGAAAGAACTTGAAGTTTATGTGAGTAGCACTGTGGAATTTGCACAATGAAATGTAGGCCACAAGCTAAGAGACAAGCTGTAATACACATCAAATTTTTAAGGAATGGAGTCATAAATATGCATGAACTTCCATGATTGCATTATTTCAGCATCAACTATTAAAAAGTTTAAAGAAGTCAATAAAGAAACAGAGTTCAGCAATTTTCACACAAGGTAAATAAATTCTTTCTGTAAAAAACTAAAACACACAGCTCTAAATTTCAGGAATGTGAATAACAAACACACAGGTCCAAATTTCAGGTATGTGGATAACAGCAGGAGAGGATAATGCCATTTTTAAAGCAACACTGGTCAGGTATCTCCTCCCTACTCTATGCAGAGCTTTTGTACCCAGCACTCACAAAACCCAAGAGACCGTACTGGGAGAAGGGGAGAGTGTTGAACTAAACATGGAGGCAAGGATCCTGTATTCATATTCTCCAGCTTCATGCTTATCTCTTATGTGATTAGACATTACTTCTACACTGACAAACATTGCATAAATTGCCAGTTGAAACACCCTTCTAAGACAAGATAGTGTGTAAATCACTTCTGAAGTTTAGAGAAATTGATTTGCATAGGATTTCAGCCTTTAGGAAAGGATAAAAACATGATTGCCTTGTCATAACCTTAAGAAAATGAAAGTGAGCATTTCATAATTTAGCTGCAGGCATTATTTCAAAACACATTTTTTGAAACAAGTGACAAATTTTGTTTAAAACATAATATGCCAGGAAAAGTAGAAAGGAAATTATCACCTTAATATTACTGAACATGTCTACATATAATTCACAAATGTATACTCCTCATGTATGACCATTGTGTAGAGTTTGCTTGTATGTTTCATATAAGCAGTGTAAATTGTTCCTTTAGAAAAGCATTAAATCCCTTATTTACAAAAAAATAAAATGCAGGAATACAAATTTGACCACAGCTCTTGATTAATTCACTTAATTTTCCTGGCATCTCTATTCAGGAATTTCTACTTTGCAGTGGATATTGCTACTACTACATGCAATCTTTTGTTTGCATGTCTCCGCTGCTATTTGGAAAGGAAGTTTTTTTAAGATTAAATTTATGGGATACTTATGCTGGGTTCCTTTTCTCATAGTATTTCTAAGCAATATTAGAGGAAGAAAAGCTAAAAATTTTCTTATTTCCATTAGGATACCTGTTAGAGTGACTAAAATATAGTTTAAGCATTTTCAGGGAGTAAATTAACAACACTGTACATGTGTGCATGTGGTTGTGTGTTTTAAAATGTATTTTCTTTTAGGTCGTTTTCATACAAAGTTCACATTGAAAAGCAAATATTATTCATCATGTTTATCACACCATAATTCATATCACAAGACAATGAAATTCCAAAGAATTTAGAAAATAGGTCGATCTGCACAGCATACGTTTAAAAATTAAATAGAATACAGGCTTTGAATCTGCCTTTCCCCTGTATGTCTCTGCTAACCCCACCCATAGCCACACCAAATGGAGAGTAACTATTTTGGGGAGTGCTGCATTCTCAAGCCCAACTTTGTGGCACGATGGCACTGGGCCACTCGGCGTTTCCCTGGGCTGTGGCAGGGAAGGCCAGGGCTTGCAGGGCCAGCTCAGTCCCCTGCCACGCTCCCCTTCTTCGCTTTGAAGGCAACCTCTTCACAAAGCATTTTGCTACTGCCTCATTTAAAACTATCATAAAACTGTCTCAGAGCTCCTGCTAATCTCTCTAAACACAAGTATTTTGTAAGATTTCAGCTTGATGGGCATTCAGGAGCGAGTATCTGTACAGTAGCTACTTGCCTTTATGTAATATATCATATGCACATACAAAATCATTACATTTATTTGAGGGCTACACAGCAATTATGTAAGTGATGCATAAACTTAACATAAAACACTGCATTGACTGTAAACCCAGAGTAGAAATCACAGTAAAACGGGAAACACTGGATGTCCCTAGTTACACTGTGTTGGAAAGTGTGTGTGCCTGTGCATATGTTTTGTACAATAATGTGTATATATATTTACAAAGTTTCTTATTTTGTTTTTTTTTTTCTGCAAATCACAACAAAGTTGAAACTGAGCCTGGCCGACATAAGGAGGGAAGGCTTGTGTTTGTCTTTAATCTTTTCTGCAGCACGGTTCAGACTTCTGTCTGATCTGCACATAGCAGAGCAAGGGGCTTGCCGTGCATTGCGTGCAGGCTCCTTGATTGTGGAAGGGAAAAAAAAAAATCTGGCTGGAATCCAGACAGGCGAGCGCAGTGCTCTGTTGATCATTGTGTCTAGCCTTCAGGTGTCTCAGCTCACAGTGGGCGGCGGTTGGGGGAGGGGGAGATAACAGGAGGGCAGACAAAGAATATAACAGTGTATTTACCAAAAAAAAAAAAAATTCATATGTGGGACATTCACGTCAAATCCTTTTTTAAAAAATGCTTCTTTTAACGTTCCTTTCCCTGCAGTGGGAGCAAGCAAACATCTGTCCAGGAAGATTTATTTAAGCCATAATTAGTAGCGTCTGGAGTCTTTCAACAATTTCTCCTTATTGCACTTAATTTTTTTTTTTTTAAAAAGAAGTCTGCTCATCTTTCACTTAGAAACTGTTTTCACTTCATGCATTATTAGAGATCCAGCCTAGCCAGGACCGAGTCAGATTTCTATTGTCTTTGCTTTTTCCCTTCTGATCGTAGTTTTCAGAATCTAACTTTTGGTAGGGAAGGGGGGTGGGAAGGATCGTGCAGGCAGGGGGGAAAAGACCTTTTTAAAGGTCTTACAAACATGTGGGGGAAAGAAAAAGAGCAAAAATACGAATCAGTGCTGTTTATTATACGGTTATTCGTTTGAGCTGAATTTCTTTCCGAGGAAGAAGAAGAAAAAAAGCGCTGCTTTGTCTGTTGCTTCTGTTTGAGAACTCTCATAAATCTTGCCCAGAAAGCAACTTGGGCTTAAGGAGATCTGGCCAGTAAAGCTCTGGGAAACAATTTCAATGTCTCCTGCTATGGATATTTTCTTCTTTCTGCCCCCTTCATCCCCGCTCCCCCTCTACCCCGACCTTCTGACGTTATACCATAAAGAGACCCACACCCTTTCCCACCCCATCAGGAATCTGAGTGAATGCAAACTGCAATCTAGAGGTAAAGTTGCTTATCAAAAAGCCTCTCCTCATGCTGAGCGAGTCCAGATATTACACACTAGTTGTGTGTTTTCAGTCCAGCCATAACCCTTTCCTAACACTCCCCCCGTTGCCTTGCCTCTCCCCCTCCCCCCGTGGAAGGGGTGGGATGGGAACCTTGCTCGACTTCATTGTTCCAAATGTAAGAGCTATTTGCCCCAAAGTGTCTTTGCTGTCTTTCATAGCTAATTATAATAACTGTCAGATGTCTGCAAAGTCTGGGCTGCCCTTGCTGGGGGAGTTAAAGTTTGCCTTTATGTTTTCCCCTTGGGGACAGATCAGGCCTGATTAGACACAGAGTACAAATAAAAGTGAACAACATACGTGTGTAGGGCTTTTTGTCTTTGTTTTTCTTTATGAACAAAGCAGCACGCTGGCTATGTCAGGAAGCAGTGTGTCATGCAGCGTGCATGCAGGCACTGCCCTGGAGGATAACTCGCTTTTGCTTTTTTTTTTTCCTCTTTCTTTTATTGAAGCATGCAAGAAATATTTCTGAATTTGAATAACACTTTACATACTTGTTCATCTTATAAGAAAAGTAATCACTGATTTAGGGCACATAGCATTTTGACATTTTTAAGGGATTTGCTTTTCTGGGTGAAAATAAAAATAAATAGAGCCTGTACTCACAGTTTTGTTGTGCTGTGCAGGTCGCTGTCTCCTTCTGCAGCGACAAGGAGGGTTGGAGAATGTCAAGGGTGCAGAATCCCAGATAATTCAGGAGAAATGTACAAATGAGCTTCCTGAAGTCGCCTGGAAGTCAGCTACTTGTGCTCAGACATCCCATTGCTGCGATGCACGCTATACTATCTGCAGTTCTGAATTGAACTAAATACTGCCCATGTGAAAGACAGGGGAAACACAGTCATGTGGGACACACAAATCCACTCTATTGGCTCTGAAGGCACAACTTCAGCATTCTTGCATTTCCACCATTGGTTAACAGTTCAAGCTGAAAGAGTCTAGGTCCTCCTAGTGAGTCCGTTTTCCCTTTATGTTGGAAGAATGACTGTAGGATTTTACAGTGACAGGATTAGTTAAGAAAGGGACTGAAGTCATCCCTTTGACTGAAGCTGGTGGGTGGGGATTGGAAGCTGTGCTTTTCTCCAGTCGACGTTTTTCCTTTTTCTGCCTGCATTCTCAGCGTCAGGAAGTGCTTGCAGTTAACTTGGGCAGCAGAGAGAAACTGAAGTGACTTTTTTGGGTTCGGGGTTAGGGACCTGGCTTTTAGAGCAACACAGTGTTACAGACAGTACAATGATTTTTGTGGGAATAACTAATCTGGTTTACTAACTGGTTATTTTTCCCTCTTCAATTTTTTTTTTAAAGCTCAGAAAGGGCTAAATCAATATTATTTATTTATGAACTTTTGCATTACATAAGCCAGATAAATGAATCCAGCAGTTTGAAAGTCTAGACTGATAATTTGACAACAGAAGAAAGATTTTACAGAACTATTGGATCTCTGGGGAATATTATGATATGGTAATAGTAATATTTTGAAAGAAGTAACAAATTCCAGAAAAACTGTTATTGCTGATATTTGAGACTAAAGACATAAAGATTAAGTAGGAGGGAAGAAGATTGACTATTCCCTATTTTGGTATTCTGTCATTTGTCTAATTTAGTTATGCCAGCATGAGCAGTAATTTGAAACGGTACTCAGTCATGTGTGACATAGTTCTCCAATTAACCCTTATTAAAAAGACCTTTCCCAAATCCCATATGCATGTTTTCCTAGAACTACAGAAAACAGAGGTATGACAGATTTACGGGGTTTGTGTCCATCTTCCTCTCTGGGCAGATTTATTTCCTCCCTCGTGTTTCCAGTGCTATGCCGAGTGTAGTTCTAAACACACCCAGCATGTGACTCCTGTTGATGGACTGTTGAACTTGGGGCCCAATTTAGTAGTTGAAGTGCTTAAATATGCTTGGAAATTTCCCACAATAATTAATCTGGAATAGTAAATTCATTGTATGTCTGTGGTGTACGCAAGGCCAAGCCCAGACCGCTCTGCTGGCAATCGCAGTGTGTGTGAGATCCTATTTAGCAGCTTATGCCTGGCCCTGGCTGTCAGGGCATCTTTTTGTTTCTCCGAGTCAGGCTTGTTCAGTCCACCTTAAACCAATGCTTCTCCCTCCTCAGAGTTCGCCCTCTTAAGCTATTTATAGACTTTTATCATCACCTCACTGACCACCCTTGTCATCACTTAGCTGAACACCATATTCCAGGTGTAGCTGTGTAAGATATGGGAACATTCCACCATACCCTGTGACCTGGTATGGCTGCAGCAAATCAATATGTGTTTGCTTGATATGTGAGCAGGAAAAATGCATCTCTTAAAAATAAACTGACACACCTGACAAACAGGATTTTAAAGAAGATAAAGACAGTAAATATTCCACTCTGATTTAAGAAGGCCTTGTAAAGACCTTCTTTGCTTCCAAGTGCTAAGAAGATCCAGAGTGGGGTTTTTTCCAGCAGGCTCACTTACAAATACTGTTTAGTAATAATATATAAAAGGCGTGGTTTGGTGGGTGTTGTTTGGCTTTTTAATCTTCATGAAGAAAGATAGTTGTCTGGTTTGGATAACATAAGGCTACAGCAGTCCCATCAAAACTTTCCTTTCACCCTTCAAAAATGTATTCAGCTCTACTAGGCTTTCCACATCTGGACTCCAGAACACTGAGGGAAGAGAACTGAAAACCCTGGGAGACATTTTCTTTTTTTTACTGTGCTGGTGGTCTTCATAATTTTGGTTGCTTTTTTTGTTGTTGTTGTTTAATTCAATCAAAGAGGGAAGAAATACTAATAAAAGAAAAATTACTCTAGAGAGCAGTAAACTCTTTGGTTTTAAGACCAATACATGATCTTGTCTGAAATACATCTTTTTCATGAATGTCAGTTTCTGATTTTAAAATGCTGAAAAGCTCCTTACAGAGAGGGAATAAACATCTGGGTTAATTTATTATTGTTTAGCTTTTTCCTCAAATAACTCAAGAGTAGATTTCAGGAAAATCTAGGGACTCTGGAGCAGTGATTATTTACCTGCATTTCTTCAGCCATGAATGAGAGACCTAGATGATACAAGCAGGTATTTTTGTGACTCACAGTATTTTGGAGACCAGATTAATACTTTGCATCATTGTTGCCTCTAGAGAGAGAAGTGTATCTTTATATGTACTTGTGCGTCTAAATGGACATTTTATTCTCCCTGTCATGTCCATTGAAAAGAAAACAAAATAAAGATTTAGGCTACATCACATTCACTCTCTTTGAATAACAAACTGCTTCTTTTGCCACTACTGTTGGTAAAGATGAATTCATAATTGTAATAGTCAAAGAATAAGAGCATCATCAAACTATCACTGTGTGGAAAATAACATTGCTTTGCTGATTCTGTCATTGTGATGAAGTTTAACACATGAGATAAGATGCTGCATGAACTGGGCTGTCAGAGTTGGAGATCCTACTGCTCTGTGGTCCTCTCTTACTCCATCCTTGGACACCATAGGTCTCTGTTTCTGGGTTTGGGTTGGGGTTTTGTGGTTTTGCAGCTTTTCCCCCTGTCTAGCAAAGATTGAGGGACACTTAATTCCTGTGTAATAGACATCCTGTTCCTAAGAATTTTTACACTTCCCTAGCCAGGAACACTGGGAAAGAAAAGGCATGACTGAAGTTAGAAATTATAGTTACCAAAGGAGCATTTTCAATATTTGGAAGCATTAGAGAGCAGATGGTTGGTGTGAGGGTGAGGAAAAGTAGGATGGCCTTGAACATCTTGTACAGGGTGCAGTCACAAATAACTTTTAAAAACAGCTATTGATTTTTTCTCATGTGGAAATATAAGCTCAATGTCTACTTGTGAAGAGGAGCAGATTTGCCCCTTGGCTTCTTCTTAGTAAGTTATACAACATTTAGAAAGACAAAAATCAAAAATTGAGATAAATTTCTTTCAGAACTATAAAGGCACTAATGCAGTTTGCCTGTTGATGTGTTGCATGGACACTTCTGAAAATATATATTTTAAGTTTTCCTTTAGACAAGCAAATGCAGTCCTATTATGTGAATGATGCAGATTTCATGTTGCCCAGCATTTTTAAGCCTTTCCAATTTTTTTCAGTGGAAAGTAATTGAACTTCATAGACTGTGTATTTGCTTACAACTTTGCCAGAGAATTTTTGCTGTTCTATACACCTTTGCTTTTTATAATTCAGCAGTAGGTGGTATTTGCTAAAGTTTCAAGCTTATATTAGTCACTGCTAGTAAAATCCCTTGAGATTGGTAGTGCATAAGCAAAGAAGAAATCAGACAAAAAAAATATCTCAGGAGATACTGGAGAAGCAAGAAAAAGGCAGAGAAGAAGAAAAAGTCATTGAAAATCTTTGAGAGAGCAAGTGGATGAAGGACAAGCAAAAGCCATTTCATGGACAGAAATTACCAGAGCCCAGAAATATGCACATGCAGTGTGTGCATATATTCTGGAAATGGTTCTGTACCCTAGTTAAGAACAGCCCAAGGCTAACACGAGAAGTTTTTCAGATGTGTCTGGTACAAGAGGGTTGTGAGTAAAGGTTTGTTCTCATCTTCTGCACCAGGAGGGGTGAAAACAGCTGAAATGTTGTCTGAGAAAATAATCTTTGCTGTATTTGACCTAGTTGGGCAGGCTGCAATATCTACCATTGCCACAAAGAAAAATGAGTTTAGCTTGTTAGTATCATAATGGATTTTGTGAGGCTTTGAGTGGGGGGTGGGGGTGTATGTTTTGCTTTTGGTTTTTTCCAACTGAGTCTTATTCCTTGGTCTCCTCTATTTCTGTTGAAGAAGTGAATGAAACCACATGAGATTCTGGGAAGATTTTTCAACAGTCAGAGAGGAAGTTGGTATTTCCCCACTAGTGAAAGTCAGAATAACTTACTTTTCCTTCTTCTGCAGGTCTTCTGTCTGCTTAGGGACAGCTTTTGGTGGGTAGCTTAGATAATATGACTGTAATTTATCACTATAAAAAAGTGATCTTGATATCTTGATCTATGCCCTGGAATTCATGCATATGTTGAGCTTGTAGTTGTTGTGTATTTATAAACCTGGTTTTGGTTACAGGACTGTTAGAGAGGAATTCAGATCTCATTCAGGTGAACTTAATACAATAGGAAAAAATCCAGGATTATTAACTAATTGATCTTAGAATTTTTGCTGATTTTTTCAAGTGAAAATTAGAATAATGTGTTTAAAATCATAATTTTAAAAGTAAAATTCTAGATAAAACGAAATGTTATTTAAACAGTAGGTTAGTGACTGCAGTATACCTCAGATCAAATAGTGTGACATGAGTATTTTAAAGCTTGGCTACAAATGGGCTCACCATAGAATTAAGCTATCCAGAAAGACTTGATCAATAGAGCTAGAACCAACCATGCTTTTGATCACATAAACCTTAAAATGAAAGTTAGGCAAACAGTTTCTATATCACATCTGTGATTCCAGAAAGTCTGGTCGTTTCTTTTAAATAATCCTTTTTTTCTTTCCTGGGTAATTTCCTTAATTTTTTAAAAAATTTTCCATTTCTGACCTTTTCCTTAATCATTTGTTCTCTTAAGTCCTTTCAGAATAAATAATTTATTTTCCCTAAAAGATACTTGGCTGATACTCAACTGGCTCAGTTTTCATCCTAAAAAATGGAGGCTTTATAGGGACAGTCAGACTTGGGGACCATAACAGGAATTTTCCCCTCAAACCACTCTTACAAGGTTATGCAGCTTTTTCTGTCTTCAGATGCAAATTGTTTCATCCCTAATTAACCCATAGTAATAGATCTACATATATATTTTATAAATTATTTATCAAACTGTCCTTTCCTTACAGATGTCTGCAACTGGCACTTTGTATTTTAATTTTCTTGTAAAGTAAGATTGGTTTGAAAATCTAGACTGTACCAAATTATGTGCAATCCAGTATATGGTGAAGAATGATAGTATTTAGCAGTTCATGTTTCAAATGTAGAAGTCTTTTCATTGAAAAAATCCTACATGGTCTAATTCTGAATATTTTTTATTGAATCTATTATTCCCTGGGATAAATCATCTTTCTCTTCACAGAGAAAATAGATGAATCTTTAAGTATTTCAAACTATATGAATTCACTAAATTAAATAATGTATTCCCTGCACTGTCCCACCCCTACAGCACTGGCTGCACAGTACTGCAGTGTTCTAGGTGAGATTAAAGCATCACTAGGACATAAGCCTATAGCAGTTGCAACATCTTTTTCAGTAAAAATATATTAAAGTAAAATATATATTCCCAATTTTTCAAAGTAATATAGTGTTTGTGGACCAATATAATAAATTTTGTAGATTATTTTTCTTCTTTGACAATAATTTTGATGTAATGAGATTTCCCATTTTTAATTTGTAGATCTTGTCTGGTATCTCAGTCTACAGATTAAGATAGTAGATAATTCTCCCCATTTCTGTTCCAGTTTTGGGTGGTCTTAAACCAGGACAGTTTCAAAAGGATTTGTTTCTTTAAACCATCTGCCTTCCACATTTTACTCCTTGATAAAATAATTTATTTTGTTGTTTGTTTAAAGGATGTTAATACTGCATAAAAGCAATAATGATGCCACAGTTTTCCTTACTAGAAGCCAGACCTGTTACTTTAAGGAAGTGCATTTTTCCTCTGGTAGCTTATGAAAATTTAAATTAAAAGGATTTAATAATTTAAGCAGCATAGTTTAGTGACTGAGTGTTGAAGAGCAGAGGAGTTTGAGATTGCTAGCACAACACAAGGCATTTCAGAGAATATAGTTCAGCACTGCCTTCAGGCACTGATCAGGCACTAGGTGCATGCAGGGTACAGATGCTTTCAGAAATAGATTATTGTATAGTTGAACAGAACTACTACTCCAGGAATGACATTTTATCTTTAATTATATATTTGGTATTGATTAATGAATTTCTTATACTCTACAGAGTGAAGAATTCATTTTACCAGGAGTGTTTTGATCTTGATTAATGAACAAGGTGCAGACAGAGGGGACAAAAGTGGCAGGGCAGAGGGAGCAAGTCAATGCAAACTGCACTTGTTCAAATATTCCCAGTTGGAAAAGTAGGTTTGCATATTTGTCTGATCCTTGTAGGGGAATAAAATCCTACCCTGAGCCCTTCTGCATGTCATCCTACTTAAAATAATCTCTATTATGATTTTTACCCTTTTTTTTTAATAGAGCCATCATGATGATATCTAAATATTCTACTACTCTGTCCCTTGCTCTGTATCATTTGTTCCTTCCCATTGTTTAATTATGGACCTCATTTATGGTATTACCACAGTGTAAACTGGAGGTTTCTTGCTTGAGGGACCTTGACTGAGATCCTGACCTTAGTGAAATCAAGGAGAAGAGTGGGTTTCAGTGTCTTAAGTGGCACCAGGATTTCACCCTGACTTTATTCAGGACACCTCTGGACAAAGGGAACAAGTAAGAATGAAGTGCTTGAGTATTAAGCCAATTATCTCTTCTAATTGGAACATGTATAGGGAACTCTTAAACTGAAGAAAGGGGGAAATCTTTTGAATAAATTATTCACAGTAAATAGTGCACCCAGCTCTAGTCCTGACAGAGATAAAGCTGCAGTGGCATCAAAGTGTCTGCTCTTAGAGGGTGTTACTCTGACACAGATGTCAAATGACAAATCAACATGAGGTGAACACATGAGTCTTATTCCCTGCCTTGCTCAGCTGGAGAGATTACAAAGGGGGTGGTCAAATGAGCTCCAGCAATGCTCTTATAACCTCCTTTAGCTGTAAAAGATAAATAAAACTGGCCAGGAGGTAACTTCTGTAATTCCTTAAATCTGCTTTGCAGATACTACAAAGTGTAGACTGCAAATAGCTTGGGACCTTTTTCCACAGCATGGAGGGAGGCAGGGAAATCAGTGAGAGCTTGTGGTCAGCCCCTCCAAGACGGAAAAGAGACCTGAAAATTAAAACCAGTTCTTTTTGTCTGGTGAACTAGGTGTTGCTAAAAAGGAGTTTAGCTCTGGTTCATTTCTCCAGTATTGAATTTACCTCCATATCTTTTGCTGGGCTGTGGTGAGATATCTCTGAGACTAAGTAACAGTGATGGAAATACTGAAGATATTAATAAAAAGTGATTGAAACCCTATGCTGGGGACAGTATTCTGACTGTCCGTATTCTTGAAAAATGCCATAAAAATCATAATTTTGTTTGGGCTTCTTTTACGCTGGTGAGTGGCATAGGTACTCAGCCTGTTTCCCATAAAATTGAGTTCTTAATGAAGAAAAAATCAAAAGTATTGGAGAAAAAGTGGTTTGAGTGTTTCCTGAGGACAGGCATGTAGGGAAGGGCCTCATTCATAATATTCATAATTCTTGTAGGACCCTGGCAGAGCAGTGTGAGCGTGTGCTGCAGGAACAGGGCAGTCTACGTGCCGAACCTGCCGTGGCAGCTGGGGCACATGGAGTCAGGCAGCAGCTCCAGCTCTGCAGCCTCAGAGAGGAAATCAGAGAATTCACATCCAATGCCTCTCTATCCATCAAGATGTCATTCATGCATATTAAATGGCATAACACTGATAAAGTCTAATTTTAGCTGAAATAGTCTTTGCAACACCAGATTTTACTTTGGGTAATAAAACAGAATGTTATTTAAAAAAGAAAATATTTTTTTTCACTCATTTCTTCAAAAGGACAGGAAAAAAACCCCAAAACTAAAACCAAAATCCCATTACTTTTGCTTGTCTTTTCTCCCTCCTTCTCAGAGAAAGCACTACTTTTACAATCTTTGTCCTAAATGTAACATCTCACGCCGTAATTTAAAAGCAGTGTAATTTTGTATCAGATTTTAGGTATTTTTAACGCTCTTTAAGTAAACTCTCCAGTGAATCTCAAATGCAGTTTGTAGTCCTTTAAAACAGTGAAAATCTTTTTTTGCTCTGATGGATTTTCCTGGAGTAAAGAGGATAATTAATGTATCTTGGTTAAATATCTGTAACTTTAATTCCAGTAAATATCTAAAATTTCTACCAACTAGTTATCTTTCACAAAAGTAGAACTATTCTAAGTATTAATTTTATCATAGTGTTAAAAACTGTACATCATAGGCAAACAATCCATGTAGAAATATGTGCTTGTTCCTTTGAGAGAGGTGAATAGATAAACTGTCCAAGGTACAGGGAAATAGAGCATGGATAATGCGGGTTTGAGATATTCTGTTGCTTAAGTGATGCATTAAATCAATATTCTGCAAAGCTTTTTCTTGTTATTTACTTGGCTGCTGTCACAATTCACCATTTAGGTCATCATCTTTTTAAAAAATATATTTTCTTGTGGCCTAATATAACTTCATCTAAATACTCCAATTCCTCAAGTAATGAAACTGCTTCAAATGCTGAAACTAGAACCGTTTTAATGCCAATATTTACACTCATGTTCCTTACTTGGTTAATATGTTAAGGAAAGAATAGAATTTCAAGTGAATTACTAGTTTATCTGCATAGAAATCTATTACTACAAATTAATATCAGAATGAATAAAAAGTGGTCTTAATAATTTAATAAAAAGGGAAAATTCTTTAATCAAGTTCTGAAAAGAGACTCGTGCAAAGAAAGGCAAGTGTTCTTTCTTCAGCTATTCTCACTTTAACATAATATATGCACAAATGAAATGTCAGAAGTTGCTTCATTTCAACAGTCAAAAGCATTCAGAAATGATCCTGGAGATAAGCAATGCCTTGTTGTAACAGGAGCTGAAGGTATGCACTCGGTGAGGGCACCTCGGGGAAACCCTCAGCCCTCACACGGCCGAGGGAGAGCTGCACGGCTTCAGCACCCTGCAGGGATTTCGTTTGTCAAAAAAAAAAAATTAGGCACATCGTGGATTGTGAATCACCTCTGCTGTGCTGAGGTTCTACTGAGCACCAGATAACAAAATAATTTCAGACCATGCAACCCATCCAGTCAATTTTTCTCCTTAATCAAGATTCAAAAGGATAAGATCACTCACTTCCCTTTGTAAACTGTGCTAATGGTCTCTCATCTGTACAGCGCTGTCTGTGAGATACTGTTTATGTAAAGGGAAATAAGTGACAGGGTCTACACAGGCATGGCTACGTCTGCACTTCCGTTTAGATGGTTTTCTCCTTTTTAAAAGAATTTTTGATGAAATTAAAATTACACTGTGGTTTTGGTTTTCCTTTTTCTTTCTAAGCAGTTTCATTTAATTTTAAACTAGGCTAAGAAACAGTGTTAGCAAAGAGAATTTACTCATCCTTTTTTCGGGTATTTTAAAAATACTGGTTGTTCAAATGGTGATGAAAACTGTCGAGTAAATGCAGGGCATTTATTTTTGTGCAGGAAAGTGCAAAGATTGTGATAGATTTTTAAAGAAATTGTAAGTACTGAAGCTTGTAGAAGGGAGTTTGGGAACGTCTGCATTCCTTACCTCTCACAGGGGATGGTTCAACTTGATCTGGAGAGATTAGAAAAAGATAGAGCAGATTCATTAGTTATGAGAGGAAGTGCCTTTTCATACAATGCATCGTAAAATTGTGGAGCTCACTGTCAGGATTACTAAGGTTAAGCCTGTCTTAATTGCTGTATGAATATCAAATGGTTTGATTCCCTTGCATTTTTTTCTTCATGGTCTCTGCCAATCCCATCAAGTTTTGTTTATCTGCTTCTACAAGCACCTATCTTTTCTCATGCACCTTTTCCAGTTTGTGGGAACTAAATGTAAAACAAAACATCTACTGTCTTGCCACTGCTCTTCTTCAAATTGCAGAACCTTTTTAGGAACATAGATCAGGCAGCACAGTTGTATTTCAGTGAGGGAAGTTAAAATTTTCTGGAGTCAATGCAGCTACTTTTCAAATTAATAAGGGAATGAAGAACTACTTATATAATATATGTATATATATAAACACCGAATAAACAAAAGTGGCAAGATCATCTTCAATTGTTTTCCCCATCAATAAGGATTATTATAATCTTTTTGTTTATTAACATGAAGTATGACTATCAAAAGCAGTGGAACCCCATGTCCTGTCCAGATAAACAGCCTAAACTGCATGAAGCAACAGTGTGTGTAATAAGAGGACTTGTAGAGTAGAAAAATGCATGCAAACTGAATCTCATGCCAAACCTCCTTTTAATGTGTTCTTTATTGGCCTAAGAGGGCCAGAGCATGCTATCACTGGCATGGAACAAAATTACAGAATACCTGAACTGATGAGAACAAGAAGTTCCAATGAACAAAAAATTCACCAAATCCAAAAATGTGAAGTACTGACCCCCTTTGACCCCAACAAGTTGTTAATTAGCAGAGGATTAACACCCTTTTCATGTGGTGGCAATCACTAGAAAATAATGTGCAGGCATCAAAGAACTTTGGGGCCTTCTAACAAAAGATTAAATGCAAAAATTCTGTGGATTATGAAAGTGGAATCTGAAAGGGTCGCTACACTGTCCAGTCTGCAATTTTGAACATATTATTGATGCCTGAGAAAGTAAAATATTTTGGGAAGAAAAAGACTTAAAATAGATTTTTATACAGAATTTTTATACAGAAAAATTATTTCTATTGCATTCATTTCTGAATTTTGTGTCCTTAAAGATTTAAAGCAAGAGTTATTAGAGAAAAATCTTGGCACTTTTAAAAATATTGCCAGTTGAGGTAGACAAAAAGGAATTTTATTTTTTAAACTAATTTTTCAAAAGGGCTTTAGAAAGTTTAATTCCTATTATAAATTACTATGGACATCAGGTTATTCAGTAGTCTACATAAAGCCACAACCTAGGATGAGTACTGTAGAACGAGTGAACAAAAGCCAGAACTTTGTCTAAAAGAGAAAGCTTCTCTCTAAAAGTTGGTTACTTCTTAATCCTGGAAATATGGCTAATATTGTGAGTGAATGCGCCTGCAGCAAAATAGAACTGACTTCCTTTCAAGATACACCAGTACTTCATAATTTACTTCTGTCACAGATGCTTAACTTTTGTTCTGAGTGGGGCCCCTGAGGCCTCGTGGGTGTTGGGGTGTCCCCTGTGCCAGTCACCAACAGGGCACAGAGCAGGGGCTGTGTCCCTGCTGGGTGCTCTGCACCACAGCCTGTGCAGCAGTGAAGTGCACACCTAATCAATGGAGAGTGTGAGGAAGCTGAAACCCTGTAAATTTAGCCAAGAATTATTTGGCTCTCACTCCTTTTAGAATTGCCAGCATCGGAAACTTCTGCAAGTCAGCTGTCCATTGGGGAAATTTATGCACAGCCCTGCCCCCATGCAAGCTTGTGATTTACAGCAGGAAGCAGTGGGCTGGATAAGCACCTTCCTCATGTCATAAAGACCCTCTCTAATTTCAATATCCAGACAAATATCTGGGTCACTAAACAAATGAAACTCTTGGTTTATCTAATCACTTGCTGGTAGTGAGTTCTGCAGATTGGTTTTGTAGTGAAAGCGTATATCTTCCTTTGTAACCTAAAGAGAGTATTTTTGTAACTTCTTTTAGCAAAACAAGAATTTTGGCTTTTATAGGGTGATAAATGCCTGTTCGACAACTTTTGCTGGTTGTGTTTACTTCACCCATGTCTAGCTTCATCTTATTCAAGTCCCTTTCCTTTTGTTCTTTCCACATAATGGATTTGGTATATTTAAGGCTTCACGATGGACTGGTTGTGGACTGAATTGTACCATGAGAAGCAGTAACGATGATTCCACCTGCCATTTTTAGTGGTGTGCACATAGTTGCACTCATCACAAGTGATGCCTGGAGAGACTTCCTAGAAGGGAGGCAAGACAGAGTTAAAGGATAAAGGCAGGTTTTTATTGAAAGGCCTTCATAGGGTACACCTTGGGCAGTGCAGGAGTCTCACAGAGACTGTACCCAAGATGGATGACAGTCACAAGTTTTTCAGACAGATATAAGTTTGATCTATTTGGGTTAATTGCCCAATTACAGCTTCAGGTAATGCAATCACATTCCCCCAGTTTACTGCCCCCAATTCACTTTCTTTTTTTTTTGAGTTCACATTTTTGAGGGCCTGAGACAATAAGATGTCGTTGAGTTTCAGGCCTAGAGAAAAACTGTTTTGTCTGAACAAAATGGGAGAACAGTAGCTGACAGGCCATGGAGTTTTAGAGTTATACCCTAAAGCAGTACTGTTTTGAAAAATATAAAAGCTAAAACTTAAGGCATTGCAAGGAGTCCATGTTTTGGCTCATACTTAAGGTCAGTCTCACAGGGCAGACAACTGAGAAAAACACTTTTCAGATAAATTGAGTGAATTGGACCTGGAAGTTTCTGAAAGATCATAAACAGGAAGCTTTGCAACTTTTAAACTCATTTCTTAACCGAGGCACAATTGAAGCACAAAGGCCTTCTCTCTATTGTGAATTTGATCTCCTAATACTTGTAGTAGATTCTGTATCTCCAGGGGGATTTTTCTGTTTAATTATACTCTGATGCTGACTAGGACATTTCTTTTTGTATGTTTGGTTTGTGACACTCACCTGTTCAACTAGTGAATAAACTGGAGCCTCCTGTGAGTGCATAGGTCTACCAAAATATACTATATTGACCAGTTACTTCCCTGATTTTTGAAATGGATTCAGTTTCAAACTTTCTATGTTAATAGTTAAAAATAAAATTAAAAGATCCAAACTTCTTAAGAGGAAATTAGCATAATGGTCTCTAATCATATCTAACTGTATATGATGCAACCTATTGGTAGCCTAGACAATGATTGTATAAATAGGCACTAATTTAACTCTTCTTATTTCAGATAAGTAGGAAGTTAATTCAGAAAGGGATCATATATCTCAATGAAAAGCATGATTGTGTTTGATTCTTTATTATGCTTACTTCAGGATTCTGATTAAATACTGCCTGTCAGTTATGTCTCTAACTAATTAGATAAATGTTTCAACTGTAATTCTTGGAGGGCCAGACTTAAATTGTGCTTCCAGGAAAGTTCACAGAAGCAACTTTGACATTTGCTTTCTGCAAGTGTTCATGCCAGCAGCGTTGATTATTTGAATACAGTTGGAGGGTAAGCAAATTCAAATATCTATTCATGAAAGGTGTTCCACTCAGATTTAGGAGCCAAGAGTACAGAGCTATATTGTCTTGGACTTTAAGCTGCACAGCTGGAACTTTTTCCAGCAAAATTGGTTTATACAGCATTAAAATTCCCTCTTTTTTTTAATCTAAGACAATGGTTCTGTAAATACCTGGAATAATTCAATCCCTGCCTCACTGAAAGGCAGCACTGCCCTTTCCAGTAGAAATATGTAACTGCAAATGGGAGAGGTGGGACTTTTCCTTTCCTTTTGCTGGTATCATTTTAGAGTGGTGTAAATCAACCATGAACTTCACCTTAGAGTAAGACAGAAAAGGAAAAAACATAACCAGGTATATTCTATTTAATATTATTTCCTACCACTTAAAATTAGATGAAATAATTTCTTCAGAGTTCTCATACTTTCAAGACTTCTCACCCTTCAAAGGTCACAAGCAGCAAGACAAAACCTAAACTTTTGCTGACAATAACTAAAACTCATCAGTACTCTCTAAAAATACTCTAAACTGATGTATGAATTTTTAAGATCCACATTCTTGGAACTAAGCCTGTATTTCAGCATTTACTGTTTGTGTTCAATCCCTTCTGTTAGCATACACAAACACAGTTTGCTGCAATAACTAAAATCCATGGGCAGTGAGGCAAGGAACAGTTAGAATTACTTACAATAAAGATGGTGGCCACAAATTTACTCATAGGTTCCACTGGCTTCCCTTTTTCCTTGAGCACTGGATCAGATATGTCAGATACAATGTGTGCTGAGGGGAGGTGAAACACTTTCCATGTCCAATAAGAATACAGAATAAAAGTGTTTATATGTGCATGGTTAATGAATCTATGAAATCCTGAGCCTCTCTTCTAAAACAGTCCTGCAGAATTCAGTATTGAAGTGACTGTGAAATGTGGGCTCAGTTCAGTTATGAGACTGTGAATCAGTCCAAGGTTTCTTTCTTGGAGGCGCAGGCTTTCACAATTTTGCACTCTCTTTTCCTGTAGAGGAGTGGGAGGGGAGTGAAGGAGCCCATTTCCTTGTTTTTCAGAAGTTGAGTCATGGAAAGCTCAATGGATCAACAGAAATAAAAGTGTGGGGAAGATGTTGATGCATAATAACCCTACTCTTCTACTGCTCCTGCTAATTCCAGACTTACCTGCTGCTTATCACATGGTGGGAAGTATTCTCACTATTATTTTCCTTAATATTGTTCATGTTCAAAGTTAGATTAGCACTGCGCATCCCATTTATTACAAACTCTGTATGGAAAAGCCATATGGTGATCAAGGCTGGGAATTATGCCCCAAGTTTCACACTAAATGCACTTATATGGTCTTATGGCTACTTACACTTGGTGCCCATCTGTTAGGATGGCAGGGGGCCCACTGCTAAGTTGGCCAGACAATTGCCCTTGAGGATACTTGCCAGACAATGTTTGAGCTTCTGTGGACAACACAGCAATGGAAAAACCACCAGCTCTGCTAAAACTACCTCCTTATACCAACAATGGCATCTGACACAGTTACAGCTTCTACTTCACATATAAAATCTATGAAGTAAAAATGTGGAAATGATGATTTCTGTCCCTTGCAGAGATACAGGTTAAGCTGCAATGAGCAAATATACAAATCATCCAGGAGACCTGTTTCGAGTCAGAGTGCAGTAAACTACAATTACATATGTACTGCGTGCAGGAGATTTCCATCAAGTAGGAAACTACAAAACAGACTGATGTAACACATCTGTGGCAAAACTAAAGATGGAATTTCTAAAAATACTTCAGGGATTTAGCACTCAACATCAGAGAGAGAAGATCCTATGACTCAAGTTGGTATTCACCATGTAGGAGGTGGGATGATCCTTGCTATTTCAAACAACTAAACATATTTTGCTTCATACTAAAGCTAAGGAATGAAAGTATTATTTTGGGGAGAGATGAATCCTTAAATCTTTGAAATTGAAAACAAATTTAGATTTTGAAGACAGTTCATGAAAGTAAAGGTAGGAAGAGAAAGAGTAAGGAATAACAGTATGAATGGTATAGCAAATGCATTTTGCAGAGTATAAAAGTAGAGGTTAAGCTAAGAAAAGAGAGAGTAGGAATTAGGCAGCATCAAGAAGGTATCAGAAGTAGGGAGAAGTGAAAAAAAGCAGGTGGGTTTGTTTATATCAATTTTTAAAAGTACATTGTACACAAAGTCTTTGGTTTAGACTTGGAATTGACTACATTGAAGATAAAAGCAGTCATGACTTCAGGAAGGAGAGGGAAAACATAAGCAGGAAAAAGCATTCAGTCTAAGAAAGAAAAATAAGCTTTCATGTGTAGGGGAGCTGGGAAAAAAAAACCCCAAGAAATGAAAAGCAGGTGTTAGCAATTGAAGTTCAGCTCTTCCATTGACTGAGTGGATTAGACCTTAGAAGCTCTGAAGCCTTGGTTCCTGAACAGTGTTACTGAGGGAAAAAAAAAAAATCTGCTTCTCTTAAGTTCTTTCTGGTTCTGGGCAGCTCTCTTGTCTCTAGAAGCTCTACTCTGTCAGACTGTGATCTTTGCCTATACAGATGGTGATCTCTTCAGTAACACTGCCTTCTGTACCTGTAACTTTTCTAGGGGCTTTAAATTCTCATTTGAAAAATCAAATTAAGCAGATTTTGTGTTACTGAAAAATAGCAAGAGCTTGACATTAAGACTTGTCACAGGAGTCTAAGAGTTTTAATAGATATTTTATTGGGAAAAATTTGTGTCCAAATGGACAAAACGAATTAAGATCACAATTTGGTGGTCATAATAATTGCTTATGATGGAGAAAGTTGCATGCCAGGTCTTGAACCTGATTAATTACAGGAAATATTGATTTCCTTCATGCCAGACAAGTGCACTGGTCTGAATTTTCTGGAGGAAATGGTCACCTTTTCCTAATCTTGTTTTCACCTTGTGGAACACAAGGAACACAACATTTAAAAAAACCCCCATAACTTCCAATGTCTCAGGTTAAAGAGGGCGCACTCTGTGAAGAGGAAATGAATCTAGGCTGTCACAGACTCTGGGCCCCACAAGGGTCCAGCAGGTGAAACTGGTTGTAGATCCATTGCCAAATCTCCCACTGGAGTTTTGAGAGGAAGGTTTAGTTTCTGCTATGAAGGGGTTACTAACCAGGTTACCTTTTCAGTCTGAAAGGGACACCCTCCTCTGTTGAAATGAGCTGGCCAAGGAAATGCTTGAAAGAGAACTCCTCTTAGTGAATCATCTCACTTTTCTTCCATTTCTAACATTTATTTAATAAATGTGTATTTTCTAAAGTAATCATGGCAGATACAGTTGTGTGTTCCAGGAGATTAGGTTAAACATGCTATATGAAAATGGAATCATTGAAGTAAACCAGTAGTTTTTAATAGAATCATATTTTTGTAAGACACCTTCACTCTGTAAATAAGTTTGGTTTCTTTGTGCTGGTTTTATGGCATTTTGTAGTGATCATAAGATTAAGAGGTTAAATCTGCAATCTTTAGTATGTCTTTTGGCTGTGTAACATTCATAGATTCACATTGGAGGTTTTCAGATGTGAACAGAAAAGTGAACTTAATTTTGATCTTGGCCCAACGTCTAAGATTAACCCATGATAACCCAGTTACATAGTTAATTCTGGACCTGAACTCTAGCAAAAACTTCTGTCTTTTAAGTTTCCCTGAAATAAGTGAAACACAGCACCTATTAGTAACCAGATGTAATTGAAGCAAAATACTTTCAGTTTTAACAGATGGGCCTTTCAAAACCAACCATATGAAAGTAGTTTATTTTGAGTGTTTTGTTCCTGGAGGGACAGCATTTTATTTAGTCATCATAGCTCTCATTTGCATATTGTGTTTCATTTGTTTCATGACCACATTAATTAGAAGAAAAGACTATCTTGCTGTAGATGACATTTCAGTTCCTGAATGAGCAGGGACATGAGCTTCAGGCAAGTTGCATTAATTTCATCTGTATAGAAATTAATAGCAAGTGTACTTCAAACTTTCCCTTCAAAAATAATAATTCGAATATTTATGCATAGGAAAAGGCCATTCCTGACCCTTGGCCAAGAGATTACTTTGTTGGTTTATCCCCAAGAAAATATTTTATGTTGACAAGCCATTACATGAGTGATTTTTTGAACAAAATAGAGCACACAATTCTTACAAAGCCTTGATCACAAATTTGTTTCATAGAGGTTTGATTATGACCTGAGAGGCTACTCTTGATCTTGGAAATTAAATGTCCAATGTTCATTTCTACAAAAGTTCTAGGCAGAAATAGCATAGTCCCTAATAAAAATCCCAAGTGTTGGGCTGTGGGTTATGTAATGGTCAAAGGCAAACAAGAAAAGGAGGAATGTTGATGTAGTTAATAGGTATTTGAAACGAGAAGAGACTATACCAAAGTTAGTCCAGGATATTCCTTTTGAAACTGCTTCCAAAACTACTTGGATAAATGTCTCAAAGTGATGATTCCCCAGTGAACCCCCTCTTACAGTGACTACACTGAAAAAGTGCACTATTATAGGGACATGTGCTCTTCAATGCCATCCTCGAAGAGGGAATTCTGATGGGTAGTGCAAAAGTAGAAAAAATCCGTTCAGAACAATAAATTTCATCATGTGTACCTCATTTCTGGAATGTGAACTTTAAAATCTCAGAAGTTTTATTAGGTATTATTGATAAGCAAAGCACGTTCAGAGGGCATAGCTTCAACAAGAAACCTCAAGTAGTCTGTAAAGCTGTGTTGACAGAAATATTTTTTTAAGATATTGCAATTTCATGCTTTCCATTGGAGGAAAAAAACTCCTTTTCTCCCTCCACCTTTCATGAAGTGCTTTATATTTGCAGACCGCATACCTTTTAAGGTCAAGGAAAACTAAAGTTGTCCTTTTATCTCTGGCTTTCCAATTATTTGTCTGGACTTAGAGCTAAACATCCTACTCTAAACTTTACAAGGTTGTTCATTCTTATGCACTTTAAATTTTAAAAAATCTCATCTTTAAAGTCAATTTGATTAGGGCATATAAATATATTGTGTTTAGAAGTTATTTTTTATAATAGTTCTGATTTTGGCAGGGGGAAATATTATAGCATCTCCATGTTTTGATTTTATTCACAATATCTTATTTCTGCCCTTCACTTCCGCAGGTATTTAAGGAATTTAACTATATTCCTACAATGATGTCTTTCTCAGAACCATCTCAGAAAAGGCAGATTTAACTTTGACTTTGAATTTTCATTAATATTCTTTTTTTTCATGTCTTTTCCTTCAAGCTTATTTTCCTAGCAGTTCAGTAATTCTAGTCCCATTTCCAGCTCAATCTGAATGCTTTGAATTTCAGATGGATTGCAAACGACCTCCTAGACTCTCAGAGGGAATGACTTGAGTTACAGAGAAAAGGGCAATAGCTTTTTACGCTCCTTGGTGTACCTTCTCCTTACCTTAATCTGAAGACAAAATGTCTAAAATTTGATTATGATAATAATAATTTTAAAAGCCATAGCTCCTTTCATGTTCATTGCAGCAATAATTGCTCTAAATGAACAACATAAAGAATCACCTAAAGTAGTACAGATGGGTTTATTTGGCAATAATGGTCCATCTTTTGCACTTGATTTTACCTGTACAGTCAGCAATAAGGAGCCAGGTTATGGCAGCTCAAACAAGGGCAAAGCATGATTTGTGACTTGAAATATTTCCTGGGCAGCCCAAAGCAAAGCCTCAGACATTGGCAGCCATCTACTTCAGCACTGGAGTCACTGACATTTCCTCTGCTTCTGCAACAGTTGCATTAATTCCATTCATCTATATGTATTTATTTTGTCTCATTCCAGATTTCCCAATACATTTCTTGCAAATAATTGAACAGCTTACAAATCCAGTCTATTAAAGCAATTGTATCAGGTTTTGCACCCAGTCTGTCTGGATCCCTATTTAATCTTAGAAAATGAACTGTATTGCAGAAGCCATTATGTTGTTAATGCAAGCAAATGATGTTTAAGGGAGCTGGGGTACCCCAGCAAATCTCCTTTTATTCTGCAGCTCTTTTCTTGCTTGAGTTTTGTTAATTTTTGAGTGCTTCTCATGAAGCCAGGAAAGCAGTAAAGTCTTTGAAAAGCATGAAATAAATTCTGTTCAGTGAGTGGGTAATTGTTCAAGGTCATCTGTTCGTTGTCTTTGTCTTGATTGTTTGAATTAGTAGCTAATAATGGGGCTGAACCGTGAATGAATTATTATCCATAGGGCATATTTTGGGGAGTGTCAGGAAATATTACAGGGTAATTAAGGTTATCCAATAGCAAGGCTGTGTTACCAGCAGATGTCTAGTAATTACTATGTTTAAAAAGTGTGGGGATTAAACTAAGATTATAGCTTTTATATTGACTGCCTTTACAAGTCAGACTTGGAATTTATTCAGTTTATTCTGCTGCCCTTTTTCTTTTGTTCTG
>NW_005054357.1:1605859-1650450 GCF_000277835.1 Geospiza fortis | reverse complement strand
AAATAAACATCAGCAGATGGTATGCAGTACATGTGTATACAAAATAGCAGTGTGGTTATTGAGGACTACAAAGATAACTGCATTGAGAAATACTGCTACTATTTATTTGTTAACAAGTTCTGATTCCATTCTAGGGCTTGAACATTAGGTCTTTCAGGTCCTAAAATAGTGCAAAAATTACTTTCTCTAAATATTTTTCAATACTGTAACAGTATTTAATATGACAGGAGAGCTCAATTGTTCGTTTAAATTTCATTTGTTGAGTTGGATATCTTCATGCAAAACCAAAAGTCCTGAGTTCAAACTTTTGTTGTTATTACTGACCCTAAGCTGGCTTAGTGCTACCAGAGGCCAGGGAAGGGGAAGCATTTGTTTAGTCCATGATCCAGCAAATTTGATTTTAGCAGATGGACTGAAGGGAGATAATGTAATGGACAAGTATCTGTGGCATCTGGAATGTCTGGATTTAGCACAGTTGACTGGCACTGGGGTGGGGAGGGCAGTGTGGAAGCTGTCTGTGCACACTGCGCCTCAGAGGGAATGAGAAACCTCTCAGGAGAAAACGGTGATGACTAGGAAGAAAATGTCAGGGCATTGAGTGTTTATAGCCATAAAAAAGGAAAAGTGGGAGGTTTGAAAAATGGAGGAGAGCTACAAAATTAACATGACAGGAAAGGGAAATGTGGACAACAGTGAGTAAAGGTTTTGAGCAAATGTTTATGTGGTATATGGGACCTTTTCAAAGAGGCAGATTGGTTTTTTCCTTAGCCATAATTTAAAAACACAATTTAAATAAAAAGTTCACTTTAGAAATTGTACATAACATCCCAAAGTCTAAACCCCTTTGATTCTGGCCTACCAAGCTTTTGCATAATTTTTTCATCTGACTAGCATTAAGCAGGGTAAGCTTTTTATTTAAGCAGGGTAAGCTTTTTTATTTATTTATTTTGCATGCTGCTGGCAGTGCAAGAGGGGATTACACAGGAGTGCTATGGATTTGGAAGTCTGGCTCCTATGTTGGTGATTTTTGTTGGTGTGTGGCTAGCAGCAGGTGAATCAGCCCATGGCAAACACTGTTGGTTGTTACAGACCAAGTCCCTGCTCACTCTGCCTGTAGCTATCTTATGCCAGAGATATCCACTGATGCACAAGCTGTAATTTCAGAAATTATTATAGTCACACTAGAAGGAATCCACTAATATTGCATTGTCAGCTTCTTTGGCTTTTAAGTATGGCAAATGTTTATGGCAAAGGATTGTGCTGATTTAAAAATGCTGATTATGTACGTGCATGCATGAGCAAAGAAAAATAAGCAACAGTAACCTGACATCCCAATGTGGGAAAGTGGCTTACTGTGAACACAGCACTAGGATGAAACTTTTTCACGAACTGTCTAGGATGTCCAATGCACATTAATTGTCTTAATTGCATGTGGGATCTCATTAAAGTCAAAGGCATTTTTCATATCTAAAATTAAGGGCCATGTGAAGTTTTTTACTGGGCTAAAAAACATTCTTACAAAGTTCTCGCTTGAAGAAATTAAAAATTAAAACTAATACAGTTCAGAATCAAATCTAAAATCTTCTGATATTTTAAAAGTTACTATAATCCAAATGGATTTTCTTTGATATTAATTTTCAAAAATCCCCAAAGTTAGGATTTTTCACTTATTAACCCCTATTGGAATTAATGTTTGACTGGTGTAGAGGAAAGCTAAGAACGTGGAAGGGGAAGGACAGGGAAGGGCAGAAACAACTAGCAAAACATTTGAGATTCCTCATTGAGGTAAATGATACATTTGAGGTAAAGACAGAGGTGAAATATGAAGTGTCTCTGAACGTTTCTGCTTGTGCTTATTCTGAGTTAAAGTCCAAACTCATCCATGCACATTATAATGGAATTTTCATCTGTTTAGGTTTCCTGACTTTTTAAAGTGCAGACCCCTCATCAAATCAATTAAGAACTTCAATACCTATTAGTCCCTTCAGTGAAATACTGTAATGCCTCTTGTTTGTATTCCAAGTCATTGATATCCATATGTTAACATGATAAATGGCAAAATCTGATGCAAAATGCTCCAAGCCTTGTGGAAGACATCCATATTTCTTGGTTGTCTGGTTACTCCCGTACAAATGTCTGAGCCAGAGCCTGTTTAAACTTAATGAGAGTATTTTTACTGACCTCATTGTACTTTGGGTGCAGATAGAAAATTATATAACTATTTTCTTTGGGTTTTTTTTTATTAGCAAGTTATTAGTTTTATTTAAAGAAAGTAAGATTGACTCTTTTTTGGTGGAATTAGTTAAAATACAGCAGTAGGGAAAGAGAAAGTTCAAACACCTAATCATACCTTTTGATCTGCTTGTAAATTAACAAATAAGTAAAAGCACTGCTACTTTTATAGCATTTTGTATAGCTGAGAAAGGAGCTTAATGGAAAAGCTGTATTTTACCCTAAAGCTTTTCTTTTACTTTGTAAGGAAAAGAAACACCAGTTATTAAGTTTCCCTATGCTGAGTTCACTGTTGCAGCAGTAATGCTTTTACTGAAATCTCAACACTACCAAACATAAGCAACAGCAATAAGCACACAGGGCACTGCATTTACTCCCTCCAGTGTGCTAATAATGACCTTGGGTACCTCAGAGAAGAAAAGCAGACTCTGCAACTTTGTGAGGCTCTTTATACAAGAAAGGGGATAAAATCAGAGCATTCATTAATAATGAAGGAATAGCCAATGTAATGAAGATCTGTCATGTGTGAGACCTGAACAAACCCAGTAAAGGTGGAAAGTACAGTGCTACTCATGGTCTGACTTCAGGACATTTGCAGGTTTCCTTAACCTTAATCTGCATGTGGCAAAGCCAGGCTTTTGCTTACGTAAACAGGGAATCTTCTACACTCAGATTAATTTTCAACAATCTTCAACATTTGCAAGGAAAAAAAATATGTTCTTGATGTGGGAGAACTTGTTAGAGACCTCAGAAAGTGACCAAAACACTAAAGCAACAGTAAAAGTTGGTTGAGCCAATGAGGTACGTTAGGGACTGTGCAGAACCTCCCTGGTTTCACTGTAAGCTAGATTTTACTGGCATGTGTCATTTTGTTTTTCACATCGATGCTATTAGGCTAAAGTAGATTGTAGAGAGGTTTTTAACCTTTATTGTCCATCTTTTCCAAAATGAAAATAAAGAGTACAGAAGAAGATATGCAGAGTCAATACTTCACTGTATGATTTAAAGCAGAAGAATGATCATTGGTGTAGTCCCACCACATTTGAGTCTCAAGTGCAGTGAAAGGTTGCTATAAAACAGATGTAAAATAATGAAGTTAAGAAATTAAGGAATTCTAGTAGACAGAAAAGGATGTTTGAGTTTTCTTTTTTCAGCACTGGTTAGATTTAAGAAATGGGAGAACTTTGAACCCTGTGTTTTTATTTTAACCTCAGAACAAACATTTAAAAGCTGTAATTTTGGGTGGATGATTACTAATGACTTTCTTTGATTTAAACCTTAGATACTTCTAAAATTATCTCAACAGACATAAAATTAACGGTGTATGGAAATGAGTGAAACAAAATTGCTCACATATAAGCAGCTAAGCATGTGCTGGCATGAGTTACAGAGATAGGGAAGTTACACTGGAGCCCTTGATTTGCTGTGCCAGGGTTTTTAGGATTGCATAAAATGTCTTTTCTGTCTGCAGTCTGGGCTAGTGGAAGGTGTCCCTGCCCATGGCAGGGGAGTTGAAATCAGATGGTGTTTAAGGTCCCTCCCAACCCAAAGCCTTCTATGACCCTGTGTGTCCTAGATGAATGTTTCCACACTGACCCCGTGGCGTGGGCCAGTCTCTATCCCAGGCTTAAACCCAGACATTTACAGCTTGAAACTATTCATAATCAAAATGAAGTTTTAATAAAGGTTAGTTTGCAAATCAAATAAAATATTCTATTATCATTTGATCTAGGCCTATTATTTATTAAAAGGTTTTGGTTAGGCCACTCAAGTAAGACTCCCATTTTCAGAGTTTCATTCTTAATATCATTGCATGGAATTTGTGGCTGTAACTCTTGCTCTGAGAACTGTGCTAACAGTACAGCATGTGGGGTAATTCCTCATCTAAAACATGAACTCCAAGGTAAAACATGGTGTGAAAGCCTGTAACTTTAACTGGTTTTAATTTGAACACCTTTCAGATTATTACAGCTTAAATCTGAGGTATATTAAGCATTTTTGTGGAAATTTGTTTTCTATCAATCAAGAATGCATGCTCCAACATCAAATCTTAAAAGTAGGGGAAAGAATTTGCTGTAATTTCTTCAGATCCCTTTTCTACTTTTGTAAATATCTTTAAAAATATTCCACCTAAAGATTGCTCTCTTTTTTGACTTCAAATATAACTAGTTGTAGATGGAAGAAGAAATAGTTTGATGTTTATTTTAGATCTACAATTCTCTCATCTGGCTCTGGACTTCATGAGCAGTATGGCTGGTGTTTATTTTTAACATGTTAAATCAGAAAGGAAATAAAAATGGTCATTTCTTGAAACACGATTTGCTGAACTCTTAAAAAGAAAAGGGTAATTTAGTAGGGTATCCTGTGACAGGAAATGACAAGCTGCCTTCACCCTGGTATATTGATTTAGGAGGGAGATGCTTGCACAGAAAAAGCAATACTTGTTCAAGTCACTGGACAGTCTGAGGATTTGAGGAGGAGGCGGGGAGGGGCTGAGGCTTTACACTAAAAAGGCTGGAGTCATCAGACTTTAAAATAGCATGTGTGGCCTTTTTCAGTGAAAATAGAGAGTAATGTGGCTATAAAAAGCAAAGTAAACTACTAGTTGACTGCCTCTTTTATGCCATACACATCTCTGAAGGTTAAATTTGTTATTTTAGAAAAACATAGGGTAGATTTGAAAAGAAAACTCAGGTTGTTTGGCTTCAGTTTTTTATTATGTGAAATCAAAAAGTCATCTCACACTGAAGAAGCAAAAATACTCGCCTTTAATGTTGTGTTAATGAACAGAACTGTGCTATCTTTTAAAATACCTTCAATAACATTATCTAGTGTTTAATACTTACGCATAGTTTGTAGACATAAATTTGAATGTCATATTAGCTTGCAACTATAAAAGGAAATTCACAGATTCACAAGAGTGTGAAGAACTAAATGTCCATACTGCAAACATTTCCAGTTTTTAAACTTCCCCTTATGCATCCAGCTTTCTAAAAAATGCCGGGGTTTTTTAATATTAATGTTTTTCAGATATGAAAAATGTGCAAATCACTAGTGATCTTTTGATTTTATAGGGTTATTGAAAGAAAATGAAAGAGAAAAGATGTACAGATTTGAAGAGAAAAATGAAAGTAGGCATCTTATTCTTAATATGCAATACCTGTAATGTAGGCAAGTCTCATAAAAGTTGGAGCCATCTCTGGATTGCCTGAAATAGTAATGCTTAAAATATGGTTGTCATTTGGTTAACCTTTTTTTGAATTTTCTGTTCCTTTATCCATGTAATACCTAACATCATGAGGTTTTTTTTTTCTTTCTGTTTTAGCAGCAGTGGAGTTCAGATGTGTAAAGACAGAAATATGAAAATATTAGTGTACAATAAAAATCAGATTGGGAAATGGACAAAAATGCAGGAAACCTTTCAAGATCTAATTTTATTCATCCAGTGTTGAAACACACTGCTTGCTCTATTTTATCACAGCCCAAATCTACTAAGTTGTTCAGAAGTCTCAGGACTTCAGCCCTTTAAAAACCTCTCTTCTCTCACTGACTGGTCTGGAAACTGTCTATCTTTGCAAGGACTGTTCTTTGGCTTCTGTAGGCATTTCAGCTCTTTGGATCTCAAAACACCTTTGACAATTAGAATTAGTAACTCATGTTCTTTAAGCTACACAATACAATCACCCTTGGTTTCATTTAGAACATTCATTTTGTTTAAAACTTCAACTGTTTGAGAAATCATTTTGTAGATGTGAATTTTTTTACAGTTAAAATCATTAATGATTATAGCTGTTCCAGGCAATTTGATACTGTTGTATCAAATCTTTCCCTTTCTATGCCTCTACAACCCTTAAATACATTGAAAATGACATTTTCAGGGATTTATGTTTCTTATCTTTTTTTCTACTACAGCTTAACTGCCACCCTCCTTTCTTCTATAGGTTATTCTCCATACTGAAAGGGTTTTCTAATGCTCAGAAAATCATTTACCAAAATATAAGGTTTATTTGGGGAACTTTAGAGCAATATATTGTCTGTCTGAATTCTTTTCATTTACATAATTCTCTGGCTACTCTTAATGTTGCCTTTCCTCCTTTCCTAAAGAAACTTGGTTTTATATCTCAGGCCCTTTTTTTATATCTATATACACATACAAATGAATTTATATGAGAACTGACAGCTTTTAATGATTTCATGAACACACAGTGTTAAAAGGCAGCTGAGTTATAGCCATGGTATAAAACATTTGGGTGATCTTGCAGTTTTAACTCTAGGGAGTTGAGTAACTAATCAGTTCATTTGCAAATTAAAATGGGATTTTTTTCAAAGTATGGTCATAGTTTGTTCTATTATTCAGTTTCCTATTTCAAAGAAGCAATAACATTTTCAGAAAAACTTGTTGAAGTGAATGTAAAATAGCTTGCAAAAACAAATTCACCTGAAGAAAGTAGCTGAGAGAGGAGCACAGTGATACAAAAGTGCAGGGAGGAGAAATGTTACTTCTTTTGGAGGCTGTTGCACTGAGAAGTTTCTCCCTGCTAAGATTACATTGTGAGCTGGTGTTTGGATATTGGTTCAATGCAATGTGATAACCTGAATAGTTCGTGTCAGAAGGAAGTTCATACATCTGTTAATTAGTTTAAAATATTTGCCTCAGGGCATGAAATCAATTAGGCTGACCATCTCACACAGCAAACTGGTAAATAAACATACAGGTGTTCCAGACAGCATGCAGATTAATAAGAAATATTTTTATTATTGAAAGCCCATTTTGTCATTGACACAAAGTAGAGGGCAAGCAGGGCTGAGGGGTTTTCCCACCAGTGACAAGCAGGGACTGTTGCCCAGTCTGTGTTCCCAGAGTGGGAAGTGCTGAGCCTAAAGTGAAAATATCCCTGAATCTTTTCAGGGACTGGTGATGGGAGTGAAGAGGCAGCACTCCTTGAGCTGGCAGACAAAACAGGACAAAGAGGGATGAGCTGGCCCAAGAAATAGAAAAGTGTCGATTATTTCATACGAGCTATGTCTAACGACATAGAATGACTGTGCCTTGCTGAGTAGGCCAGGCCAATATGAGAGCATAATCCAGCATTCAAAAGATGATGATGATCATCATCATCTCCATCTGTGCCTGTGTATTTTCACAAAAATGAAACAGAATATCTTATTTTCTCATGTAAGTGATATGTGATAGCCTTTTTCTGTTTTTCCACTCTATTATTAAAAAATCAGGGGCAAGAAATTTTTAGAGATCTGTGAGCTAATAAACCTCAGGTTGTTGCAAGCCAGAAGAGTATAACAGAAAAGTGTGACTACTTGGTACTAATGCACTTCACTAGCATTTGTTGATAAGCAGTGCTGGAGGCAAGCCTGAGACCACAACACACTGACACCACCCCTCCAGCAGGTCGTTTTACCTGCTCATAAACAGACCTGGTCCACCCAGACTAAAAGGAGATGGCTGGTATGGTAGGGAAATTGTTTTCTCCAGTTTAATACTGGAAGGAATCTTCCAGGTCAGAACATTTAGCCAGGTGCTGTTCCATGTCTAGAGGGCTGGGAAGAGTGAAATTTTGCAGTAGCTGAAAAAGAGGACAAGAAGCTGGGTCTCCTATGGAATTTCTTACAGTGAAACAGAAAACTAAAGATGAAAGAAAAAGATGAAGCAATGGAGGAAAAAGGCCAAAACCACTACCACCACCACCAAAACCTAGTACACTTTCCATATTTCAGTAAAGAATGTGGAAAGATTTCTACACTTCCAGAGGTCATTCCTCTTTGAGCACTCTGTATCAAGGCACTGTGTATTGCACCACCTTTTTTTTTCCCTGTCCCTTTTGTTTCAGAATCTTTTGGATGGCCTGCCACTCTCTGCTTTTATGGTTTCATGTACTTAAAGAGGTCTCACTAAACTAAACAGCCCATAGTACTAGAGCACTGGGAGTTTTTCTTTGAACCTGCCAAGTGTTGAAGTGCCACATTGTGGGCAGGGTGACAGACTGTTCTGAAAGCAGAAAGTCTGCCAGGAAGGCGAAGAAGGAGGCAGCTGCCTGGCTACAGCAAAGGAAGGTCAGGGGGATGTGGGATGCAGTTGGGAGGATATGGAGTGACAGAAAGGTACCCAAGTATTGCTGTTTTTTTAGTATCCCATGGAGGAGCCACTGTTGAGGCTGGATAACAAGAGAGCACAACTTGGGTTTTGCCAGACAAGGTGAGATCTGTGGTTCACCAAATGTTACACAAAACAAATGATGAGTCATAGATGACATGTGTATTTTGACATTTTCCCACCTATAAATACTATTTTTACCTTGCAAAACACAAACTTTGTTGTATTCTGAAACTAGAGGGTCCTTTATTCTTTATGATCTGTCTTACAGATTTGATAAACTCTCCCTCAAGACCCTGTAAGATGATATTAGCCAATAGTGCTAACATCAAAGGTTCTTTATTGAATATGATCAAGGAACCCCTAATGTCAATACAAGGGGCGTTTGTTTTGCAGCTGGTTGGCAGCCAGCCAGTTGCTGTGCAGTTATGAAGCTCCTTAATGCTGAAGTGCCTTTAAAAGTGTGGTGAAAAAGACTGATGGAAGGCCTACAACTCTAGACTGTGCAGGAAAGGGATTGCTTGCATATTACAAAGGTAATATTTTTTAGTTTATGTTTAAAAGGGGTGGAAAGGAAAGGAAAAAATGAAGGTAAAAAAGCGACTCTGTATTTTTTCAGCTGTGTATGCCAACCTGGCAACTAGTGCAAATTAGTGGAATGTTACCAGTGACCCCTTTGCTCATCAAAGACGAATAAATTGTGAGGTAGAAAATTTAACATTAAATATACAGTAGAATAGCAGAAACTCTTGTGACTCTCCTTGCTAGGAATTTTGTGAGCTCTGGATTTGAGTTCTTGTGGTGGCAGGCAGAAACACGAGATGCTTCCGCCCTGACTTGATTCACAGAGAGACGGCTGAAAGTGGCAGCTGCCCGTGTGAATGACCAAGGGTTGAGTTCGTCCACTGTAAATTATGCATTCCAAGGAAGCCTAACAGCAATTTATTTTGGAATTTGTCACATTTATATCCTAGGCTTGTGAGATGCAGTAGCATGCCTTGTTTATGGATGATTCTTTCAGTACCATTTGGATAAATCACCCTAAAACTGCAGTGTTTGTCAGGCATCTTCTAGTGGTGTTGGAGGTGTGGAGCTGGCTGAAGGCTGTTTTGATGAGATAGCTGAAAGAGAAACTAAAGTTTTGTCTCTGCCGTGAGATTTTGGAACAGTGCTGCAGGAGTCAATGTATCATCCATCTATATAAAGATCAGATACAGATGGTGGCATAGAGTGGCTGCAATATGGACAGATTATTTTTACTCAGTTGTCTGTGAATGGATTCTATTCAAGTTACTGTGTTGTCTCCTTGGATTATGTATGTTAATTTTTTACATTGAAAAACGTGTGTATCTCTGTCTCTGCTAATGCTCTGTCACCTATACAAAAGAAAGAATGTGAATAGTAAAACTCAGTCTTCACCCTGCTTTCCCAGCCCAACACCAAAAATCCCACAAGTTAAGACTTTAAGCTACCCTGAAGTGAATGAAATAAGACTCCATTGGTTTGGCACATTATCAGCTGATGCTATTGTTACCCATGAAAGCAGAGATGAGTTTTGAATACCACAGAGCATGGGAGCAGTGAGCGGGGCCTGAAAGGAGCTTCAGTCAGTGAAAGCTCCTCAGCTTGCTGCACTCGCTGACACAGAAATGAGGAAAGTTTGGTTTATAATCCTCATGCTTTTATACTAATATTGGTTACAAAATCTTAACTCTGTCTTAATGTTGCAGAGTGGGTTTGCACAGACTCTGAAGTGCAGGGTGAAAGCTGTGACCCACAGCAGGTTGAGGAGTCCCTGGTGTGCTGAGCGCAGGACAGGGACGTTCGCTCCAGTGCACGTTTTATCGTGGAGGGAGGGAAGCAAAGTGTGATAGCTGACAAGATGGAGTTTGGTGTTCACACTGCCAAATACATGCACGTCTATGGATGTGAATTTCCAAACTAGCTCTTAGGGATGCCTAAAACTAAACAATCAAATGCTTACAGTCTGATAAGGGCACATATTTACTTCTGATTTAGAACAAGTGTGTTGGAATCTGATTCTTGTTTTGTTACCAACAATAAGCTATTTCTAATTTTTGTGGTTTGCATGGTCCTTTTTTAAAAAATAAAACTAAAATGTATAAGATGGCTGTTTCTTTATAAAGCTATTTGCATGCAGAGTTTAATTAAGATGTGGTAATTTGAAGATTTTTTTACAAGAATAATAGTCTTTGAAGTCTTTTATAATTGGTAAATATACTCATTAAATGAGAAAGATTATGAAATAAAATTTCAAATTAAACCAAAATGTTTAAATAGGTTCTTAGTGTCTAAATTAAAATTTTGACTTGAATTTAGGTCATATCCATAGCTTTAGTTGATATAAAAGTATAAAACTGGCAAAAATTAAGTAACTTTTTTTGAGAATAGGAAATGCAGAAAAATCAGCTTTTTAAAATAGAAAAATTTTTTGTTCTACATTTGAATGTTTGATGCAAATCTCATTTTAATTTCTTGCATTAAAAAAGAGACTTTTATGAATTAGAAAAGTGAAAAGAAAACATAAACCATAGGATGAACTTGTCTGATATTTAAGCTCAACCATTAAGTAGCTGAACAGCCTTGACATCAAACTAAAAAAACTGTAATTATGCATTAGCAGTAGAAGTAAAGATATTTTCACTAAGTTCTATAAAAATATTAATGATAATCCTCTTCTGATTTTAACCTGATAAAAAATCAGTGAAAAAATAGAGACCTGGGATTTCAGAATTTTCGTTTGAGGTACTCTCCTAAATAAGTAGAGGAAATAAAAATACTCACCTACCTATGTATTGTCTTTGTTGCATCTTTTTGTGAGTGGTTCTCGATACTGTTCCTTTTTCCCTCCTACGCTAAGTTCAGTCTTTTGTCTCTTTCTAACTCTCCCAAATCAGCATCCAAAACACCTTTGTGAACTGCTGTAGCAGTCAAGTAAGCCCAAATGGTTTTTAATCTTACACCACAAAAAGCTTTCTAATATTAGAATTAACTGTGAATTTCCCCTTAGATTTTAACTGTTCACCTAACTTTTGATATTGTCCTGTTTCCTCACAAATTCAATTTTTTATTTTTCCTGTACTCCTGTAATAGGGAACCTCTAACAAAAATGGAATTAATGCATTTGAATCCATGCTCTAGCCACACAAACTGAATTTGCAGCACGTCATTCTCAGGTTAAGACATATTGCGTCAAACGTTTGGATATATTTTACATAAAAGACCAAATGTGAATTAGCACACTTTTTCATATTAGCAACATAAAACCAGTGTTATCACTCTTACTCTTAATGCATTTGTAATGGTTTTTGTTGGAGGGAGAGGAGATGCTGGCTGTTGTGTTTGTGCAGTGGCACAGCCATCCCATAACCAAGGATTGCTAATAAACATAAGCTGATTAGAGTGCCCCTTTTCCCCTCTGGGTCTGTCAGAGCCACAGAGACCAACCTTGAGACTGCCCCTGGCTGCCACACAAACCATAGCTGAGGCCCTGGCTGGGCATGGGTTTAGTGCCAGAGCACTGGGCTCTCTGGATGGAGCTTCCTGGTTGATCTTCTGTAAACCCTCAACATTCATGGTGCTATTTTGTTCATGAATACCTCAGAGCTAACCTTTCTGGTAAAAATTATTTTCTTTTTAATCTAAATTTAATCCACTCTACTCTATGATTAATTTGACTGAGTGGAATCCTGTGGTTGTGAACAGCCTTCTATTTTCCGCTGGGTGGGGAAAAAAAAGGTTTTAAAATAGGTCTTTTAGTGTTTGTTTTCCCTTTGATTGCAGACAGTGTCCTTACACTCAGTAAATACTTCTGTAGCACTTTTCAACTTTAGTCCTTGCAGGCTATCAACTTAACATTCTCTCAGTGATGTTAGCCTGTGCTTTATGGGGTCAGAGGATATCAGCAATGACTTTATATGATATCCTTTTTTAGATTTAGCTATTGATTAACTGATTTTATAAATGCATTTCTGTGACATTTTGTCATCAGTATCTTCATGATTTGATTTAAATAAAAGCACTTCTCCTTTTTCGGGGCGGGGGTGGCAACCTTTAGCATTCTGTGTGGAACCTGATTTGTATTTTCATTAGAGACAGGTCTAAAAACAGGTGGCAGTTTAGAATTTTTGAATCGTGTAATCATCTTTTACTCCAAATGAAGTTTGGGAATATTCCATGAAATAATGGTCTATATGACCAGTTACCAGACTGTGTCATGTACAGGTTCTTCTGCTGCAGCTGTCCTTGTTCTTTTCTTTCTAACAAATAACTAAACAAGAGAGAGTGTACGATATTTATAATAATTTAGAGTATATGTCACTCTTAATACACACTGATTTTCTGGGCTGTTCTCATACTCCCAGTTACTATCTAAAGAAACACCAGTTAGTTAAATATTTTACTGCAATTTTGAATAATTGTGTAGGTGAATAATTACCCTAATAAGGTTAAAATATATTGTTGTTAATGCAGTGTGAGTTGAAGTTGTCAATTCAGTTGATTTCCTCTGGAAAATGAAACAAAGATTAAATTTCCCAGAAAAGTCAGCAGATAGTGGCTCTTGGAAGAAATAGAGTTTTCATGTGTTTTGTAGGTTTTGAGAAATACTTTTTAAACTTTCTTGTAATTCAAAGAACATGGGATTATTCAGAAAAAAATGGACTATATAACTGTATTAACTCTTCATCTTATACTGCATGGAAAAAGAACACTTATTTTTTTCCTTGTTGTGAGGTTTTCAGTAAAGATCACTGTAATTTTAGCATGGGAGAGGGTATATACTGAAATTTTTGGTCCCATCTGTTGCCTCCACACACTCAGGACCGTTTTCTTCCTCTAGACAAGAATTGTACACCTGATTTTAAGTTCTTTGAGATGCTATCTCCTTCAGCAGCCTGGCATGCAGGTACTTGTAAACCTTCTCCCAGAGGAGTATTTTTTTCCTCTCTTTTTCCCCCTTTTTTCTTCCCCCCCAACTTTTTCTTTTTCTTTTTTTTTTTTCGTTTTTTCTTTTTGGTTTTTTTCTTTTTCTGGCAAGGTGGAAGTGGTGAGGGACCGTTAGAGCAGTGGTTTAGAAGGTAGGTGTCTGTGGGTATTGATGGGAAACAGTCGTTAGAGGAAAGCTGCATCACCGCACAGGAAGAAGCACGAAACTCTTGAAAGCATTTTCTCCAGCTGTTGCGGAAGAACAATTTAGACAGTGGAACTTGAAAGCCACAGATCTCATACCTCATTTCTAGCTGAGATAGTCCTTCCAGAAAAAGGACTGATTAGCTGCAGTCTTTTAAAAGCTCCCTCTCAAGGGCTCAGCAGTTTCACAGAAAAGATGGGTTTAACAGTAGGGAAAAAATAAATTGCAAATGTGTAATCAAATTTATATAGGATGGCCTTCAAACTTTTCAATGAAAAACACAAACTATGAAAAAAATAGTGAATCCTTTTTTTTTGAAACAGAGTGTGGCTCCATAATTTATTACAAACCTGCTTACCAATAAATAGTAGCTAGTGACACTTCTGAAAAATTGCATTTAAAATAATTTCTGAGTGTAATTAACTTTCTTCCCCCCCTTACCCCTCCCAGACACACAATTTCTTTATTCTTTCAGTTATTTTGCATTAAGGGCTGAGCAAAATTTCCCTGTGACTTGGAGTCATTCAGTTATCTGCAGGAGCTGTGAACTGGGAGCTTGGTTCCTCCTTCTCGCCCCACTTTCCTCAGACTGTCTCAAAAGCTAGACAGACTATTTTTCCCAAATAAATGTCCAGTGTTCTGCCATCAAGTAACTTCATCACTTATTTCTCATGACATATTGTTGGTAGCTATTCCACTTCTAAAGGATTGCCCACTAGCACCCTTGGAATAAATATTTATTAACTGTTCTTTGAAGTATGTATGTGGAGACAAAGCAGACCAGCATGAGCTTTAAGCCAGTATTTTTCTTTCAAGTGAGATTTAAGGGAAGCAATATTATAGTTTATAAGAGTAGTACATGATTCACTTAACTGATGGCACATTTTATAGTCCCACTTCTGTTACTGACCTGTTACATCACCATAGGCAAGATATTTCATCTCTGCTTTTGTCCTTTCCAAGGCAAGGGTGGTCACTATTTTTTTTTTGATCTGTACATTTTGAAGCAGCATTTAGTAAATTCTGTCTTGTATGAATGTGTGTTCATGTGTGATGTCACGTCTTGCAGTTGTATCTTTTGTCATAATTTTAGGAATTTAGGGGTTTTTTTTGCAACACCCTACAGTGACATTTATCTAGGGAAAGCAGCCTGTCTCCACCCAAACCCCAAGAAGAAGCCATGTCCCATTGTTCTCAGAGACACCCAAACCCAGGTCTCTCAAGCACAAAGGAACTTCTCCTCAGTGACAGAAAACCTGACCTGCACTTGGGGTGGCATGTTTTTAGACACATTCTGAAGCAAAGAAAAAGTCCCAAAAATATTTTCCAAAAACTAACTACCCTCTAAGCCTGTAGCAGTCTCAAATATTCAAGCATTTTTTTCATGCTCCCTCTGTGGTACAAACCTCATATTTCTCTATGTGCTATGTATTTCCATAATTTATAATAGTTGGGTTTGAGCTGCTTGTGATATCCTGCATTGATAAACTTTTGTAATTTAAGAGGTATACATTTTATTTAGGATCAATCTGCATAATTTCATATGCTAAAGGATGAAGAAGAAGGTAGAGATGTAATAGTTCACACACATTGAGAGGCGCAAACTGCGCTACAGGGAGAAGTTGGGGGGCCTAACTCAGAAAGGGAAACTTAATGATGGCAGATAGGATTATTTTGATCATCCTTGATATTCAGGATTTCAAGGCAGTAATAGACAGGAAAGCTCCTGTCTATAAGTATAGGTAACTTCGTTTGCAAAATAATCTGTACTTCTACTGTAGATTACTTTGGTCATTCCTACCTATAGTCATAGGAAATGAGGCACATGTGGGTTTTAGATGATATTGTTTTGGCTTCTTTCTTTGGAAGGGGGAGAGCATGCTGTTTAGAAAAAGGCTCCTGAATGGCAAGAGTGATCCAAAGAGTTTGTCATGACTAGACAGATCTAAGCACATGTATGTCAGCTGAAGAAAAGGACCCAGGATAAGGTAGAACACTGAATAGTCTGCAGTTTGTTATTCTATTTAGCCTCTGCAAGAATAATCTTAGAAAAAGCAACTTTTCTACAGTGCAGACAACCCCAGAACTATAAAAATACACAGATGATGATGCATTTGGTATGCATTAGCTTGACTTTAATGTTGTGACCCAGAAACACTCTTTCTCATACTGACAATCTGTTTTATATGTGAAGGAGGAAAGTAATGGGGCTAGTATATACCTACCATAGTGCAGATGTTGCTATTTGATACCAAGACCCAAACTGACTATGCTGTCTTTACTGGAAATCCTAGTTAATGTTTTGCTTGTGTTAATATTTCCATGTGCTGATCCTCTTGGGCAACACCTCAAAGTACTTGTGTTTCATGGCTAAAAAATTTTAGTCTCGTTGAAAATCATTGGGATTTGAATTTTTGAGGTTGGTTATTATGTTTTGTTTCAAGTTTCACCAATTGCTACATCAGAGCAATACATAAAACAAGGGATTTAACTTCTTTGGGCAGATATCCAAAAGGTATGTGGTCTGAAATGTGGGAAGCAAGACTGGACTCTCTTCTCTGCCAGAGATACCAATTTCATTTTGAACAAACCTTGTAATATTTCTGTTCCTCATATCTTCAGTAAGGAAAGGAAAATTGTGGTAGTTCTCTGCTTGGAAATACCACCCTTCAGAGGCCACTCTATTTATGCTTGTATGTCAAACATCTTTGGTTGCCTTGTTTTCCAAACAATCGGTTCCTGCATTCTGAACCAGTATTGTAACTTTGCAGAAGACAGTTCTGCTGAGGTCTGCACCTTGGTGGGTACATCAGCTGCAAATTCTGTTCTGAAAGAGTCATCTGAGAAATATTTTAAAGGCAATGAAATTCTGTGTCATTATCATTTTAACTCCTCTAATTCAACCCCCAAACAAAAATGAGTACCAAGACTTTTGTCCCTTCCACAATGGGGTGGGATGGGAGGTGATGCTCTTCCATGTCTGTGTACTTCATACATGAGTACAATGACATACTGGAGATGTATATTCTTATATGAGCAGATGGTATCTGTCCATAGCTCAGGCAGCCTGTGAAAGCCAAAAAACTTCTGAAAATCTTCCAAAAATAATGACTTGTTCCCCAAGACAAACTTACTCAGGATGCAGTTACCAGACAGAACTCAACATTCTGTATTAAGAGAAGCTGTTTGGGCAAAGGCAGTTATTACATGCTATGACATTTTGAAAATGAAATTGATGGATTCTTCTCACGGCTGGAGCAGACATTAATGGAAACTCCTGTGAGAGTGCTGAGAGCATTTGAAGGAGCCGCTGGAGAGCTGACTGCTGAAACAGCACAGCTCCACACCACAGCTCCTGCTCTGGGGCTGCTGGGGCATGACTCCTCCCCACCACCCATAAAGTCCTCCAATGAGGAATCTTATTTGTTGCCAAAACATTTAAGGGGAAAAAAAAAAGATGATGCATGTTATTCAAGCCCCCTTTTTTTATGGTTTAGAGAAAAGTCTCAGTTTTTATGGAAGTTTGCTTTCAAATCCATTTCTTTGAAAAACTGGTGGAAATTTAGTGTCAAGGGAGTGACAAGATTAAGTGACCACAGATATCTGAAGGGTTGGGGAACACTCATATTCCTTTGGCTGCCACTTCTTCTATAAATTCCCTTTGAAACATTGCTCAAGGGTGTAGGCAGACAAAATTTTAGTTGTTAAAGCAAGCAAAAGAGAGTTGCATACTCTTCTTGTCCTTTGCCTCTGCTAATTCACTGAGCTCAACTTAAAGTAAAATTCAGATATTTGTCTGCTGGGATTTCAAATAAACCATCTGGCTAAGCAATGTGATAATTAAGTGTCTTGAATTCCATCCCACTAAATTGTCATTTAAAACAACAATGACAACACTTTAGTAGTTGAAGCTTTTTAATTTTTTTTTAAATTCTATGCAAATCATATTTAAATCTCAAAGCCTGGGTAGCTGGGCTATCAGACAGACTCTTCAATTGAACTGCTGACACACATTAGTTAAAATCTCACAGATACTATAAAGGACTGGTTAATTACTCATTAAACAAAACCAAAACAAAACAGAAACCCCCCCAATACTAAACATAAAAACTTCAATGGGCCTTCTTTGGAAAGTACTCTTGGTTTTGCACAAGTATTTATTATTCCTTAATTTCTCTGACTGGGTAGGAAAAAGTGTTTTCTTGTATTGTTTGCAAACTGCCCATAAACTCTGTGCAGTTAAATTTGTTTTGTAGTTGTTCCCTGTTGACACTTAGATCTATTTGAAAATACATGGCTAAAATTTTGAATTTTCCAGTACAAATGGTGAAATTTGGAAGAATTTGATATATTTTAATGCTATAGAAATATTGTGGAGTGATAGAGTTGTAGACCAAGCATTGGGCAGCTCTGAGCTAGAAGATAAGAACACAGGGCTGAAGGCAATTTCACCAAAGTTTCCTCTTTACACAGAGCCCTCTGAACACAGTACAAGCTGTTCCTCACAGTACCCCCGATGGAGCAGTTGGAGAGTTGTTGAGTGACTGAAAAGTGCTGGCTTACACTAATAATTCTAATAAACTTGGTGAGGAAACTTGTGATAAAGTGTTACTGGAAAAATAATATCTTTACCGTTTCTATTGATTTTTGTGATTGGCACAATGAAAATAGAAATATTTTTATTTTCTGTGGGTAGACAGACATAGGGTAAGAATAGGTATGAAAATCTCGTCTATTTCATTCTTCAGCTGTAGTAAAGTAGAGAAGGAGCAGATAGATAATGCAAAGCAAATTTATAACAAATCTTATTCTAGGGAAGAGATAAATGTTTAAATCTTCCACATCATAATTGAATGCCCAAACCAAAGGTGTCTATAGAAACAACTTCTTCTGTAGCCCAATAAATTTCTGAGGTCAAGAGACCAAATAGCTCACTGCTTGGCTCTCAACAAATGGGAGCCATGATCTCACTTGGCATTGGATAAAATGAGGGAGCAGCAGGCTGCCAGAAAAATAGCTACAATTCTTACTGGTGCTGTGACTGCAGCTCTGAACAAATGTAGATGAGACAGTGTCTCAGAAGTGAGATAGAACCAAATGAGGACACATTATTAGGAAAAACACATTACAATTTACAGTCTAGTCCTGAACTGAATAATTATCATATGGTGCTAATACCCATTTCACTCTTCTGTGGAGCAGGTCTGGGATTTAACATCTTGAGATTGGCTTAAACTAAAACATATGTGTTTTCTTTTATTTCACATATGTGTTCTGCATTTCCCTTTTTCCAAGAGCTAGGACCAGCATGATAATATGCTGTGATGAGAGAAATACAGAGAGAATTGTTGTGATATGGCTACAGAAACAATATGGGACCTACAAGAAAATGCGTATGTTCTCTTTTATGTTTTTTTTTTTTTTTTTGTGGTACAGACGGTGTTTCTATTAAGATTAGAAAAGAAAGTTTCCCCTGTTGGTCATGCTAAGTGTGTGTATGTATGTCCCATCCCCCAAAAAAAGCTTTAGTAACTTAATTGAACATTTACTAAAATTTGCAGCAAAGGTTGAAGCATCCTGAAATGATAAACCCTCAACATGTGTCTGTCTTCTACCATGGGAATGCTGTAAAGGAGGATTCTGTCACAAAGCTTGGGATCACTTAGATTTTTGTGGGTCTTTGTGTCTGGATCTATTTAAATCTAGCATTATAAGACAAAGGACTGAAATAGTTTTTTTTAAAGAAAAGGATGATTTATAGCATTAGTTTATCAAAGTGGAATAAAAAAATATATATATAACTTGAAAAGCATTTCATGGAAAAATGTCATTTCCTTTCAGTACTAAAATATAAGTCTATCCCATAATATATTCTTTTGTTATGTAGAGCTGCACTAGAGTATACTACAAAATAAATTAATTCCCTGTCATAACAATGTGGTATATGCAATTCTACCAGAATTGTTTGTCCAACACAATTTTCTTTCTAGTCAGAAACTCCCTAACTGTCACGCTGAAACTGTCTTTTCTGGCAAAAGAAGCTCCCTTGATCAGTGCTACATACCCACAAGGGATTTTCTTTTGTCTTCCTTGGCCATAAGGTTGCCTTACTGTGTGAAACTAGTTCAGTATGGTAAATGAAGTCTCAGCTGAAAACTCATTATACATCATTATGTAGCACGGTGCCTCTCCCCAGTGTGTTGTTTCCTTTTGCTAGAACCTCTGCTTTTAAATAAGTGAATATGGAAAGTACATTTGAACTATAAATAGTCTGTAAAGGAAAATCCAGAAAAGATACTTGCTATCTTTTCTAAAAGGAATCAAACATCTTTCATGCGCTTGAACCATTGCATTTGCATGGAAACTCCTCTTTACCCTCATGAGAATTCTGGGGAATTTATTGGACGTATTTGAGCATGCTCACTGGTGTTAGGAAGTAATGACAGAGGTTACCTAAATGAAACCCTCTATTTAATCTAACCTACAACTTTCTTTAGTCTTCAAAACCCTGCAAACATAAAATTCTCTTTTATTATAACATGCATGTAACAAGTCTGGGAAGACCATTAAATTCTGCTGTATAATTAATATTGAACATGGAGTCTCTGTGCTGATACTCTAAATGGAAAGAGTTGGAAAAGAAAATGAATCATCCTGCTATCATCCTGCACGAATTGAGTGGAGGAAAAGTTTCAATACCTGGTTATAGGCAGACACTTAGGTGGTCACCTGCTGTGCTGCCTGAGGGGTTGAGTCTTGTTGCTGAGCATTGACCAAACACAGTGAGGCAGAGAGGCCGCAAAATAAACCATGCAGCCACACCTTCATCAGAATGTGACCTGTATAATGGGAGAAATGTGCAGCAGTGCCAGCTCTTCTCTTTCTTTATTCTCTGGGTTTTACAGAGTGTCTTTTCAGGGGGCTGAGTCTTACTTGTGTAAATCAAGCTAGAAAAGTCTAGCCTAGATTGGCCTCAAGAACATTATTTTCTGAAGCTTTTCTGCACCTAAAATGGCAATCCTTATGCAGCCTGCACTGCAGTGCAGCATGGCCTCTGCTGAAAGAATAGTACATAAGGTGTACATTCTTTACCAGTACTATACAGTGATTAATACGTTTGGTCAGAGATGATACCCCTAAGTGGCATTTGCCAAATAAAAGTGATTTGCATTTTGGCATTTTGGTCTTAGGCTGTTACTACTTAACCAGAGGAATGGATTCTTTGCAGCAGTCTCTAAATCTACATTCAGAGACCTTATAGAAACATTCTCCAGATACAGAAATTCACAATTAATCTTTTGTTGCAGTGCTACCCAAATTGAATTTCTTTGGCCACTGTGTTGCATAAAGTATAAACATATAGTTTTATTATTCACTGGACAAATGTTTGAATTTTATTGAGCAAGTGGATTTTTCCAGTGCAGAAATGCATGTTCTAAAGATGGACCAAAATGTATGGATTTGTGGACAAAGGGAGTAGGTAGCAAGGAAAGATCAGTATCATTTCTTCTGGCTGACTATTAAAATGTGCAAGCTTAATTTTTTACCATTGTATTGTCATGTGACTTGAAAACATTTAATGACGGATGGCTAAGCTTGTGTTATTGTATATACAAACATGTTTGTCAATCTCTTTGTTCTCTGAAACGAACCAAACAGGAAACTGCATGTCAGGTCCTTTGATGATGTGTCTTCTTATTGCAAGTAGGAAAGTCTGCATTCAAGTCAGTATTTTTTCCATCACCTGTATTCTAGTTCTATGTCCAAACCATCCCTACATTTTAGAAGTCAGCATAAATCTATCCCATACAAATATTTCATTTATGTTGTTATGAGAAAAGCCAAAAAATTAGTCTTAGTTATTCTGAGTTAAAACAGTGTTTTAGCAAAAGGAAACAGTTCCAGACAAAAACATAAACATTCTTTAATATCCATATGGTTTATCTTTCTGAGAAGCTAGGGAAAGCTTGATTCCTTACATCCATTTGCAAGTATTTAAAAGCCTTCTAACTTCTAAACTTTTCAAACTTTAAAACCTTTTTAACTTTTCAACTATTCAAAACTTAAATTGCAAGGAACTGCCTTGGCAACAAATGAATAATTTATGTGATGGGATTCCATGTTCAAATTCTGTGCTTCTGAAAATTATATGTGTGATGTTAGGAAATAAAGCTCTTCCTTTTAAAGAAGTTGTTTCACATTGGATAATAAGGAATTTTAACAATTGTTTTTAAGCCATCTGTTTAAATAGAATGAGTTGTTTCAGGGTTGGTGGTTTTTAAGCCTGATTTTGCTTCTGCCTTATCTCTGAAGAGAACTGCTGTGCTGAAGAAAAAAGTGGATCTATAGAAGGTACTGCCAAGAGAAAACAAAAACCAAGAACAAGAAAGAAATCATTAAAAAAAATGAGAACTTATATTTTTCTTGTAAAGAGGGTGGGTTCAAAATTTCCAGGTTCGAAACTCAAGCAAGAGAAGGACCAACTGGGCTGTCAGACTGACAATTGTGTAACAAGCAGTTAATCCAGGCTGGCCCGGGGGACATCATCTGCTCCTCCTCTCGGAGACTGCACAGCACTTCTAATACCCTGTAACAAGCTTAAACCCATGATAAAAGATCTGTGGTCACAATTACAGTGTGCCACAGGAAGAAGGCAGGAGACTCAGCAGCTTTATTGCTGTCACAGGCCATGGCAGGGGCAGGGGCTCGCTGAGTGAGATTTCCAGGTGAGCCTCAGATGCGAGGCTGGCTCTGTGTGAGCAGGGGAGTCCCACAGCCCCACTTGTGCCAGGCAGTGATCCCTGTGGGGAAATGCCTTCCTGGCTGCAATCTGGCAATCTGTAAGCGCCTGAGCCAAGCATCACACAAACTTCAGGGATTTTTATATCAGCCAAAGGGTTCTGCTCCTATTTCTAGCTACAGCTACTTTTCTTCAGAAAAATACCCCAGGAGTTAGCTAATGTGTCACCTTGGGGAAAGTGCTGGGGGAGAATAGGTGATGGAAAGAAAAGCTGCTGGGTACTGCAGCAGTCAGTGAGACTGCTGGAGCAAGGGGGAATACAAGCTTAATACAAAGGTCCTATTGAACCGTTTTGTCACCACCCTCACAGGATATGCTAACAAACTGTGTGGTTTTAGAAAAATGTGTTCTGTCTGCAGAGGGGTGCCTCTTGCTCCATTCTCCTCCCCACCAAGCAGTTAGGTCAGACATACAAGGCTCTCTGGATTTTGGTTGCTGTGGCCATAAAGTATGGGACTAGAAAGAGAAGTAGGAAGGGGGTTTTCTATGTTTTGCTGAACATCAAAGCCAATCCACATCTAACATCAGCAGCTGGCTTCTGTTATGGTTGAATGAAACAAAAACCAGAATTTAAGAACACTTATATCATTAGGACAGTCTCCCCATTAAACACTTCCCCAGATAGTCAGGTAATAAAAAGCTAAAAATAAAAGTTAACTGCAAATTTGAGATATTTAAGTATTAAGTATTTTGCTTTGTGCATATTTTGAGAGAGGCCTGTTTTGGAATAAATAATGCTTGACCAAATCAGTTTTTAAGGTGATTGTAAATCATGCACATGTTAGTATTGGCTTGTTTTAATTGATACTTTACTTCATGAAACCAGTACGTATTAGCCTGGCTTTGAACCAGTACATTCAGCCTAAGCCACTCTGAACTTTAAGAAAACACATTATAAGGTCAGGTGCTGGGCCTTTATTAACAACACCTTTGTAGCATTAACACTGAAGTTGAGCACCTTTTTATACCTGACACTTTGCATTCCCGTTTCTCTGTTATTACCTTAACACGTGGTAACGAGACTGTGACAGAGCCTCACAGCCAGGCTCTCTGCACAGGCCTGAGAAAACAACAGCCTACTGGGTTTTGTGCCTTTCTCACCAAAACACTGGTAATTTGAATTTACCTTTAAAAAGTTTGATGCCTCTTTGATTGTTAAATCAAGCCCTGTTTATTAAGCAGTGTGTGTTTGATAGATGTCTGTCTCTAGATGCCTGGTTCTCATTACTTCAGATATTTAACTTGAATGATCGGTCAATTCCCATGAATGATTTAAAGAATTTGATATAAGCTGAAATAAGTTAAATGCCTAATTTTAATCATAGATAATTGAATGACCCACTTCCTTTCTGCTTAAGATGTTCAAAGAGGCTTAGTTTCAATTTCTGATGGATGTGTTGCTGTTTTATCCAACTCTCTTAATCCCAACCTTACATAAACCCCACACTGGTGTATTTCTAAGCAGAGACAGAGATGGAGTTTCTGTGTGTACACTCAGAGGGTGAATGTCATTTGGCAGCCTGGAAACTTTGAATCAGACTTAGTAGTATTGTTCCATGGGCCTGACAGGGGTACAGCATCCTATGGAGGGGTGCAGAGGAAACATTCCTTGTGCACTGTGTGCCAGAGGGTGATGGAGCTGCTGGATAAAGCACCTGCTCTGTTACTCCAGTCCATTCAGGCCTGGCTTTCAGTGTGGCAGCTCCCAGGCCGTAATCTGCTCACTTCCCAAATGAATTGCTGTAGAACTCAGTGGGTTTCCATTCAGACAGGAATATTTTTATCGCTATCTTAAAGAATTACCCTTTCAGTGGTGCTGAAAAAGAACAGTGGCACTGTGATCCTTGTCTTCAGTAATGGTATGTCCTCTCCACACTAGCTCACAAATTATGTAAGCCCAGGACCCCAGAAGGTCAGCTCTGAATCCAGACTTTTACCAGTGTGAGAAGCTCTCTCCTTGGGTTTCAGCTCCTCCAGAAATACAGGTCAAATGCTAAGGTTTGAGAGGGACTGGGCTTGTACAACTGGAGTTGGGTGATGTATAATAGTCTGTGACTGCTTTCCAGTTCTAAAGATAGTGATTCTTGAGCTTTGATGGAAATAACTCTGGAGCACAGCTATAACTAGCATCAAGCCAGTGTGGCTCAGTGCATTTTAAAGGACTGCCTTATTGGAAGCAGTGCCATCCAGTATGTGGCTTACTCAAACAAGCTTTTCTACAAACACCAGAGTGCAACTTTACAGACCCTGTCAGTCCAATGGATTTACATTCCACATCATTAAACTCCTTCTGCCCTTATTTTTTGTTTTCTTTCATTTTCCCTGCTTCTTACTCCCTGACCCCTTTGCTATGCTGCCAGGGGCCCCCACATCTCTTCACCTTGCTGGACTGAAAATAATTCTGCAGAATTATTAGTATATTTGGTAACTATGAGTGTAAGGAAATGATACTATAGGTTTTCATCTCTAAAAATTCAATGCAAATACCAAACAAACTGAAATATACTACCATTTTTGTCAGGTTTTCAATTGCCTTTTCCCCACAATCTTTGAGGCGGTTGTAGTGCATCCAGATCTTAAATCATAGCAGCTCTGAGTAAAAGAATCAGAGTTGTGAAAACTGAGACTATTGGAAAACTAAGCAGCAAATAGTTTGCTGCAGCACCTAAGAGCAATGGCTGATTTAGAAAAAATGTCTGTCTGCTTGCTGGGGGTGGTATTAAAGCACTTAACTTCTCCTCCTTTATTGGAAGGGTTGAGGAAGCTTTGATATAAAAGTGCTGGAACTTTTTCATCCTCAGTAAACTTTTACAAAGATTTTGTGAGCTTTAATATAGCCATAAAGCAATGGAAGTTTATACCATGTCCTGAGTTTGTATACTGTATCTCAGGTTCAAGTGATATTCTGGAAGCCCTCAAGCTTTTTCAGAAAATTGACTTGGGTTTCTTGTGCATGAGCACTTTTCCAATCTGCTTTACAGTAAACTTTTTGATTGCTGAGATTTTTTGTCCACCATGACTGAAATAATGTAAGGGGGTTTTTTTTCTTTCTTGTCTAAGCCAATTCATTTCATGTTTGAACCAAGATGCCATTTTTTCCAAAGGCTGTAGATGCTAGCAGTTTCAGCTAGGACTGTAGGAGCAGCAAAAATTCGATCCGTTAAATAATACCAGAAATAAATTTGGTCATAGACTTTTACAACAACAACAAAAGAAGACATTATATGGAAAGGTTCTTCACTACCACTACGTTAATAAATCAGTTTATTCTTGTTTTCTTTCTTTCCCCCTTAAGGCCTTGTGATTATAATTTTATTCTCTAACACCTAAATTTAGTTCTGAATCAAGTACAGTAGCTCAATAGAACACCACACATTAAGATCCACATTGAATTTCACATGACAGGCTTTACATTTGCTGAAGGCTTGGGGGCTGTGGTTTTAACAGTCATCTCACATTTTGGTTGAACACAGTTTGATGCACGTCTATGAAATTTTTGTTTTGCTCACACAGGGGATGATTCAAGTCTACAGCTGTCGCAAACAGTATGTAGGACCTAATTCATGAATAAGCTGTCAGTTACTATAACCCCAAAATAAAAACAAATTACAATCACAAGAGAAAATTGGTATGAAATGTAAGAATGGAACAAAAAAGTTAATGCCATTAATATTAAATTTGGACACAGATTTGGCTTAAAAAATTAGTGTACCTACCTCTGCCTCAACTTGTGTTATTGCAATTGGATCTTTGTAAAGCACGCCTCACTTATGAATCTAGAATTCTGAACACTTGAATGGTATTATTTACCCTTAAAAATATAATAATTAGTTTACAGTACTGTTAAAATAGCTCTAATGGTAAAAGCAATGCAATCATGCTGCAAAACCTAATCGTGCTGTTGTCCTTGTATTTGTCAGCAGCCTGCATGTAAGACAAATACTAAAAAATACCATCTAAGGAAGTTACCCTTTCATAGCTAAGATCAGGGTTCCTCAAGAACTTAAGAAACCCAGCAATCCTTCCTGGAAGTGTCTGATGTTGTCTCCTAAGGCTGGGATAGAGGCATCCAACACAGAATGTACTTAGCAACAGATTTAATTATGTCACTCTTCTGTGGGCAGGACTCTTCCCATTTGGCCATAATAGAGTGTTATTCATTTATTTACAGAAGTTTACTGATGTAACATTTCAGACAGTCAAGTGACATTTCTAGTCTTATTACAAGTGTGAAAATAAGCATGAAGTGCCAATTTATGAAGTGCTGATGCACTGAAGTATTTTGAAAGCTATTATTTGATCCCATTGTATGTTTTAATACTCAGATAGTAGAAAAATATATGTATTACTCAGATAAATATGAACCAGAGTTAAATATATATGCGTGATATATAACTAATTAAGCTAGTACTTGGTGAAGAATAAAAACTTATAATGATTTGGCAGATAAAAGATTTTGTACAGGAGTAGACAGCCATTATTTTTACTGAAGTAAGGAAACTTCAAAAAATATCACAATAAGCCTATTTATTTAGTAGTAGTACCTATGATTTTTGATGTTTTTAGCTCTCTTATTGCAAATATTGTCCTCTAAAAGACCATTTCCATTCATCTCATCTTGTATCTTCAATTTAATTTGAGCTTCTCTGACATAGTACTTTTGGCTGTGTGAATGTCATTATGCTTTATTTCTAAATCTTATTTTCTAATCTAGATTCAGAGCATCAACATGAATGCAGTGCCCCTGTTTTTCTTCTTTCTGTGCCACCTGAATAACCATCTCCACCCTTAGCCCATTCTTTGAGAAGAAGCTTTTCCTTAAAGCCTCTTCAGCCAGAGCTTCAGAGGTACAAATGTGGCTCCTCATCACATGAACTGCCCTTCCTCTCATGCTCAGAGCTTGTCTGACAGCCCAGTGGGACTGAGGGTGTGTGTGGTGACACATGTGCCTAGGCTGCTGCAGGCTCACATCTCAGGGCACGTGTGTGCCCCAGTTTATACCAACTGTTGGGTAAGAACAGTTAAATACTAATCTGATCATTATTAGCACAATGTAAGACTTACAGTGCAAGATAGTCTGGCTGGTAGAAGCAGGTGCAGTTCATAACCATCAATTTTTTTGTATGGGAAAGCTCTATCTGTAGCCATTCCTGAATGTCACATGTTGTACAGGATTATTGTGTGGCACAGTTATTTAAAATCAAAAATAATGCATTTAAAATGAAACTAAATCTGAACAAGCCTGGAAACGAATATTTCCATGTGAAGTACCTGTCACCACATGATAGCAGCATAGTTTTTGTTGAAGACCAAAAGCATGCAACCTGTGGGCCGTGAAACATACATGAAACAAGAACTTTGGAAAATGGAATATCATTGCTACAAACGAGGCCAAGGAATTGTCTGAGGTAATTAAAGCTGCACCGCACAATAGTTAATTCGTGTATGTAACTTCACTTCCAGTTCAACTGTCTCTGTGTACAGATCCCTCAAGTGCTCTTATCCAGTTTTCTCCAAGCTTGTTCTGGCAAGTTTGAATAGTGGTGGTTTGTTCAGAAGCAGTCAGTCCTTCTGACAATGCAAAGAATTAATCTTTTGTCAGTGCATACCATATGCAACAAAGGCGCCATTCTGCACAGCCTGATTCCGTGGCTGTTTTTCAGCAAGGCTGATGACTGCATTTCCAAATTGTGAAAATTTAACACTGCTGGCATGGCTGGAGATTTATTGTTTCTCATGTGCTCAGTGACAAATAAGCTCACAATTTAAATTGTTGCTATTTTAGAGGAGCTCATTTTTTAATTATAGTTGTTGGATTTTAAGACTACGTGCCTTACTTTATGGATATACATAGTCATTGGTTTTATTTGGCATTTAGGGGAAATGTCATACCATTTTCTGAAATGTCTTGAAATATTCAAAAAACACTTCTGGCCATAGTTAATTCTTAATTCTCAAAATCTTTATGTTTTTGTATGCAAAGAGAGACTCTCAGGGAAGTCACAGTTGATTATAATAATAGTTATCAAGATTTATTTTGGTTTATTTTATTTAATCAGCTTTAACATAATACCTATTTACTTTTTTAAAGTTACACAGATTGTTATTTTATATCTAAATATAAATTGTAGCTTTTGATTCTTTAGATTCCTATTTTCATATTCATATGTGTTCCTACATCAGAAATCGACTGTACTTTAATTTTATTGTGAAGCCTTGGGTGGTTTTACTTACAGATATATGAAATATTCTCTGTCCCTGGAAGTCTCCAACCCTTGTGAAAGATCTTGCTGTAGCTCATGAAAGACTATTACCTATAAAATCATATTATGGGCTGTAAAGAAGTATAACTTGAAGAGATATGAAATAGGCTGTGAAACTTTAATTACATATAATCTGTCATACATAGGCTGACACAGACCAAGCTTTATTAATAATTTGTGGATGAAAACCACCAAGGAACCTGAATAGAAAGATGGACTCCTAAACTTGTGACTGCAAGTATAGAGGGGATTCCAGGCAGAGAATGATAAGCTTCCAGTAAGGATAGCACTTTTAGTTTCATTATTCTGGGTTGTTTTTTGGTTTGGGATTGGGTTTTTTTGTTTGTTTGTTTGTTTTAATGAGATTTGGTTTTGATTAGGATGATACATCTGTGTTCACATTCCCTTGAATTATGTGTCCACTTTGTACTGGTGTCAGTGATTCAGCAGTGTCTGCAATGAGCTGATGTTGAAAGATGCACCAGGAGTGTTTGGTTTCCCTTCCCACTTAGTCCTAGAAAAGACCTTTGTGGCTCTCAATGCCTGCACCCTGTGCATGTCTCTGAAGAGAGAGTGTGCTGTAGTTACCTTTGCACCAGCAAAGATTTAATCATCTCGAACATCATCTTTGCTCTGTTACTGTACTTGTTGTCCCCAGAGTGATCTATTTGATATCAGTCCTCAAGTGCTGAGCATTATATTTCTTCTATTTTATTCCAGAATTGGCTTGTAAAATGAAAATTATGTTGGAATGTCCCCAAACCTTTTCAGTGTATCAGAAAAAAATCATGGAGATCTTGTGAGCAGCATAATCTCCAAGTTTCTTTAGTTTTAGCATCACTATTTCAGGTGATCAAGTGGATTTGAAGCTAATTCTTCCCTCTGGTGAATGGACAAAATTAATGACTCAGAGCTATCACTTCCACAATCTGTCTCTTAAAACACTGTCTTTAAAACTTTGAATGTAACCTTCACAACTAAGGGAATTAGAAGCTTCAGGTCTCAAGCTGAAGTTTCAGGTCTGGTTTACCAAAAGCTTTTCTATGAACTAGCTTAATTTAAACTTCTTCCTAAGAGAAATTTCTGCCAAAACTTTCATTTTTCTGTCCCATGAAGTTGCATACTCAAGAAGGTCCTTGTAAGATTAGTGACGTCTGGTGAGTCCAGATAGAGTACAAAAGTTATCAGTCATCTTATCGAAGGTATCAGTCTCACAGTTGCATTTCATTGCTTTCTTGTAAAGCCCCTGCCATAGCCCAGGGCTGAAGGGGCTGAGCAGATGCCTTGGAGCAAAAACCATGGAGATTGGTGTGAGGGCTTCTAGAGACTTTGAAAAGAGATGAACTTTTTGTCTGCAGGCAGATAATTACTGGGATTAATCCTGGAATTTGATTGTATTTTCTAGCTCGGATTAACACTCTATTTAGACTAAGCTGAACTGTTTTACCTACCTTGCCCCCCTAATTTATTGGGTTGCACAACCACTAATGGGAAAGTTAAATTTGACAGATGATGGAATAACTCAGCTACTTACAAGGCTGTTTGCAATGGTTGCAAGATTTTAGATATTTTTATTTGAATTGCAGTTTATATGGATTCTGACAAAGCATAAAAAGTGAGAACATGGGCATTTATCTAAATATGTTTAATAATTCTCTTGTGCAATGTAAGGACATCATATGGCCATCCTTTTAGCTTAAGTGACCATTGCAAATTCCTCAATCCTATATTCTATTCCTCACTTTAAAAGGCATCCGTCATTTTCATCTCACTACAAAATCAATCTTTCTCAATCTTTTTTCTATCCTGTAAGCATAGTTCATATGTGTTGACTGGCTAAGGAATGACATGTGGCAGAATGCATGATGTTTCAGTTAAATAATGTGACCCTGTTAATTATCTACAAGAGCAGTCTAAACTCTAGAGTGTGTAGGTGCTAACATTTCATCTTGGTTTCCTATTTGTTTGTTTTAATTTTTTTAGCACTTAATTTATTCTTGCATTTTCTTTTAGAAAGGAACTTGGTGAAATTTGTTTGCATCAAGCCAGTTGTTTCTAATATAGAAACCTTTTTCTTAATGGAACAGAAATTTCACTATGAAAATGCAGACTCTTTGTGGTTGTGGCTAAGACATTTGATTTCAATAAGACAAACTTCACAGTTATTTTTCTAATGCAGGGTTATTCCTGGTCATATTTTTAATTGCAGGGTTTCTAGTTGACAATTTATGTAGGCTGCTATATTTTGTTCCTCCATTTAGAATGGTAAATGTAAGAACAGATACTTGAAGGAAGTCTCTAGCCAAGGACAAGATAAAGTATTGTAATTTAGGTCTTTTGTTCTGGAATAAAGTTTTAATCCATTCCAGAAAGACTTGTCTCTTAAAGAAGCAGTTGTTTATGTGAATGGGTCTGTTTCTGATGATATCTGGGCTCTCTGTGAGATATAAGCAAATAGGAAACATTTTTTGTCATGCCTCTGTGAAGACCAAGAGCTGTGGCAGTGGGCTGTCCTGTTCTTTGGCATTTGCAGTGGCCATTTCACAGGCTCAGTCACCAAAGGAGGAAGGCAGGGAGCTGTTTCAGTTTGAACAGGAGAACTGTTCAATGAGGACCAGGTTAATAACTTAAACTAGTTCTATTGAAAGAAAGCGAGGAAACATACTCTAAGAGACAGAGATGATGGCTATGTGAAGTGTTAGCAAGACAGCCAAAACACTGATTTAAAAAGACAGGGGCTCCTTCTGAGAGTTTACCTGACCATCTAGTGAGAGATGCAAGGCCAGTACTTCCTGTGTTTGGATGTGCTGCAGGGCAGGGGGGAGCTCTAATGTACAGCCAGGACACATCTTGGCTCCTGTGCAACTGCACTGCAAACCCAACTGCTCATTCACCAGAGATAACTCTGGAAAATTTTCAATTTACACTGCATTTAGTATGGGAATTGCCTGAGAAATAACACCAAAGAACCACTGAGTGTGTGCAGACACAGGATTTAGCTTCAAGGTCTTAATAGGACTGTACATCCAAAAATCCTCCTGAAAGCACACAGGAATTTTCCTTCCTCCAGCGGCTGCAGAAATAACCTCCTGTCACCAGCCCATCTACCAGCAGGGAAGCTTCTGTATGTTCACACTTCAGATCCTCCTCCTGCTCTGCCTGCCTATTTTGACTCCTGTAAGGCAGTGGTGTCAAGGTGATAAGTGATGTTTCCAGTCAAGCAACCACCCTGAGGATATCAGCTCTCCCTAAAACACCTCCTCTGGCAACTGTGCCCAGCCATTCTGGCACAGCAACAAGGGCTTGATCCAACCTGAGCCCACATGCCTTCTGTCTCCCTGCCACTGGAGATAAACCCACAGGAATCTCTCTGCACACCACCTCATGTTTTGTCTGATTCCATTCCTACACCTGCTGATATTTTTGTCAGATTAATGGAGTTTTTATATAAGCTTCATGGAAGCTCCAGTCCATACAATATTGCAGTAGAAATCAGAGATAAAGGAGATATTGCTATAGGGGCTATGCATAACTTTTCTATTCTCTTTCTGATTTTAAAATTTATTTACTCTTACAAGACTTTAATTTTGACTTAGAGGGATCAAACTTACCTTCTCCTTCAAACTGAGAGGTGAGAAAGCCTTTTCATTGCTCTGTTTTTGGGGAGTCTTGGCACTTTATTGCAGTCCCAATTGACTACACAAGGACACAGCACAGAAGGAGACATGGCTTTCACCAGTTAATCTGTTGGCAGTTTGGGTGCATGTTTGCTTATACTGTAATAAAACACATCTTGCCTCAAGGCAGGTCATGTTAAAGGTTGGAAACAATACAGATTTTTGACAGAAAATTCCATTTTTCGAAGTTTCATACAGAAAACTGTATTGAAAATTTTACATGAGTGGATTCTCTGCCTATTATTTATCTGTGTTTCGTTCAAAGATTGTCATGGATGAGAATGCTGGTGTTTAGCAAGATGATGTTGACAGTACCACAGGTACTGTGGTATCTGGTGACTTCGTCTGTGCTTGGGGAATGCAAATTCCATGGATAGATTGCTGTTCTGTTGTATTCATTTTTATTACATGCTGTCATCACAAAATGCTGTACTGCTGCATCTTGTTCAGACATCAGAGTCACGGGAACTTTGCAGCTTCACCTCTGGTTACAGTGTGTTGTTCATCAAATTTGTAGCTTTGAGACCCTGTTATAAATATACAAGCCCAATTTTGCAAGAAATATTTAAGTACCTTTTATATGATTTTGTTACCCTTTAGTGAATATGGCAAATTACATCCAAAGGCACCAAGAATGAATACAACCATTAAATTTAAAGGCCTTGAAGAGCTCCAAGCTATTGCTGATGGTACCAAGCTCACAGCATTGGTACTCAACATAAAGAAGTGTCCTGGGGTCTAATAAGGGACTGCAGGCTGTGTTTGGGGGTGGCAGATAGTCAGTCCTTTGAAATGAAAGGTGTTGACTTACAGAGAAGGAGAAAAAAGGTCAGACTTCTGCTACTCTCCTAGTTTCTATGGATTTGATACATACTTATAGAGCACAGAATGACTCAGCTAGGTTGGCAAAGACCTTTGAGGTCATGGAGCCCAACCTGTGACCCCACACCACCTTGGCAACCAGACCGTGGCACTGAGTGCCACATCCTAAGTCTTTCCATAAACACCTCCAGGGACAGTGACTCCACCAACTCCCTGGTAGCCTTTTCCAATGCCCAAGCATTCTTTCCATGAAAAAACTTCTTCCCAATATCCAATGTAAATACTATATTGGATCTATCAGATGATATCAAAGATGGCAGAAAATAAGGAGTAGAAAAAAAAAATTAGTCTGCAACTGCAGCATTTATAACAGGCTTGAAATACAGTTAGTGCTGAAAAGGTGGCATTTCCAGAAGATGCAAAGATTTAGTGCTTTTCTTCATAAAGCCTCTTGCTGAGTGTCAGCTGCAATCTGGTTTCTCCAATGGAAGCATTTTAGTACAAACCATAATTATTTTCTTTGTCAGACAAATTTGTTTGTATTTTAATGAAATATATTTCTTTGAAATGCCACTGTTCAGTTCTATGTGGACAATAGGAAATATTTATTCAACACCTTAGAATGAATAACTTGTTAATTTGAATGTGGTTATTAATAAATGCCTCATGTATTACACACTAACATGGTAGCACTTATTTTTCAGACAAATAAGAGAAGATTGAAAAAAGTCATTCCCTTTCACGCTAAATCTACTTAATAATAGTTCTTTTATTATTATTCCCATAGCCCCTCAAGCAAATCAGGCTTGGATTCTGTCTGATGCGCATTTGTTTGTATTTAAGACATTAACTTGTCTAAGAAGTGAATATGATAAAGGATCATATTTCAAAACTATGAATGTATTCCAGCTTTGTGAATCAAAGACCTTCTGACAGAGCTTTTACTTGTCAAAATAAAATATGTATTTTAACATTTCTATCTGCATACTCTGATGTATATCCTCTTCCAACCCATATTTAAAATGTCAATTGCCTAACCCAAATTGAGAACATCCATATCTGAAAAGACTTTGTCTACATGTTTGGAATTATGTCATTTTTACTTCAAAAATGCATAACTTAAAAAGAAGACTTTACAGTTTCATTTTAATGTTGATATTAAAAACCACAAATATTTTTTAAATGCTTCACTAATTGTTTTACTTTAATTGGAGCAAATTTTATTGCTCTGTCACAAGTCCATGTTTTTTCTATCAGCGTTGTACTCTCCCGTTTAGGGCTCTGTAGGAGCACATTGTACATATAAATTTAACAGGGTGATCACAGTTCACAGGGAGCCACACATCTATGTCATGATGGTTTTCAAAGATTTCATGAAACAGTATTATGACTGCAGATATTCTTAGTTCCAGAAGATTGTTTTAACCAAAGGACTATTATTATCTTGAATTAGCCTATTTCAGGCTCTCAGGAGTCTCTTCAGCTACAGACTTTGGAGGAGATTTATCCCTTCTGTTCTGGTGTCTCTTTCTTCAGAAGTCCACAGACACAAACATGGCAAGCCAACAGGGAACCACAGGAGAAAACTCAGAGCATTTTCAGTTAAATACCAAAGGCATGTTAGTATTTACTTCAGCTAGCTTGCATATCTCACTGATTTTCCAGAAAGAAGATTATAGGCAAAATTTGCGACAACAGCACTGTGCAGGAATCTTTCAGGTAGAGAAAAAAGTCCTTAAAATCCTAAATACCTTGCTGGCACTTAAATAGAGATCACAGCATTTCTTCTCGGTATGAAACTCATCTTTCTTACCAACCTGAGAGTGTATTTCTTGTTTGCCAAAATGACAGCAGCCAGGCCAGCTGTCTGTGACATGACAAAGCACAAAGAAGGGGGCGAGAGGCTCCCCTGAGCAGGCTGGCAGTGGCAGCAGCTCCAGTGCTGCCCTGCCCAGGGCCCTGGAGCTCCGCGCTGGGCTCCGCTGGGCTGCGGCCGCCGCAGAGCGCTCGGAGGGCGGTGCTGGCGGGGGGGACCGCCGCCGCTCCGACAGCGTTATTTGTCAGGATAACATGTTTTGTTTGTTTGCCAAAGAATATATTTGATCAAAGATCTCAGGGCTTATCTGTCTCAATGTTTTTGTCATTGATTATACAATGTCTGTGTTTTCTAGGTCACTTACGTATTATGCTTATATATGAGCATGTCGAAGAAATGTATTCACTAATGTATGTTTAATGTGAATGCGTCTGAACTCTTATTCAAACAACGAATGTTTCCTACTCTTTAATATCTTCCACTCAACTCCTTTTGGAAATTAACATCTTTTTGTATATATTATCCATAATCCCAAATATTATCAGCAGATATAATAGGTTTAAAAAACCGTACCATTTACAGTTGAGCCGTATAGTCTGATGCATGTTTTTCACTAATTAACCCATTTTAGTTGTTTTGTATCCCAAGACGCTCTGTATTCATCATTTATATGCTCTATTTAACTCTTTTCAGGCAGAGGACAATATGAATATATACAAGCAAACTCCTGCATATGTTACCCTAGTGAATTGTTCATTCTTTGATGAATGTGCTAGCTGGAAAGTGATTATTGTAACTGAATAGAAAATTCTTGTTCTCTTGTTTAAAAAAAAAGAAAAAAATAGGCTTTTTTTCCAGGACATGGTGTTCCTAAAACAGACAGACTGACTCTATATGAAATAAAAAATATGTATACCAAAATTCCCAACTTTTTAATAAAAAGAGGTTTACAAAATTGTCATAAGGCTGATATATAATAACACTGGAATACTGTAACTGTATTCTGTAGCACTCCTAAACAACAGACCCCGCACAAACACTGATGTTGCCTCTCTATTTTTCTCCACAGAATCTCTGAATGTATTTATGTATTTGGAAACCTGTTTTACCAAAAATATTTGAATCTGAAATGTGTGATTCGTATCCCAGCAAACTGACATGGTAAGTAGATGCTATTTCTTTTGCATAATTCAGTAACTTTAAAGGGAATTTTAAAATTGGAATTATATGGATGTTTTAAACAAACAGAGTGTTCCTATAGGAATTTTTCTTTTCACACCTGGAAAGCAAAATGCCACTGACCTTAAGAACTGTAATGCAATGCTAACTGTCTCTGGCAACCAATGTTTGTTCCAATTGTTCCTTGAGTGAATAACATTGTTCATAATCAAGAGCCTTGAATGCCTTGTTGTGGTGTACATGTCCTTAAAACAGATTTGGAAATCTCAGCTTGCCTATGTAATAACACAGTTTCACCTTGGGTGAAACACATTATTGAATATAATGTAATATCCAAACCTTTACCTTTTCTTTTTATTGAGATGGTTATCTCTGGTTGTTTCTTTGGACATGGGTCTCTTGTGACTAGGCAGACAAACTGAGCTCTCTCAGTACTTAAAGTCAGATAAGTCAGAAACAGGGCAAAGGAAGAATTCACGGTGCTTAGGAAACCACATATTATATGCTATAATATTTTGAAAAATATATTTTAAAAGTCTAAAGTCATGCAAGAGTAAACTCCATTCCATAATGTGTCACAAATATCTGTACCATCCCCTCAGAGTACAGAACACGTGCTGGCTGCTTTTTGTTTTGTTCAGTAACATGAGATGTTACAGTTCCACAATGGTTGTTAGTCTGATGGACATTTCCTGGACTCACTAGTATTAAATTTAGAGCAAATACATGAGCAGGATGATTGTTTTGAGTATTGATAACTTTGAAATTGAGATAATTAAATCAAAGAAATATTCAAATTTGGTTTGTGATTTTCTTTTTTTTTTTTTAACTATAGACTCTTTTAGACTGAATGGGAAACTGTGGTCACTCTCATTCTTTTCTTAGTCTGTATGAGGTAAAAATTGTTATATAGTTTATTGCATTGAAAATGTGGGTTTCTCCCACAATAATTAGATTGTTGTTTCCATCAAAACCTATCCTAAAGCTCCTGTTAGAAACAACTAGACAGATTTACATCACTAAAAGGGCAGCACAAGAAATCAAGTAAAACATAATTTAGTGCCTATAAGCAGATGAGTAAAACCTCCTCACCAAACCACCCTCACCCAAAGAACAGAAATTAAAATGCCAAATCAAGCACAGACAGGATACTTCAAAAGACAAATTTGAGACTGGTTAGCAAAGGGAATGAGAAAAAAATCTGTTTGGAGCAAGTAATTATCTTTTAGGATTTTTCCCCACATTGTATGAATACATTGGTACCCAATTTAGCTTGGAGCACCAGTCTTTCATTCAGAACTAAACTCTTTCTGTTTCTGTACACGAATTACATATTCTGAGGCAGTATCATGCAGTTTCAGTCTTTTTAATATATTGTTTTACAATTTGACATTAATTTTTGACATTTAGTAATCATCAATGTCTCTAATACCTATGTCTGCTTATTTATAGGAAATTTCTCTCTCTAATATATCCAGTAATATCAGAATAATCTGCAGTTTGAACTTGGATGTACAAAATCTGTAATGATGGTAGTTCTTTGGGAGAATTCAGCTTCAAAATAGAAATAGGTCATTTATTTAAGAAGTCATAGAAGTAGGAGTAAATCTTTCCTCCTTTGGCATGTCTCCTTTTTTCCTTTCATGCATTTCATATGACCAAAGTCCATTTTTTTCCAGCATTCAGTTTTTACCAGTATGTTAGAATGGTTTTGTCTTGCTGAGATTTGTTAGGTACTCATGTTTTATTGCAATTGACAGTTTGGGGTAGCGCTGTCCCTTGAGTTTTGTATTTTATTTTCTGTTGAAATGTTTGCTACTGTGTTCTGATAATCTCTGCCAGTGAAAACAGGGGGGAAAAAAAAGGAGGGTTGATTTCCTCATGTTAGAAACACTGCAAGAAGACCAAAGATCAGAAAGACTGGAGGAAGAGTTTTTCAGAAGTGATTTGTGAGCAAATGTAAGAGCTGCCTTCCTTCCTGGTTAATATTGGCCATTAAATGTGTGAAAGTCAAGTCTTCCATTTGCTTGGGAGAGCTCAAAGGGATTCATAAAAGGGACCATAATTCCTAAAGGAGATCCATCATACAGATCAATACCTTGGGTGAATTTTGACTGTTAAAGTTCAGCATAGCATTTCAGGCTGGATGATCCCAAATAGGGATTTACCAGCTTAGCATTTATCAACATTGAAGTTTAAAACTTTGGGCTTTGTGCAAAATTAATTATATATTGAACTATGTTATACAACTCAAATATTTTTGTTGCATTTTAACTGATCCAAAAGGGGAAATATATTGGATGTTGACAGATCAAATTATTTTGCCAGGGGAAGCATCCTCACAGTTTGATTTTTGAGAGTTACAGTTAGCTAGGTGCAGTGAATACAACGGTGGTGGGAGACAGATGAAAAGGACTGGCTGTTCCCCAGTGTTCCATAAGATTTCCTTCCTTGGCCTCACTGTGTACAGGAGATTTGAGCCTTATGTAAAACTGGCTCTTATGCAAGGTCTCTGACACTTCCATGTGCACTGAAAGTCACTGGAGAAGGCTGCAGGTATCCCTCTGCTTTTTAATTTTTTTTAGTCAAAATATTTAGAGCTTAACAACTGAATTCCAAAGAAGCAGCAACTGCTGAGAGCATCTTTATTTCACACAGAGCACTCAGCATCTTTAAGAACTGATGCTTTCCTAGATGGATTTGGCATTGTCAGCTTGCTTTCACTGTTATTTTCTGAGTGTTTCATCTACATTTTTCCTCTAGTTGTCATTGGTGTCAAAAGAGAAATAAGACAACTGATTCAAAGGTCAGAGACATCATTTCAGATTTGATGAGTCAGTGACAATAGAGCTCAGAGTAGCCCTTGGCAAGTTTAGAAGCAGTGACAGTTTTGACGGTGAAATGGTTCCGGGCAGCTGGGAAGGCGGCTTCTTTCCACATAGGAGGATAAATAATGAACTAATACTTCTATTGGTGAGATATGCAAAAGATTTATTTAGGGACAAGTTTGGTCCTTAGTTTTCACAACCTGAAAAGTGATGAAGGTTTGAATATTCCAGCTGCTTCTGTGGTGATCACCAGCTGCTGGTAGGAAAGTGATCCGCTAGGATGGAATCTCACCCCTTTCATGATACAGAAGGATAGAGCCTTTCCCAACCATATTCCTTCTTTTGCCCAAATAGGGAAAAAGGTTAGTCCAAGAGGTCCTGTGCAACTGGGAGACAAGCTGTCTCTTACATGGCACCAATAATGGATTTTTTTTCCCCCAAAATGAGGAAGAAACTAGGGTAATAGTGAAATGTAAACCTATGTTAATAAATGCAGGACATTTATGCTGAGACCACTTTTATTTGCCCTTCTTCTCCAACTGGAGGTATATTTTAAAATGAAAGTAATGAGCTGGGTTAAATCACACAATTTTTCTTATGTTGTGGGTCCCCAGCTGGCAAAAGTATGTGCACTGCTCCACATCCTGGAAAAAATAGAGGAAGAATCAACATAAAAACACATTTCTCACAGGGGAAACCACTCACTTTATAACCTCTGTGTTTTGATGTGCAATAGACTTTCACCAAGAATGTCCACATCAAGTTTCTTTCCTGTTGACTCAAATGTAGAGTCTAAACCAGAGACAGAATCTTTGATAATATTAATAAAACTTTCCTGCTTTATGCTTTGATTCTTGCCTAGAGTAGGAAGCTGGTCACAGAAAAAGTAGGTCACTGAAATAATTACTGTACTGAAAATAATATAGCCTGACAGTTCTGGGGTTGAGCTACTGTGTGTCCATGGGGCTGCAGCAGGTTTGGAGTATGTGTATTACCATGAAGATGTGTAAGTCTCTAGTATTTAACTTTAACGGGGTACTTGTGTCTAATCTTCTATAAGAGGTGCTTTCTTGTCAGCTGGATGACATCTATTTTCCTTTTCAAAGCTACCTGCCAACTAGGTTTAAAAAAAAGTGAGATCATCTATAATTGATCTTGCAAGTAGTGCATTTTTATTTTACCAGAGTGTGCATATCTATTTCCTTTCTGGTGTTTGCTGCTGTTGTCCAGATTTGTCCAGTCATTTAGCACTTATGTCCTCTGATTCTTGCACGAGCTTTAAAACGGGATTATTTCTTGCAGTAACACTGCAATTCACTTATATACCAGATGTTTACACTGAATGAAGGAAAACATAAAAGGTGATGGATGTCTGAAAATGTATCCAAAGGACAGCTGAAGGTCAGGCTGGACAGTCTTTATGTTGCATTAATTTTCAACCATTGCCTTGTCTTACATACAGGGTGTATCGTAGGAGAAATATTTGACTGTGGGGGATATGTTTTCCTGCATTTGTGATCATTTTGTGACACACAATTTCTGTGTCAAATATGTGCCATAATAAAAAAAAAATTGTAGCTCAAAGGAATGTTACTAGTAAACATACTCCTTTCTAAAGCCTTTCAGTAAAGATACATAAATCAACAGGAGAAACAGGGTCTACAAAAGATAGAAATGAGCTCCAAACCATAGGTTTTACTGAGGAAAATATTAGGAAAATAAAATATGATTGTAGTCTTAGAGACAATAATACTGCTTTTTATGTTTCACAACTATATTTTTAGACAGCCAAAAGCTCTGGTGTGTTAAAAAGCTATTCCTTATGAATTATACATTTGTTCTTTTTCATTTGGCTACAGTGACTTTGTCATATGAGTCCTGAAGATACTGAAGATGTATGTATGTATGGTATGCTGAAATTTTCTGTTGGCAGTATGCACAGTTGTCTGTTCGAGCTTTTTGACTTGCTTTGTATATTTATATGTTAACTAGATTATACACTTCTTTGTGACAGTGATTTTATTTTTTTTAATCTGTATTTTCAGATAGATTTAGTGCATTCCTTCTGCCTGGACATTTTTGTTTTTTTTTTAATTAAGAGTTCAGGAAGGTAGGAATAATGTTTTTAAAATTTTTCCTTTAATTTTTAAGGACTGGTAGGACAAAAGTGTTCTTCAATTAGCTTCCTGGCTGCCCTTGAGCCTTACAGAGATATAAGAGACACCACTGAGTTTGTTGTCAGCGTTGGGCAAAACCTGATGATCAGATCGTGTTGTAACATATTTTAGGCAACCATCTTAACTCCCAAATTCATGAAAAAGAATACAGCCTGCTTATGTCTGCTGGAAATAATTCATTTCCCACTTGGTGTTTTATTGCTGAGATTGTGTTACCAATGCTGCACATCCTTGTCCTGCTATGAAGATGTGCACTCAGCTGTTCACCAGAGCCAGTACCTCATCCTGCCAGTCACAGCCCCCTCCCCAAACTGTCCTGCATGCTGAGGAGATGTGTGGTGTATTAAAAAACAAAGAGAGAGGCAAGTAACCTCCAAAGCTGCTGATCTATTTCTCATTATGGTGTATTTAACTGGTGGCATAATTGGCTTTGAAAGGATGGCTTTGAAGCAGCCAGTAACATAATCTAGGTTGTGGGCTTCAGTTTGTGTTTTACCAGGGATGATTTGTGTCACATCTGTCAGTAATTTAGTTTCTCTGTCTTCTCTATCTGCCCTATTTCACTAAAATATTCTGGAGGTGAATAGATCATCCTCCAGCATTCAGAGCCCACCTCGTGGAATTCAGATAGGAATCTATCAGACATCAATGAATTACAAAAAATGATGTTTTCTGCCATTGAGAGGACAAGTGAACAGACTTGTTTCTCATTTTCCAGAAGAACATTTACTTTAGTGTTGAAGAAAAGGCCCTATCTCACTCAAAGTTCTTCCCCAACCTCAGCTTCCTTTTTTCCTTAGCTATTTCCATCTTTTCAGATGCCAAAGATTCCTTTTCACAGTCACTTGTCATCTGTAACCCTGAATATTTTGCCTCTGCCTTTCTCGGCCCTGGCACAGTTACAGATTAGAAATAAAGTCAATTCTCTTGCTTTCCAAGTTCAGTTCATTCTCACTATTTCTACTTTACCAGGTCAAAAAAGGTGAAGTTCCTCTCAGATGGGGATTGTCTGATTTGGTGGTTTACGTTTTGGGTTGGTTTTTTTTCCCTAATTTGATTGTGAGTTTTGTTGGTTTGTTTTGTTGGTTTGTTTGGTGATATGACATAAATTTAAATTGTGAGCTTGTGTAGAATGAGTAATATTCAACAAAATGAGTGAATACAAGTTAACAGTCTCATGGATGGGGAAATTTTGCCCATGTTACAGTAGTTCTGGTTTCTTCTGTCAAAATATCTGTCTCTGATTTATTGCCATTTTAAACACACAGGAGCTATAAATTACTATTACTTTGACATCTTTTTCTTAGCCTCTTTCTTCTTTATTTCAGTGGCCATTTAAAGTAACTAGTTGGTTTTTTTCTGAACCATACTTTTGTTTGGACTCATATTTGCCATACTGCTAAAATCTGGAGTAGAATTTATTTGGGTCTTGCATGAGCTTTAGAAGGAAAAGGAGCTGAAGTGGAGGGCAGCTGTTTCCCTGCTGCTGGGATGTGAACAGCAGGGCTGGCTGGGGGCCTGCAGGTTCCCCCATCCCAGGAAGTCATGTGTAGGGGTTATATATATATATATATAACAAAATTATATATCACAGGAGCAGGAGATGCTCTATTCCTCCTCTTGGCCCCAAGCACCAGGGGGCTGAGCCTGGGGTGCAAAATCAAGTGTAATATTGCCAATACAGCTTTCACCTGCATGTGAACCCCTACAGGGAGTACCCCAGAGTCTGTGGGAAGGGAAAAAGGACTTTGCACCTTCCACTGGCCTCAGGGATCCCTAAGGACCACTAAAATTACTGCTACTCTTAGTAGAAAGAAACTTTATGCATTTTTTATACAGCAGGAGAAGAATGTAAAAAGACAAATGACTCAAGGAGATGGGTAGAAATTCTTGCAGATTCTTACTTTACTGAACAATTTAAAATTATACATAGCATTAGGAGGCTGTGATCTTTGTCTATCTTTATTTTCTTTGTAATAAACTGAGGACAATTTTAATATGGGTTCAGTTACTCATAGCAGTTTTAAAATGACAGAAGTTCTGTAATTAAAAAAATTATAACAGAGAAAACAATGATATTTTAGAAGGTACTTGTGGCAGCCCCCTGGTAGGCTACAGCTTGTCCAAATATAGGAACTAACATAAGAGGTTTCCATGTTATATGTCAATGACATTATTGCACTGCTGATTTCATAAAAATAAATCACAATTGTGTCTCTTTCAAATCCTCAGCACAAATGGCTTGTGTTTATACCAAGTAGTTCAAATTATGACTTCTTGTTTTGTTTTTTAAAATAATGTAACCTTTTTTTCATTTTTTCAGACATGCTTAGGCAGTAGAATTTCCCCTAAACTGAAATTTTGAGTGATGATTGTTTTGAACATGTACCAGAGCTCAATTTTTTACTTGATACACTATGGAGGTCTCCTTCTTTGTATGGCCAAAAGGAAAAAATGTACACAAATAAGGTGAATATGTCTTTATCTTACATTGGGAAACTGACCTGCAAGGCCTCCTAACTTGTGATAGGGTTATGATGATGTAAAACTAAAGTATTTTCTTTATGTATTGTGTTTTGAAATACTTAAAGTGTTCAACTCAAAAAGCTGACTGAAAAGCGTTCAGTCCTGTATTGTATCTTATCAGTAATTTGGTTGTGTTGGAAATGAAATCTAGGTGGTATTTGGACAGTGCTAAGTTAATTCAATAAATTAACTAGAAAGTATTTCCATAAAGTGGGGAAGACACAACTTTGGAGACCAAAAACTTATGGATGTTACTATATACTTCTGACATTTTATTTTTATCTCAGTGTCTATGGTTTTGTTTTCTTCCAAGTCCTAAGCTTGACACCACTTTGTACATATTTATAGGATATTTTTAGCCAAAACAGAAGATGCTAGATCTCTTTTCCACCACAAAATTGCACAAGTAGAGGATCACATGGCTGTCACAGCAGTGTTCAAGCAGTAGTACCAGAAAACTGTCGCCAAAACCCAAAGCATGCTCCAGGCCCATCCCTGAATTTGTCAAGTGTTGCTTGCACCATTCGGGCTGCAGATCAGGGGTCAGCAGGACAGCAGGGAGGAACTTGTCCCTGGGAAAGGGACAGGAGGGAAAGGTGAGGCCGGGATGAGGGAGGAACCTGTCCCTGGGGAAGGGACGGGAGGGAAAGGTGAGGCCGGAGGAGGGAGGAACCTGTCCCTGGGAAAGGGACGGGAGGAAGGGCAGGTGAGGCCAGAGAAGGGAGGGCGGTGGCACAGGCGCGCTCCGCGATGCTGCAGTGCGGGGCGGCGATGGTGACACTGCGGTGATGGTGACACTGATCCCTCCTGATGGGCTGGCCGGGCTGCCCTCCCCCACCTCGAGTTATGTGTCAGGCTGTCTGAGAACAGCCCTGGAGGAGAAAGGAAACGCTGAGGGCTCTGTTCCCCCGCAGTCGGGTTTCGGGCATCAGTACGGCCACAGGAAGGCTGTGCGGGCCGTGCTGGGTTCCTGCGGCTGTGCCCGCCCAGCCCGCGGGCAGGGGCCGCAG
>NW_005054357.1:1518077-1605630 GCF_000277835.1 Geospiza fortis | reverse complement strand
TTTTTTTTTTAACCTGGGAAGAGATGTCACAGAAAGTTTCAGACCACTGGAGGTAGTCTTTGACTGTCAGCTTTACAATACCAGCAGAATGCATTGATACTTCTTCTAAATAAAAATGGGGACAGAACACTAGCTATGTTCTAGGCATAGGATTTTAAAATTAACTTTAAAAAACACCCAAGTTTGGCTGAACTTAGATCATGTTTTGATATATCTTTGCTATGGAGAGACCTGAAAATAATTATTTTTATTATTAAAGAATGCAGTAAATACTGTGAAAAAGCCAATGCTGTGTAGCTTCCCTAAGAATTTTCGGATGCAGTCTTGACCAAAGTGTACTGTAGTTTTTTTGCATGTGCTGTACCATGCTGTAGTTTTTTTGCATGTGCTGTACCAGTCTGTTCTGGCAAGTTGGTATTGCTCTTGCCAGCAGGCTTTGGAAGGGAGTAAATCCACCTTACAGAGGTGAAGTTGAAGGAAATGCCATTCAAGCCTCCATGCAATCCACCCTGAATAGTTTGCATGGTGCAAATTGAATTGCTCTTAACCCTGCAATATGTGGGGACTGTGCAAAAAATGCCTGTTATGAGAACCAAAAATACAAAACTTGAAAAGCAATTTTGCAGTTGGACACTATCTGGAAAACTCTTTGAAAGTGTTCCTAGCTAAAGCTGGGTTGGGATTTTTGGGGAGGGTTCTTTTTAGGTTGGTGTTGTTTTTTTTTTTTTTTTTTGTTTTTTTTTTTTTTTTTTGTTTTGCTGTCTTCTTTTAAAGAAAAAAAAAAGTTTATATAATTAAAAGCAAAGCCATTAGGAAGTGGGTCAGTTATTTGGATAGCATCACTTAAGTGATGTCCCAAATGCATTGAAGAGGTATTTCTTTCTCATAGACTTTCCGGAAAATAAATGCAGAAGTCACTGAAGGAGATAAAGCTTTTTTTTATTGCAAAAAAAGAAGAGAAATTAGGAGAGTGATTCACAAAAGAGTCTGAATATAGATTTTTAAGAACATAATAAATATAAAACTGCAGGATTCATTGACCAAGATACAAGGACATGGTTCCCTCTCATTTTATAAACATGTTATCTGTAATGCCAGAATGATTATTAGCTGAAAGTCAATGTTCTTTCCTTGACCACAGATTGGATTAATGGTTGTTCTGGAATGATCAGTGCTTTGCATTCTGGCACATACTGAGAACAGCAGAATTTCCTAACATTTAAATAAAACTGAGCTGCAGAAATGCAATACTCAGAACAGACGGGTTAGATGGATGTTTGCTACAGCATTTGTTGTTCTGTCCATCTGCTTGAAAATAATCAGTTATATTAAATTTACAGCAGACATCTCTTACTCTCATTCTGTGCTGGCTTGCTGGCAATGTGGAAATAATTTATAGAAGTACAGGTAACATCTTTTGTAATAAAATTATTGCTCATCTACTACTACCTTAGGGAAAACCATGAAAATTGAGGGCTTGGAAATAAACAAAAGTAAATAAAAGACTAGGTATAAGTTGCATAAGATACAAGAAAATACTCAGATTTAGTCCTCGCTGTTGTAAGCAGTAAGTGAAAATATGACAGCACTTGAAATAATGAATTCTCAGTACAGGACTATATTATTTTACCTCATTAACAAAGAAAAACCAAACAAACACAAACCCAAAAAAGCAAGCCACTGTGACATAAGGTTGTGGCGTGCAAATGAAGAGAGAGATGGGGACTGGAAATAGGGGATTGTCTTTCTGAAAGATTTTTAAATGTTTCTTAGTTAGTTTAAAAAAAAAAAATCCCGAAATCCCTTACTTCTGAAACCCATGAAGTGAGTGCAGATGCACTGTCTCTTAAGCAGTTTTAAATAGCAATATTAATAATATAAATGAGTGACTCTGAGACGAGAAGAGGACAAAAAGCCAAACATTTATTTCCTCTTTCTTTCATCACTTTCCTGGAAGGCATTACATCAGCTTTTCTTCCTCCTGCTCTCACTTGAGTACCTCTGCTGGCAGAGGGCAGCCTGACCGTGCAGTGTCTGGGAGGAGGGTGGCCACAGCAGAGGCACCGGGCTCCGTGTGTGACCCGGCCACCCCGCTGCCAGCGGAGGTGACACATTGCAGGGTGTGTCCCTGTGTCCCCGGGCAGGGAGCAGCGCAGCGCTGTGCCATGGGATCGGTCCCTCTGCCCTGTGGGGCTGCTGGCCACAGCGGGAGTGGCAGCTTCTCTGCACAGCCCCCCTGGACACCGAGTGGAGTCCAGTGCAGAAATAGCCTCAGTTCTGTAAAACCACTCAGAAGGAGTCAGGTGAGAACTGCTCAGAGAGAATGTGGTGCTTTTTTGAGAGAAGAATCTAAGGAGAGTTAAACGTGATTGTTAAGGCAAAGTAAAATGGGAAGTAGATTGATAGTACACGGAGGATTGTTTATTGCAAGTTCCTAATTCAAGTTGATATTTAAATATCTTAGAATTGTTGAAGGGGTTAACAAAATCATAATGGACAGAGCAGCCAAGCCTGTACAATTGCATGAAAACCCAGTTACACCAACAAGAAGCTGCTCTCAAATGCCAAGCCTGCAATAGCCTAATTTGAAATGCTGGTTAGAAGCTGTGGGGCTGTGGTTTGCATGCTGACTGTCTGGGTGTCAGTGATATTTTCTTATTCTGTGCTGTGATAGCACCTAATAAATGGATTATTTTCTTAGCAATCTTTAAGTTTGGTTATTGGGATGCTGGAGGCGGACGGTTCTTGCAGGAAATCTGTCAGCCCCAGAATTTGTTTCCCTGTTGGTTTGTCAGAGCTATTCTTTTGACCTTCAAGGTGCAGAACAGGGTTCATCTATTCACTCAAGCTTTTGCCTGAGGAGAGGCGACTGAGGGAAATCAAGCCTGTTCTTGGATCACAGTCTATTTGGCTTGACGTTGTCAGTAAGTGTTATATATCACTGTAAATGTTTACTTAGCCTGTTGGTGAAGCACACTTTATAAGATGAAGGATATATAAAAGCAGTGTGGATATGTGTAAAGAGGGAGACAGTTAAATGGCACTAGGGCAGAACAAAGAAAGGAAAGAAATTAAATGCATTGGGGTGGATTACAGTGAAATATATCTGCACTGAGGTGGACATTGGCAATTATTTTCTATGATTTTTGGAGGCTAAAATGCGTCTGCTAAAACGGAAGACTCTAGGTTTTCATTAAATTGTGCTCTGCATCTGGATGAAAAGATGTATTTTGATTTAAAATATAACACTGAAAGTTGCATGGTAGGAGTGATATTTACAAAAGATGGATCTGCTGACCCTTGATATGTAGACTGCTTAAAAGGAAAAGCTGAGTGTGGAAATGAGGAAAGCCCTGGAACCAAGGGGCAGTGGGTCTCTGTTGTTCCAGGCTGTTTGTGGTGTGTCCATGCTGCTCAGTGGAGCTTCTGAAACCTTTGCATGGCAAGGCTGACTCCAGCTTCCCTGCCCAAAGTGCTGCCTCTGCATTCCCCGTGGGACTATTGGGAGCCCAAGATTTCTTGGTTCAGAAGCTGTTGTCAATGTTATGTCAGATAGAAGTCTGCCCCATGGGCATTTACTTGCATGGATGGATATTCACATTTTAAAAGTTTTAAATAAGTAGCTTTTACAGATCTAATAGATCATGTTTATAATTCTCAAATTATCTTCAAATTTCAAGCTGACTGGAATGTCTTGCCTGAAAATTTTGTGCCAACAAAAGTTCGAGTTTAAACCAGAAGTTTTGTCTGGTAAAAGTAATAATTAATTTTATTTTTTTTTAGATGGGAATTTTCTTTAATTGTGACTTCTGTTCTGTTTCTGCTTGGAAATGAAATGTTAAAAGTCCAGATCAAAATTAACCGAAATTCCCTGAGGAAAAAAAAATTTAAATGCTCCCATTTTGGGGCAGGAGAAGGAGTTGCAATTTTTGGTGAACTTTTCCTGCAAATGTTTTATAAATCCAAAACAAGGTATTGTGGAATTAAAGAAGGAAAAGAAGTCTTTCCCTGCTTTTACAGAAGACATTGAAAATGTGACATCTTATTCCATGGCCTTTTCCCTGATCCACGTGCAGCAGAGGCAGAGCTGAGCTGCAGCCCCACAGGAGCGCTCAGAGCTGCCCCGTGGCACCGAGCCGTGCCCAGCCCTGCCCTCTCAGCTGCCTGAGAGCTCTTGGGCTGTGCTGGGAAAGCCTTTCTGCTCCCACTGGGCACAGGAGAACCTTGCTCTGGTCCCGTGCAGGCCCAAGCAGTGGCAGCTGTGTGGTCACAGCCAGCACCCAGCCATGCAAATGCTCCTGTCCATTCTCTGTCCCTCTGTGTAAAAACAGAGCAGGGCTGGATCAGCCTCCTGGCTGCACCAGCTGAGTATGCACGAGAGGGAATGAGAGAGATTTTGTGAGTTTAGGTTTGGTTTTTTTTAAATAATGATTCCAAAAACTATAGAAATCAGCTTATGTATCAAATTTCTGAGAAATTATTTTTGTGAATATATCTGATTAATATAAACTTTGTACCCATCCCCCATCTGACACACTTGGTGCAAAACCTCATCTCTGAGCATGCCTTCAAATGTTCTGAAAGTGCAGATCTGAGCATCCTGGTTATTGCTAACATATAATGTTGCTTTAAAAAAAATAATTTGCCATGAAATTCTGTAGGCAATGTGTTAGGAAAGGAATTAGAAAATACAGTGAGTAAGAAATAGATTAGCTTGGGCTATTATAACCAACCTAAATTTTTTAAATGGCTGTCCAGTTTATCTCTCCTGCAGCTGCATCAGACCTTGTAATGGGATTAGGCTTTTCCTTAAAATCTTTTTTTTTTTTTCCAGAGCCATATATTTCTGGCAGGGAATAGTATTCCGGTTATCTCTCCCAAAGAGACGATGCACTTTAATATAAAAGCAAAGAGGGGGCACCTCTAAAAACTGAGTCTGAGTGTGAACTCATTCCAGCATGGTGGGAAATGGTGCATAGGGTCTGCCTTGCACAACAGGGTGGTCTTCATTTTCTTTAGATACAAACACTGTTACTGGAATAACTTTGTGGCTTAGTATTGGCCTGGATGAATGCTACAGAAATCCCATCTCCTCACTAAAAGAGGAGAAGGAATTCACTGTCCAAAAAATAAAATCCCATGCTTTGTCAGCTCTGACCTGAATAAGGACATGAACTGACCACAAGTGCCCAGTAAACTGCAAGTGTTAAGACATTCCCAGAAGGATGGAATTCCTGTAGTTCAGCTTTTCAGTGATCTCAGCTGTAAAATGACTGCCACACTCTATTTGTAAATTTTCCCAGTAAATGGAGCATCCTGATTGTAGAGCATCCTGACACAGCTGGCACCCAGAGTCAGGGGATCAGTTGCTAATAAACAACTGCTAACACTGGTAATGAAAAAGCAGAAAGAGGGGCAGACTCTGTGAGTAAGCAACAGTTGCTGATGCCCTTAAGGGTATCTCCAGAGAGACCTGCTCTATCTAGCATATGGAATATATCTGGGATACAGTCAACTTGGTGTAGTAAGGTATTTATTTTTTTGAGAAAGTCAACTCAATGCCTGTCCATACCCATGATTTGCATCCTGGATCCATGGAAAGCACACAGGACTCAGTGGACACTCAGCATGCTCCTTTAGTGGATGCAGAGGCCTTTCCTGTGCTTCCAAAGGGATCTGCCTGGGTCACATACAGAGCGCTGAGAACAGTGCTGTCATTGCTCTTAGTGATTTATTTTGCTCCTGATTTAAGCAGGATTATGAATTGAGGTTAAATTGTACATCTCTTTAATCCCTATTGTGGGTAGTTTCAGGACAGATATGCATGTGTCAGGAATTCTTAGCAGGGTCTGTGTTTAACATGGATGAGAGCAGAGAGGGCTGTGCTGCACAGCCTGCTCCAAAGACAAAATGAGAAGGGTTGAGTGGGCTTGTTCCCTGGCATGACCTGGGTAATCCTCTGTAGGTGTGGCACAGTTTGTCCTGCCAGCCCAGCATGACTTTGGGAGGCTGTCCTAAAGTATAATTAGCAAAACCATTTTGCTGTGTTGCACATTTCTCAGTGTGTCTGCCCAAAATTTGAGCAGGATTTGAAGCAAATACCTATTAGTAAGAAAAAGGGTTTTAATCCATATTTTACAATGCTTTAAATACTTATTAATAATTAATATATGGAATACATATGTGTATGCATCCCCATATGAAAGGTGTGCATTTGTCCCTGCTGTTACAGCCACTCCAGCTGCAGGTGTAACATCTGCCGAGGCTCACAGTCTGGCTGTGGCAGCTGGGGTGGCTCTAAGTGACTCTGACTGGCACAAGTCAGAGTGGCACTAGGGCAGGTGTTTTTATGGGGCAGGGCAGCACAAGATCACAGTTGGCCATAGCAAACGAGGCTACAATATAATTACCTATGACTCTAATACCTTTGTGTTATGTGTTGAAACCAGCATGGAATGTACTTTGGAAGTTCTTTTGTGCTTGTTGAAGACAGCAATATGCAGGGCCTTATGCATTAAGCATGACAATCTGGTTTTCAAATAGATGCTGTCCTGAATTTATGAGTCCCAATCATCCTTCCTCCCTACACATATGTGTAGAAAACACTGCTGTGGAGTAAGGTAGAGCCCCTGATTTATGGCTTATCTTTTTGTGTGTGTGTATTACTTGGCTGATTCCTGTGTAAAATAATTGCATTGAGTAAACATGATGCTGAGTATGCCCCAGGTCACCTACACTCTGCTAAGATATCAAACTAAACTTCCTTGAACAACACTTCCATTGGGTTGGGCTGCTTCCAGTAGAAAAAGGACTGATAATGTAAGTTTCCAGTCTCCGGGGAGCTCATTTTATGGCCTGTCTTTCTACAAGCTAAGAGGTGTTTGTCTTGTGTCCATATGATTATAAATGAAAAAGCATACTCTGTGCTCTGCTCCAGCCATATAAACAGAAACACAGACACAAGTCTTTATTGAGCTACAGTGAGCTGTTCAGCATAAAATTGAACTCCAGCCAACTCCACCTCTCAACACTGTATTGAAAACAGCTCAGATCCGGTTTTACATTTCCCTATTAGACTTGTGTTGGGATTACACAGGCTAAAAGCAAATGGAAGGGAAAAAACTCACCTTGAGGTTCAGACTTTCAGTTAACCAATAAAAAAGAAGGAGGCACCTAGGCAGGGAAAAAACATCTACAGGAATCTCCTGCTGGAAAAAGGTTAAAAATTGGGAGTAAGAGAATTTGAGTGCTTGGTGTGAATCAGAAGCAAATAAAGTACTGTAGATTGCGGGACAGGGAAAATATGACAGTGAAAACTGAAATCCTTCACGAGTCTTTAAAGAGCTGCCGCAGAAGAGCTACAGGGGCTGGGAAGAGAAGAGTAAGTCACATGGAATAAGTCACATGCTTTGCTTGAGCTGTGCCCATGTGCTGCCAAACCTGTTCATCCTCTTGTGTTCCCTGAACCAGGCAAGCGCTGCAGGAGGGGAGAGATTTTTGATATGATGGCATCAGTCGATAAACTGTTCAGCAGCCAGGACTCAGGGACATGAGAGCCCCATCAGGCTCTCTCCAACTGGTTAATAAATTGTAATGTGTTCTGGCAAGTGCTGGTGGCCTGGACCACAAAGCCTGTCCCTTGTTGAGTTGGCTTGTAAAAATGGTAACCAGGCTTGGATGAACCAGGGCTCTTGACCCAAGCTTTGATTTAGAATGGTTTTACTAGTAGGAGCAAGGTGAGAGGAAGGATGGAAACAACATTTTTAATGCTTTTTCTTGTTTGGGTTTCTTTTTATTTTTCAATTTCCAATAAATAGGTAAATAGTACTAGTTACAAAGAGTAGTGACTGTTCTTGTTTTTATAGGCCAGAAGGGAAGAGAAGACATTAGTACAAATGCAAGAAAGCTCATTCTTGGGAGAGATGTGACATACATTTTAGACTTAAGTACAAGATGTTAAAAAACAGGCAGGTAAATTTTTGCATTCTAATTACTGTCCTTACTTTCAAAACAAGTAAGCACCAGGTACTCTCACAGTGATCCATAGTTTTTAAAATTAAACTATCTGAATAATCAAATTGGAGTCTAGCATTAGGTTACCATATAAAATCAACAAAGAAAGCCTGTTCTGGAGACTCAGTTAAATGTCTGGCTTCTTGAGGGCAGTTATCCTAAACAATTTTCCAAGTTATCTGAAACTACATTGCCATAATTTACAGGTATTCAAACATATTTCAGAAACTCTCAGGTATCATCCAAATGGAATTAATCTCTTACTGGATGAGGGGGTCTGTAAACAAAGTTGTCAAAGCCAAGGACTTTCAAAGGTTCTTTTAGGGAAGCAGGACATGCCAGAAGTTCAAAAGCTGCTCAGGTTAGAGGCTGTATAAAAAAAGAGAGTTCTTTTCCTGCACTCATTTCTCTATTTATATTTAGAATATACTTGGCATCAATAATTAACAAAGGTTAACACAGGATTAAAACAGGATTGCTCCTCTTACTGATATTCAGAATAGTCCTCATTGCATTTGAAAATATGATTTGATTTGAATATTGTCAGGGTTCTACACAGGGCTACAGCACAGCTTTGTTCCTTCAAATATCATTAAAGAGGACTTGTTGAGACTGTAATATTTATTAAACAGTTTAAATCCTCCAGTTTCATAAACAAATGCTCTGGCGTCCTTTTAATTTGGGTGTAGAAGCTGCTCGTATGCAATTGTTAATTGAAATCACTTTGATTAGTGACCCCCAGGCAGCTTTGATGCACTGCATCCCTGATTTCTGATCATGAGACCAGAAGTCAAAAGCAACAAAAGACAATTATTTTATTTCTAGTCTTTGTTTTAATTCGTAATTTTGAACTTCAGTGCTTCCAAAGTTGCCAGACAACAGTGCTATTTCCTTTTTAATTGCCTGATGTGAGAAATGTTTGCCAAATGCTGCGGTAACAAAAGAAATACTGCAATTTACTGATTATAAAAACTTTCTGTAATTTAGCTTTATGTACCATGCTGACTCTCAGTCACCCAAGGAGAATGTCCTTTGACATGGCCTCCCTTGCAATCCTCCATCATTTCAGCACAGCTATTTGTCTGCATTTGGATCTATTTATGAACAAGTAAATGCCTTAACAACAACAAAAAACATAAAAAACCTCTCGTATGAGCAATATGCACAAATTCCATGCATCTTCTGCATGACTTGGACTGCCTAATTGTACAGTTAGTTCTAAAAATGGATGACTTACACAAGGGAACACTAGCCTGCAGCCATGGTTGAAAGTGCATATTTCTGTGAAACATTCAAATGTGAACCTCAGTTCCCAGAGTTAAAATGAAGATTTACATATTTGATAAGATCTGGAATTGCTGTATGTCTTGCAGCAGACCTAGATGTCATATGGGTCACTGGAAAGTACACAGATTATAGCAATAAAAGGAATATAATTCAGCAGCAAGAGTAACACAACATAGGCTCTCATTAGAAATCATCCCCCTTTATTCAGGTTTTACTTACAAATGAGGAATATTCAGAATGTTGAGATCTTTAATTTGGATGAGTCTTTGTAAAGGAGAGCCCTTATAAAAATTTCCTTTTTCTAAAACCAGTAGCAATTGACTTAAAAAAATTGTGGTCGGGATGGAAAAGAATGATCCACTTAATCTGAAGTCTGCAACCAAGTTGAACAGGAAATTACTGTAATGATCTTACATGCTTACCCATTCACTTTAGATTCACCAAAAATAACAAATTTTACAATGACAGGAAAAGGTTTTTACATGGATGGGTTAACCAAAATCCAGCAAAGCTGGTGACCAAATTTTTCAATGTTTTGAGCAGCTGCAACTGCTGGTGAAATAATTTTAATTCTCATTCTAATAGTTTTTCTAACAAATTTTCAGTAACTTACCTGTTCTGGGCAATTGAGAGAAGGAGGTCAGTTACATACAACAGAAGACTTCTTGGAGGGACTCTGCCCAGGGGGTGTGAAAGATTTTATTTAATTTATTTATGTTCAAAGTATTAGGAGCAAAACTGTTTAAGGCATCGGGATGTGAGAAGTGATTCTTTGTTATGGTTTGGATAATAACACAATTTGGAATCTGTTGTTGCTGAACATATGTTCAGATTTGTTTGCTAGTATTTAAATCTGTATGATCAGAACTTGCTACTTGGCAGAGGGGTCCAAATTCCTCAGTAGCTGGAAAATACATTCCTGAGCATAGATGAGTTGTCCAAGTGCTCTTGCTGGCAGCATGCAGAAGGTTTGGGGACCTGTGGCAAACACCAACAGAAACAAAGAGCATGCCTAGGAAAGCCTGCCTGAGAGCGCAGTGTAACATGTTTGACTGGATGGTCATGGACCTTCAGACACAAACCTCTGTGCCAGAGAATGTTGGAATTTCTTTCCAAATTGTAAATTAGAAATATCCATTTCCTGTCTTGATAAGCATTACATCTTCCATGGGAAATCCATAGTAATCCTCATCTTAATGCTTATGTAGGAACTGATCTTGGAAGTAAATATTGGTGGTTGTCCTGATTATGAAATGATTAGTTGAGATATATATGAGTATTATAAAATCCCACCTAATACTCATAAATCTGTAATCGATTATGAGTTCAGTCATAAGGGAAAAGTATAAATATTGATTATACTTGGGCAGTAGTTGGCAAGATTTTACTTTTCTATCCCTAAACCCAAAACCTCAAATCTAGGAAAGAAAACCTTATACTGATTTAAAAAGAAACATATGGTGTAAGAGGAAAGTATTTAAATCCAGAAGAAGGATAATTCAGCAAATGAAACTGAAAAAAACCAGGAATAATAGAAGGTTTATAAGGGAGGGAAAAAACTAGAAAAAGTCTATAGTCATTAGAAAATGGCAATATATTAAAGTTAATATATCAAATAAATTATATACAATTACTAGATGAACAGGTAATGGGAGGAGTCAGTGTTTTCAATAAATACTTCAATTCTATAACTAGGAAAGCAGTAGATCATATATTAATGGGATAGGTTAATTACATATTTTCCTTTTTTTAAGTTATTCAGGAGAATTTTTAAACATCACCTGAGTCAACAGAAATTTCCCCCCAAGTGTTTCAGATGTGTCTCGTAGAGTATTTTTGACTGCTAGTATTTATTTTCAACAAATCTTGGAAAACTGAGAAAGTTTCAGAAGCCTGGAAGAAAAAAAAATCTCACATCCCATTGTTTAAAATGTTATATGGGACAAGTGAAGTAATTATAAGCGTTGTTCACCTGACTTCAGGCATGGGAAAAATGGTGGAATGGCCTTTAAAACTAATACAGGTTAAAACAATGGTACTGTAAATAATATTGCTCAACAGAGGATGAGAGAAGTAAATTTTTGTCAGATCAGTTTATTTGCCAGACTGTAATAAAAATAGTGCTAATAGTGCTTTATAAAGCTTTCAACTTGGAATGGTGCAAAAGTTTGAGAAATCAAGCTGCCATGGCACATATTGAATGAGTTAAAACAAGTGACAAAACAGAAGTCTAACCAGGAGCTTGTCACAATGTTTTTCTCCAGCACACCTCACTGAACATCTGAACTTCAGAGTCCCACTTCCTCTTTCATCCAAATCCAGGTGCCATGGTTAAACATATATCAATACATTCTGAATCCAAAAGAAGATTAGGTTGCTAAATTGGAAAGGCTCAAAAGGACAAGTTATTCAGTATTAGATGGAAATTAATTAGTATTCTCATCAATGATGAGTCTCTTTCTGTGCCTTCTGGAGGGAGGCTCCCATGAGCACTGAGAGGATTTTTCAAAGTACACCAGCCAGTGCTCATACACCCCCCAACTGGCCAGCACCTACCTCAGTCATCCCTCTTAACTCTCACAGCCTTCACCTCTATGGAAGCTAATGCTGAACTCTGTAAAGGTCTTGAAAACATCACCACCATCAGGCAAATACTTCACTTTTACTTGGCAGTCCTTAGAACAACTTTGTATGCCATGCTGCTGTAATTTTTAAAAAAAGAAAAAGGTAATGATGCTGGTCAGGAGCTGACACGTGATTTTTCATTTCAGTAATCAAGCCCAGAACAGCTTTGAAATCCTACTTAAACTGGATAATTTCTGAGAGATTTTGTGTAAAACAAAATCCTAACTGTCCATGGCAAGCATGGTGAAGATGATCATGCACCCTGTGGAGGGTGCTTCTTACATTTTCCTAGACTGATTTTAAAAAGGTTGAAACACTTCACAAAGTGTTTAGATCATAAATATAAAATTATGTATTTTATATATTGCCTTCTAGCCCCTAAATGATGGAGTGCAGTTTCAAAGACCACAGATTCTATAACATCTTTCTGTATTAGCTATGACATCTAAAAGCTCTTTGAGAGAAAATTTGAACTTGAATACACTGTGCTATAAAAAACACCACATAAAAATGGCTTCATGCATAGTAAGCGTTGGAAAGCTTCACAGATATTTTTGTCCCTTCTGTTCCATCTGGGATGTGCTATTTTAGATTGGGTTGAGTTTATAGTATTGTTACAGTTTCCTTAGTTATGAAAACATAGATACAATAGTGTAGTTCTGTGTTTCATATACTGCAGTTTTTGTTAGGAGTTTGTTTATTGGCTATGGGAAGTGTAGAAATTAATTCAAGATGGATAAATGTACAGTAAAAGACACATTGTCTTGTTACACAAAGACATTGTAGTCTTAAATCTTAAAAAAATGCATTCTGACTGAAGTAAGAGTTTTCCTGTTTGTATTTGAGGAGCACAACACAACCAAACCACTCTTGAAGCATTGGATTTCATTTAGAGAAAGAACCATGATTCTCTTACAGATAAATGACATAATTTTTATCTCATCAAGATGGAGCTTTTCAAATATAAACAAGCTGCTTTCTTAGTAGTATCTATTTGCCTCAAAATGCTTGTATCACCTAATAGTTTAGAAATTCCAAGGACAGCAGGACTCATTTTCCAACTGACTTCAGTTTCTGAACTGAACTCTCTGATCCTTTTTTGAAATATTTAATTTATACTTTCTGTCCATCCATGCATAATGATAGCATTTTGACATGTCTTATATAAAATGCACTTGTAACAAACCCTGCATTCACAGTAATGTTTATGAGCGCCACAGATTCTCTGTGGAACAATAGCCAATGAAACCAATGTCTAGAGACCACCTACCTGTTCCTGGTCAGCTTTTCCTGTCCTCACTCTGTGGTTCAGCTTAAGAATTGTGCTTTGGTGCAAGGGGTTTTTTCAGCCTACAGTGAGCTCTGTTTTTTCCTCTGGAGGAACAAATATGAAATTAGTGACTGGAGTTTTGTGTCTCTGGCTTAGCAACCAGAATAGGTAAACACAGTTTATACTGAAACTCTGGCTGCTCATTTCTGACAGACTGGAAGTGGAACCTGTGTGGTTGAAGCCTGGATCTCACAGTAGCACTCAGGGTTATGGTGCTAGACTCTGCATGCAGCTCTGAGAGCATCACTGAGGCTGCACTGCCGCTTGTGCTACACTTGTGTAGCTGCCAGCCATGTGCTTGGGAGGGCACCGTAAGGAAGGCATTGCCTTCCAGCATGTCCTAGCTCTGCAGGGTACAGGCAGGCTTAACCTACTGAAGTCACCCTTGCATTTAATTGGACCAGGGTTTCATCTCTTGCATGCTTTAATTTTTTGTGTCAGTACTTATTAGCCATTTTGTCTGGCCTGTGACACACGCCACTAAGGCTGGAGACACATCAAAGCTCTTTAGTTATCCACTCTAGGTCTGTCTGCAGGTTGTGTGCCTTTCTCAGGTAGTTGCAGGTAATGGTGTAGCCCACTTATGTGTCTCTGTTTGAAATTGTGAAATTATGTTGTTCTTTGCTCTTAATTTTTAAAATTCCTCGAGAAGGATTTGGTGTAAAACAGAGGATTAGACAAAAATAATGTACTTAGTCTCAAAGCAGAAAAATGCAATTTATGCCCCTGCATAAGTTAGCTTATCAAATTGAAGATGATGAATATATGTGACATATGAGTTCTTGTTGCTGTAACACATTTAAAAGATTATGTTAAAATGGAACAAGATACTTAAAAAAATCAGGTTAAACAAGATTTTCAAATGTATGTACATTCAAGGTCTAGCTAACAAATAAACCCTATTTATCTAACTACATTTCATCCACAATAAATTTTTTCTATAAAGTTTGAAACAACTTCCATATTTGACTATATTCTTTTTAGTATTTATGTTCCTATTTATGTTTTTGCTGTCTAGTACTGCTCATAAAGCTGTTACAGGCTGCAGGATTTTCTGGGATTGTGCAGTCCAAATTTGGCTTGCTATAAGCCAGATTCATCAGTTTAATAGTGATGTACTACAAGTCATTTATGACTTGTGCTCATGTTGTTCTAAGTGTTTTTTCTTAAAGGCAGCAAGTATGATTTTTCCTGCTGCTTTCTGTCTCCTCAGAGGTCAGTTATGTACTACAGTGTGATGTGTAAAATAACCTCAAGCATTTGCACATAAATGCTAATGCCCAAAGACGTTATATACTCTAAACTGCTCTCACTAATAATCGAGTTTAGGATATGATATGGATTTCCATTATAAAAAACCTTAAAGCTGAAACTTTACTATCCATTTTGCATTGCAGCCTGAACAGTTGTTATACCTCAGGAAATTCAGAAGTATGAGTTATCTGAATTTTGTCCTTTTCTGTCAGGAGCTTATCACTGTGCTGTGAACTGACATGCTTGGTTATTCTGATGTCTGCTCTTGCAGTGCCCTGTAGTCAGAGCTGCTCTATTCCATGACAGGAATTAAGTACTTAAATACTGAGTGCTCAGTGGTGAATGTGTCTGCTTTTTGGCTAGCATGTGACAATTTTGCATGTGCAAGATAATTCTTACTCTGTGAAGGTTTATAATTGTACAGTCAGGTTGCCTGTACTATCTCCTGCTGTATTTTGCTGTCAGTGCAGTATCAGTATGTACTTCAGGTTTGTGTGCTTCACACATATTCAAAAGAATATGCTAAGGTGAAGCTTCATTTGGGAAAAAAAAAGTGCAGGATGGATTTGCTGGTTATGTATCCAGTATTTTCCTGTGTAGGGGATGCAATGTAGATACAGGTTCTACATTTGCAGGAGTTGTGTTCCCTACTGTATGGCAAATCTCACATTAAGCTAAAAAGAAAGGAAGCATGCAGTAGGAATTCAGATGGGAAAATGTATTTGGTCATGTTTGATCACTGTAAAAAATCCAGTGTTTAAGTAACTTGTTTCAGTATTTTGCAGTGTTTGGGACAGTTTGGAAAAAAGATTAAATTTAGGCCAATGTCTAGTCAAAAATCCATTTTTTAATGTGGAATGTTATCCAGCCAAGCTTTAACACCAAAAGTGTTCTACTGACATCACTGGAAAAATCTTGCTAATCTACATGTTTTATAATCTGGAGAACTGGCTCTGCCAGTGCAGCCACTTGTGCCAGAAGCCCCAGCTGGACTAATTGTGCAGATGCTGTAAAGCTCTGCACAGGTGTAAGGGGGCTGGAGCAAGGATTTCCTGGCTTCCAGCAGCCCAGACCATAAGATTTCCAGAAATTAAGTAGGCCCCAGATTAGGAGAACAGATTAGAACAGTGATTGCAATGATTACTTTATGATATAGCTGTGGACAAGGAAGTCTGTAACAAATGAATGGCGTTGATATAAATATAGGAAGAATTACACATATTTGTGCTAAGCCTTTAATAAAAGAATGTACTTGGACCTAATTTAGATTAGGTGATTGAAGTTATTCTGAAGTCAGCCTGTTAAGAAGAACTAGAAACTTTAGAATTCAGATTGAAATAAACTATTAATTCTGTCAAAAAGCTCTTGCGTCTCGCAGCTAAAAATAATATTTTGGAAAAAACCCCACCTTAGACTGGCTTTCCAATAATGTGTTCATATTAGGCTTCAGTTCTACTTCACTGATATCTAATGGGCAGTCACATAGACATTATTGGGAAAATTGTCAGAGTTCTAGTGAAAGTGTTGAGAGAGAATAAAAGCAACTCACTCTCCCTCTTAATGTTTCCTCTGTAGCTTTTATATTACAACACCATAGCATTAAACACCTCCCAGATGGAGAATGAGAGAACCAAGCTGTCTTTCAGATGACCAAATCACTTAAAGTTTGGCCTATGGGATAAGCATTAACTAACTCCACTGGGAGGAAGTCATTCATTTCTGATTTTAACTTCTGTTACCGTGTCTGTTCTGGGCATGCTCAAATTCCAAGTAACAAAGATCCAGGTATGCAGAATATGATAATCACAAAACCAGACAAAATGAAAATGAAATTGTAAATGCTCTGTGTGCCCTCTCTTCTCATATCCCAGCAGTACTAGCCTCTTCTCGAGTAAAAGCTTACTTAGACTAAAAAATACTTGGAGAATCACTTGTAATAGTTCATTGGAAGACAGTCTTGAGTATTCTTCTGAAACGCGGAGTGCTTAATAACCTCGACTGTGAATGCTGTCAAATATTTATGCTTCCTTCCTTCCAATGTTTATTCAGAATGCATTTTTGTACAGCTGGGAAGGTTGTTAGAAGCTGATGACTGGGGCTGCAGAATGACAGATATTCTTAAAGGGGAAGAAATGAAAACTTTCCATCCAGAAGATGCAGATGTTGATGTAGCCTGTGATGTGTGGTGTGAATTAGTGATGAGTAAAGCAGCATCCATGCAAGATGAAAGACTAAATCAGAGTGAAGAGGATTCCTCAGTAAATGAATCCCTTGAAAGGAAAGCACTACTTAGCAGCCCAGATTTAACCAACTTGAAACACAGACACAGAAAGAATTAAATTATTAAGTAGTTTATGAAGATGTGGCGTGGAATAAGGGGGAACTTTTGAAAGTACATTGCTAACTTTTTAATGATTTTCTCAACGGGCTGAGTACACTTCAGTGACAACTACAGTCAGGTGTCTTTTTTCATGTAAATTGTTTCGATCTGTTCTAACAGACTAAAATAATTTTAATTAGCAAATAGATAAATAGTGTAGATTAATGTAGTTAAAGAGGCTCTCCAAAATAATTTTCTTTAGAATTTGTCATTCTCATTTTCTTTAAAGAGGATAAGTCTTTGCTCTCAGCAATTATACTGCATAATTCACAGTACTTCTTATTTTTAAATAGCTGTGCAAACATTACGTAATCTCCCAGCATCCCTGTGAGCTGGATAATGGAGTCTTTCTCATTTATGGATGGTGTGATCAGGACTTCAGCAATGAATGCTCTCTGTACACTAACCCAGAGGCACAGCAAACCCAGCCACTCTGCACCACGTGTTCTCAGCTATTTCTTGTCAGTCAGACACTGCTCTGCATGCCAGCCATTTCAAGTACAGAGGGAAGCCCATGATATTATTTCTTTTTCAAAGTGAGACCTTCTCTAATCTACCTCCTGCATATACTGCAGGGTAATTTCAGACTGGCTCCATGAAATAGAAAAATACTTTAGAATCACACTGTAGATCTTGGCAAACATCTCTCCTAAAAATAAATTTTAAAAATTAGACTGACCTTTAAGCACACTCATGGTTCAGAAAAACTGTTCTGCTTTGGACTAGACCAAAACAAAACCACCTTCAGATCCATCAGCCTATGGCCTTTCTCTTACCCTTCTTGCACTTTTTTCCAGCAGGAAGAATGAGGGTACAAACCTCCATTTTGCATTAGCAAGGTGAACTGAAAGCTGTGCTGCCACCTTCCTAAAGTGCCTCCCCAACTCACACCAATGAGGGTGTGTTTTGCAGAGTCCTTGCAAACTAATAAAGGCCTGACAAAAACAAGGTATCTCATGCCAAAAGGGAAAGCTAAGCTTTTCAAACAAAAAAAAAAAAAGTAAAAATCGGGCACCTGGAATTTGAGTACCTGTTAGCTGGGAGGAAATTGTTTTCAGAAATTAAAATCCAAATGCAAACAGATAATACAAAGAGATTAAAATATGAGGTATGGCTAGGAGCAAGAATGGTTCTGGTCTGAACCATTACTGTGGAGAGGTTTCTCTTTATGTTTTCTTTGTGCAGCTCAGCTCTGGTTCTCTCTGCATTGAGTATCCCAAGAAATAAGTGAGTGACACAATAGAGCATCTCATTCTTTTCCTTAAATGTAGCACTAAGTCTATCAAGCTTATATAAAATAAATTCAGAGAAAATTAACAACCCATTTTTTTTACATGTAAGGCTTTAGAACCTTTATTTCATTTTTAGATATGTCAACATAAAGGCAATCAAGTGCCAGTATGTTTCACCTAAATCATGTCTGATTTTATGTGTGTAGACCATTGTGTCTTTTATATTCAAGAGTCTGAAAATATTAAATGTGTTCTTTTGGCTCCACTTATTTAAGTAACAATCATAAAGTAATTTAAGAGATGGATTTTCAGGCTTGGCTGTATACCAGAAGTAGTCTAGCACATATGTTGCACACTTTGCTATATAGTTCCACCTTTGTGTACTTAAGGGGGAGGTTTTACCTCTGGTTTGCAGCGCAGAGGTGACGTAGAGCTCTTGATCCAGATGGCTTTACATGGAGGATGGGACTTGGGCAGGCTCCTGTGGCAGAAGTAATGCCTTCCACATAGAAGTTTTGCATGTGTGAATCTGTATCTGAGTGTTCCCTTCCCCTTAATGAGTGTGAGGTGTACAATTTGGTGTGCAGCTGGAAGTCTGCTGATCCAAAAATTGTCACAACTGCTTGTGTCACCTCTTCTATGCTGTACTGATGTTGCTATAATACTGATGCTTATGCTGACAAGTAGTGTTCAAAATGCCTGCTCATTTTCCTAGGAGGAAATAATTAAACAACTGTTTTAGGGTAGACTATTCTGCTAAATTAGATTTATAAGTTTTAATGTTAGTTTTAGATCAACTGGAAAGTGGCACTGAACCTAGAAAGGGAAAATAATTCTAAAAAAAGATTTCAGTGTTTTACAAGGTATTATAGAATTGCAGTAGACTGCACTTCCAAAAGGGCCTCTGACCTCGATAACTGGTGATGAATAACCTTAAAGAACAAACTGGGAGAAATTCTCTGTTATATAAGGAAGTGAGTTCATGCCATTGTGGATTCTATGGATGTCAGAAGAAAAAAAAAAAAAAGGTCCCAAACAAATCAATCCTTAATGCAAAAGTGGCCCAGGAGAATGATGATGAAAATTACTAAAAACTGTTTATCTACATTATACCTTTTTGAAATGAGACAGAAAATTGTTCTTGCATAGCAAGAAAAATCCAGATTCTCAACTAACTGTGACAATGTGATTTTTGGAAGAAAAGCTTTTAAGTTAAAATAAAGTAAAATCCCTTCTTGACATTAGTAAAATTTCATGTTATTTACCTTTGCCTGCAATGAGATTTAGTATAAATCATTTTATACAAATCATACAATCACTGAAAAAGAATACATGATTTAGGTTATAACTTTTCCAGCAGTTGGATGTGCACATGAGGACTGCAACATTGTTAGTCTAGCTAGAATCCACACCACTGCAGGCATCTTAGCAGAAAATATGGATTCTTAAAGTGAACATCCTTACCTTCCAATGAAGTTACAGCAACACTGGGGCCTTATTATCCAGTACAGCACTGGTGCCACTGCAGCTCCTGTGAGTGCACATGTAGTGCATCTCAAATGGAGTGTTAAGGCGGGGTCTCAGCTAGTCTTAAAAATAGTATAGGCACAGAAAATAGAAAGTCTCAGGGGTTGTGTAATATGTAAAATCCAGGTGCAATTCTGTTTTGGTTTGCAACTACAGGGAAAACAGCCACGCTGAAAACCCTCACCAAAGCACTTGCCTTAATCTTTCTCATGCTCTTAGCTTCCCCTTCTTATTTCAGTACACCCCTCCTCCCACAGCACATTAAACAGCCTTCATGGACTACGAGGGGAACAGTGGAAACAATAGCTCATACTACAGTGGTCTGAATTCAAACCCTTCTGAATACCCTGAGGAGCACTAGTGGCACTGGTGACCTCTTGCTCTGCAGTTTCCCACTCCTACTGCCTTGCACAGCTGCAAAGTATGACGGCAAGTTTCAGAGCAGCATCGAGGCCCAGCTCTTGTTTTCACTAACTTGGTTTTGCACCACTGTAGAAAAATAAATATTCCTACAATATATAGCCCCCTGGAGAATTAGAGAGTGAAGTTTGTGGGAGTGGAGGGTTTACTATCCAAGAATTCCTGAAACTCCAACTATACATGTGTGTTGTGCGTGTATATTAGTATAAGCAGTGCTGATAAGAAAATTTTGACTAATATTTCTGGTGAATTAGATAACTAAGAAGGGGTGGATCTTGGCAATCTCAAAATGGATGTACCATTGCAGTTTTGCTGCTGGTTATTTTCATAGAATCAAACTGCTTTCTGGCTGTTCTTTTAGTTTCATTCTCTCCGTCATTCTTTAAAGCTGAGATGTTTGATCTGTGGCAGTAGAAAGAGCTGACTTTCTCAATGTCCAAAAAAAGTTTATTTTTTTTCTTCTGTCATGTCATTGGAATGTGATCTTCTGATGTCAGACTCCTCCTTAATTAGCTGAGAACTCAGTCCTATAACTGGCTATCTTTTATAACATGGTTGGGTTCGGGATTTTATTTGATTCCTCATTCTAACACTCAGATTCCTTTCAAAAGTATTTCCAAATACTTTTGGAATGAGCAATAAAGGAATTTATTTTCACATTTGAATGCAGTATTTGTTTCTATAGCAGGAACCCTTCTGGGGAAGAAATTGCTCCCTTCATTAATTTCTAAATTCATTCATTTCATTACTAAAGAAATTAACTGATGGTTTGATCTTTTATGATAATCTCCTGCCTTTAGTGGATAGTTTTACTCCATCTTGTTCTCTGATTCAGACTTTGCTGTTGTTATTTCTTAGTCACTATGTTGATAAGAGAGCTTAATTTCTGTGTGCTCTACAGAAAGCAATTAATGCCAAGTTCTAATGAAGCATGAGCTGTGAGCTTTCACCATGTCTGACAACTGATTCACTGTCCACCAGTAGAATTCTCCTTCAGTAAGGCTTGGCAGGAAACACCATCCATCTCTGGAGCAGGTTGCCTTCCTCAGCACCTCCAAAAGATGGTTGTGTTTGGGGACCGGGATGAGCAGAATTTCTTCACTGTCCACTCCCCTCACGGGTCTCATGGATCACCACCAACACGTACAATTGCTGTTCAACTTTTCTGAGGAGGGAGGAGTAGGAAGGGGAGCCCCTGGCAGCCTCAGGGCTCCTCCCCTCCCAGCTGCAGTACCGGAGAGGCAGCACTGCCCCAGCTGTGGCAAAGGCAAAGCCACACTCCTGCTTCCAGCTTACATTGCCCTTGAGACGTGGTGAATACTCCCTGGCTGAAAAACCTCCTGCCAAAAAAACCAGAATTAGCTAGGAATTTTCCTCCTACAAAAAGGAAATGTTCCTGGCTGATCTGCTCCTCCCAACAATGTTCATCTAAGAGAATTCCTTTAAAATTGATTTTTTTTACTTTTAAAAAAGATCCAAACCTGCTGCAAGTTTTCCACCACTATGGCTGTGCATGTTTGATAGTTTGGTTATTCTGCCTGTCTGTTGTTTGAAGGTCTGGGCACTGTTTCTGCATTGTTGAAAGTGTGTGATGCTTGCAATGCAAGCATCCTGAAAGGCCTGTGAATACATTACAGCCTCTGTTCTCACCCCCCCATTTCTCCCAGAACTTTCCTGTGTGAGCTGTACTCAGGGCCATGCCATATGAAAGAGAAGTTCTAAAAATGTGTGTGTTGTACCATGAGATTGCTGTGCAGGAAAAGTGGGGGGAGCCCAAAACAGAAAGAAATTTGAGTTCCCAGCGAAAGATGGTTGTTCTTTTCACCTTTGAAGAAAATCAGTGGAGGGAGAAAGGGAAAAGGTGTGTTTCTTGCAAGGCTATCTTTTACCCAAAAAACAACAGACACATGCGTTCTGTGAACAACAACATGAACCAGCAAATAAGACTAGTGATGGCAGGGATCACATCACTATGAATTTATGAAAGCTAAACAGAGCAAAAGGAAGGGAGGAGAAGGAGGTGTACATCCTCATACAACTCCTCCCCCTCCCAGCCCACCCCAGTGAGCGCACTGCATGGAAAGCTCTTCAGCAGTGCTCTGCCTTGGTAGCCTGCCCTACAGTCAGGTTGCATTTCCAGAGAAATAAGAGTGTACCAAGTGGGGTGAATTAAAGTCGCTGCATTCCCGCTCAGACTCAGTGCTTTGTTTTTAAGTTATTTAGCTTAACACACATTGGCTAGTTTTGTCTGAGGTATGTTGATTTCATGCTTAAATAATTCGGCAAACTCTTTTTGTTGTTGTTGCAAATTGTACTGTTGCCAAAACCTTGTGGAACTCAGCTGTTAGTGCCCACGTGGGAAACCTATAATGCTGCTCTGAATGGTCTGCAATTCATTCTGCTCCATTCATTGGGGTTTCACGTTTCTTTTAGCACAGACCCCAATTCTCTACGCTCTTTTACATTCTGTGTTTAGTCTAGTACTATTCCTTGCGCACTGGCGGTTGTACTGGAAAAAGATTGTTGATATTATTCTGGCATATATAAGCAGTAAGGATTACACCATAGTCACTTTGTTGCTTTTAACTCACATTTGAGCTTCTTGAAGGAATCTTCTACTCCTTTTTTCAGATGTGGATACAGTAAACTTGGCTGCTCTCAGTGCAGAAGCTGTCGCAGGCCCAGCAGAAGGTGCAGTGTCCATTCAGTAGATGTGCTGGTGCTGCCTGCACTGCAATGTGTAATCATCCCCCTTGAGCATTGCAGTAGTCCTCTAGGGGGAGGAACTCAAGTGGTTAAAAAAGTAATGATGTTTCTTTCAATTCCTAGATGTCTGGATTTTGAGAGTCCTGGTTTTTACATTTGCAGTTCAGTTAAATGATAATTATTATCCTGACTAGAACATTATCTCTCTTGATTAGTATTGCAGACATTTATAGTAATGAGCCATTCCTGTGGCTCCAAATGTTAAATTCTGCTCTTAGCATGGGTCTGTCTCTGAAACACAGGGTCTAAATGTTCAAACAAATTTGGCTACCTATATCCATCAACTGAAATAACCATTTCAGTTATTGTTCTGCAAGAAACTTGCTTGATGCAAGTGAAAACTGGTTTCCACTTTGGATTATATCAATAGACTTTTCATGCAAGTGAAATTCATACAATTTTTCTCTCAAGCTTCAACTCAGCATAGGACTCAAGCATATGTAGAATCCAATTGAAACTATTTTCATATACACTAAGATTCTTTTCTCCTGCAAGAATGTTACTAAAAAGTCTGTAATGAAAATTAGAATCTTTCACTTTAAAATGATTTGCTAAATCAGAGTTACAGATAAAAACCAGATTATGGACCTTTAATCTTAATGCATAAAAACAGAAATATCATTTAGTATTGAACTTCATAAGTTTTTACACTGTTGTAACTACTTCAGCTGACTTTGCCCTACCTAGATGGTTTTATTTAATTTGAGTTAAATCACTTTTGTTAAGGCACAGATTATTTCCTTTCAGAAGATATACCATTACCATTAGCTTGGATAGCAAATATTGGACCTGCTTACTGAAAAAAAATTAAAAATACAGTTAGAATTTGAAACCAGGGGGCTTCATTGAAGAGGCAGGTAAATGGACTAAAATAGTAACTAGAGACAATAATGAATTATCTGTATAAATAAAAACAACATATAAAAGCAATAAAAAGGAATATTTTATTGAAAAGAAAAAACGACAATTTTACTAGCATCTGTTTGTATTGTCAACAGAAAAGTGACTAAAGGAACTGTTTGGTTTAGGTAATTTTTACTTTCTCTGTGGTTTTTTTTCCAAACTCTATCAGAAGGGGTAGTAGAGTATCTGTCTATTCAAGGGTTTAGAGGTAAATAATTGGCATAGATTAGAGATTGGTATAAAGTGGTAGAAAATAAACCAAAAAATTGGTAACATTCCAAAATGGCAAAGAATTAACTGAGGAGAGCCCGTAATAAGACCAGTTGTTTAATAGTGTCTGGAAGTGAGGGAGAGCATTTGCAAATTAGAATTTGCATATGGCACAGAAACTGTTAGGTTAGCCAAGACTAGAGAACTCTTGAGGGACCAATACAATTTAGGCACTTGGGCAGCACAATGGCAGATGGGATTAAATGCTGACAAATACATATTGGAAGGGATAATTGGGTTAAAATATGATTACATCAGCTCCCTTAGCTGTTTAACAGTCTCATTTTTAAACACTTCCTTTGAAGTAGCTGGCAAACCCCCATTTGTTTCAGTTAGAGAAGACCCAGATCTCAGGTCTGAAATCTGAGTGTAGCTGCGTAGCTTGTTTGGGAAAATTATACAGATAACAGGCTCTGCTGCTGCATTTTCTTTCAACCAGATGCAGATATTTTGCATATTTTATTTGCTGTGTGCTACCACAATTCTCCTCCTCTTTGGTCCCTGCAATATTATTATTGGGTTGCATGGCAGAGGCCACCCAGCCTTTCCTCACCCAAACAGCCTCTGAATGCAGTGCAGTCCTGGGGGCTCTGGCAATCCTTGTGCCATTCTGCCATGCTGGTGCCAGCTGCTGTGAGCAGCCGTGCCCTGGGGCCTGAGCCCGGCTTTGCAGGGCTTTGGGCAGCCCTGCCTGGCCAGCACACACCAACTGATGCTGCAAAGGGCCAGGTCTGGGCAGCCTCTGTGTGCCAGACACACCACATGCTGGCTCTGTGATTTAAGGTAACTTGTGAGCTCACCCTGCAGGAGGAGAAAGAAAGTAGTGTTGAGCTTATTTCAGTTCTTCCCTCATTCAGGTGTTAGTGGTTTATTTGTCTTCTCAGGCTGTAGCAGTGAATCTGAATGCTGATGAAACCCAAACAGGCCTGGCTTTGGGCAATCAATTTGTGTTAATGTTTTGGATGCTGTCCCTGGACCACAAGTTTTGTTGCTGTTTCCAGCTTAGACAAATCAGCCAGTTATTAATTTTGATATACTGTGATCTTCAAGGGTGTCCAAAACAGCTAACTACTGCAATATTTGTGTCTCCAAAGCTGGGATGCTGAACCAAAAAAATATCTAGGAAACTTCTTCAAAATAGCTATTTCTATAAATGAAAGCAATTTCAGGTACTCCGCCATGCCCCTGCAGTTCCATTGACTGAGTGTTCCCTAGTACTGTGCCTTGTCTGGGCATCTCCAAGGTTTGGAACCTCTGAAGAAATGGCTGTTCATAGAATCACTCTGCATGGGGGACCAAGGGACCCTGGATGGACATACAGACAGAGGAATGAGACATTGGAGAGCAGCGCTGTGAAAAGGGCCCTGGGGGTCCTGGTCAATGGCAAGTTGGACACGAGCCAGCAGTGCCCTGGCCATGGGGGACCAAGGGACCCTGGATGGACATACAGACAGAGGAATGAGACATTGGAGAGCAGCGCTGTGAAAAGGGCCCTGGGGGTCCTGGTCAATGGCAAGTTGGACACGAGCCAGCAGGGCCCTGGCAGCCAGGAGGGACATCCCTGTCCTGGGAGGCATCAGGGACAGCGCAGCCAGCCGGGCAAGGGAGGGATTGTCCTGCTCTGGGCTGGGACAGCCTCACCTCGAGGAGGTCCTGTGAAGGGCCTGGAGTTAGATGATCCTTGTGGGTCCCTTCTGACTCAGGATATTATATGAGCTTATGATATTATCTTTTGGATCCTGAAATTATTTATTCACACTGTATAGCTCAGAAAGCATCCTCCTATTCATGGACAGTCACAATTTTTTTTTTTTAGTCCATTGCCTCATTCTATTCCAGGAATTTGTATAATCACCTTGATGCATTTTCTCCCTTAGTTGCCACAACTCTCTCTCTCTCTATATATATATATATTTAACTACAATAATTTTCTTTATCAGGTTTCCTTCTGGCCCAGCACTGCAGTTCCTCCAGTCCCCACCAGCTTTTAGGCAGTGTCTGAAGGAGCCATGTCTGCCCACATGCTCTGCAGCTGAGGCAATGAGCACTGGCCTCTTCAGCCCAAGCAGTGTCCCCACCACCTGTCCCACAGGAAAGGGCTGGGGTTGCACCCTGGGGACTCCCATTCCCCAGCACATGATTTAAAGATGTTCCAACACCTGCCCTCACCTCCTCGGCCGATCCATATTCCTCCCCCACCACAGGCACTGAGTCCAGACTGGCCCCCCACACCAGTCCCTCTCCCTTCTTCAGGAGCTTGGTAAGGATGAAGAGTGAGCAGCAGGCACATGGGAGGGAGGAAGGTGCCACTCCTGCTCACATATAAGCATGGAAGCAGAGACTGAGAAGTGCAGGTAGTGAAGATGGAGAGAGGGAGCAGTGGCTGCATCCACTGTGCTCCATGGCTCACTTTTGGCCCATTTCCACCCCCAGACCAGCCTGATGTCTTCCTGCTTTCTTCTAGATCCTCCTGAGACTCCTCTCCTCTCTCCATCATGCTGTTTGGCTAACCTTGGAGATCCTTCCTGCCCTAGAACCACTCTGTTCCTCATTTCTGCTTGAATCCAGATGACCCCTTCAAGTCCTCTTCCCCGCTGGCCCCCTAAACTTCTAAACTCCCTTTGCCAGAAAATTGGACTTGAGCCTTCATGGCCGAGACATTCTGAGCCAGCTCTGCACTTCTTGAGTCCTTCCCCAGTGAGTGTGGTAATATCAAACAGATGTTTGAAGGAACTGGGAACTTTGCCCATTCCTGAGGGAAGCCAAGCCCAGGCTTTTACATGAGTAATGTCCTTGGTGTCCAAAACTCAACTTGTCCCAGGCTCTGGCTATTCACCACAATCATCTTCCTTTTCTCCAATGACCATTTCACATCTTGTGACTCACACATTTTTTGTCAGGTGGAATAGGTGCCTGGCTTTAGGATGTGTTTCCTTTGGCCATGCGATGTGTGAAGAAGCCAGATAGTGTCAGGCAGCAGGTGGGCTTTGCTGCCATGAAGTGACTGGAGTGCCTGCAGAGCCCTTGCAAGTGCAGTTTCAAGTCATGCCCAGCCATGCCTTTTGCTAAGAAACAGATAATTCTGCATGTTTACTAAAACTCAGTGGGACTTCTGAAAAGAATATATGAAGTCCCAAGATCATGATAGTGTCACTCTGATTTTGCTTCTCTTCAAATTTCATTCTCTGTTGTTAACCAGCTTCTGTTTCAAGGATGAAAACACTATTTGTAGTATTTACACATCCACTATGGCTGTGTTCATCACATCTATTCTTGATTTCTAGCTCATTCCATTCAGATTTGCAGTAGGTTTGTCTCAATATGCATTAATGAGTTCAACTGAATTAACTAACTTGAAGCTTCACCCAGATATTTAGGAGGTTTAAGGGTGTCTAGAGAAGCTTTTTCTCTGCAGTTTTCATGTTCACAGTGTTTCTTCTCTCTGGTTCTTGCTCAAATTTGTGACAACATGCACAAGAAAATGTGCATATTTAGCCTACATTTTAAAATTGTCATGCATATATAAATATGCAAATTTATACAAATAAAAATTTGGAGACTTCTTATTTCTGTGAGGAATTAAAGTGGACCAAAGACCTGAGAGAAACACTTAGAAGTTTGGATAACTGAAATAAAGACCAAAATGTTACAAATGTAATCCATTTCTGGCCTTCAAAAATTTTGCTGAAAGGAAAAGCATGTGCAGCATGGCTGCTGGTGGTGGGTACAAAATTTCTACGCTTATTTTTTTTCATTTTTGCATCTCATTGTTTCCTGTTTTGGTTGCCCTTGCTGCTGGGGTTCCTATATCTGAGCAGTTACTCATTCCTTTCCATTGACATTTAATGTAGCAAACTGTTTTCTTTAAGGGGTTGCTGTCAATCAAGCTGATACTTTATATAAAAGATAGAAAAAGCTGACCTGTCTATGAAGATTAGTACACAGGAACAAATTAAAAATACTTCCTTTTGGATCTATCCCTCTCCTGTTTGTTTTCTGTATTTCACAAAGCCCAGGCTGTGAAACTGGAAAACACTGAGCCTGACTTCTTCCCACTTCCACTTTTATTTTCTTTTATTTTATGTACCCCTGCATAACAGTATTGTTAGTCTTCTTAATCCTTGAGATGGAAGTTTATGTTAAAAGACATAAAATTACTGATTTGAGTTTTAATTTATATTTTGGATTTCATCTTAAGTTTTGTAAAACCCCCTTGCAGTTTGGGGGCCCCAGTCTAAGGGACAGTGGCCCTTTAACAATGGTGGAAGTTTCACAGACTTCCAACTTGGCTGCCTTACAGTTTATTCTCAATATAAATATACCACCTGGGAATGCTTGATCCAATGTTTCCCACATAATTGCTTTCTCATGTCAATGCTCCATTCTTCTCCTGAGTGCAGTAGCCTTTCACTGCACTATTTTGGGGGACAGCAATAGCAGCCACCAGTACCTCAGACACTGAATCAGATGAAAATAATGGCAGCAGCATGAAATGTTCATGGTTTGCAGCAATTGTCAGCAAGATCAGTAGCCTTGGGAGAAAAAGGAGCTCAGTGTGTGCAGAAAAGGGAAACAAATATGCTCCATCAGGAAAGGCATGGAGAGAATGCCCATTATTATGGGTATATATGAATAGTTGGAACTTCATGAAATTTAAATTTATGTGTAAAGTGTGTGTTTGCATGTATTCTTAAACTGAAGTTTCTTGCAACTTGTTTCAAACAGGAGTTCCGTAAATTCACATAAGAAATATTGAAGCAAGTTACACAAAATTGGTAGAAATTAGTTGTACTTTACATTTGAAACTAATACATTCAAAGACTGGATTTCTTTCTTGTTTTTTTATCACTTATTTTTCTCCCATGTGACTAAAAAGTAGGTTTTGTCACTAAGGTGGCATAGCAAAAGTGCAAGTTTCTGTTTGTAATCAGTCAATAAACGGACTTGTGACACAAAAAAACCCTCAGTAACATTTCAGTTGGTCATGCTGAGGTATATAACAAATGAAAAAGTAATATTTAACATTTTGTAAAAGGACAGATGCCACACTTAACATTTGGGTTATTTATTTTTAATTAGTAGCTAAATTTGTTCACTTAAAAAACACCCTCTCTGTCGAGGCCTCTGGCAGCTCGTGTCCATACTGAGAGCTCTGCTGCCTTTCATCAAACCTTCTCATAAATACCAGTGACATTTGGGTTGTCTTTTTTTTAAAGTATCCATGTATAATGTAGACAGGTGAGTTTTATTATTCAGTTTGTATATTAGTGCCATGTCCCTAGGCCTGTAAACAGCTTGTGAGGCAATACTGGGCCCTACCTAAATCAATGGAGTGCTGGACTAGAGCTTAAGACTTCAATTAAACTAGAAAGTACGTAAGAAGTAATTGCACAATAGATCATGGACAAAGACTTCTCTCAGAAATTATTTTTTGTAAGCACACAAATCATGTAGCTCTTTCAGAACATTTAAAAAATTCCTGTACAAATCCATCTGTATCTTTAGGCGCACAAGAATCTTTTAAAATCTCTCAAAAGTGCCATAAAAAAACTTTCCACTGACTTTCACATTGGGTAACTTGTTTTCATTAGAATATACACATACTTTGGTGCTTAGATTTTGCATATTTACCTTCTTTTTGATATGCAATATTTAAATAAATACAGATTTTGCATCTAGAGGGACCATGACTTCGAAAAAGTTCTTGAGATATTTGGATAGCTGTCAAAAATTATGTTGACTTATTAATAACTAACATGTGGCTTAAGTATTTCTTTTTAGTCACATTCATATCATGCTTTCTACCTAATTGTTATTAATCTAAACATTATTCAACATAATAAAGCTTAACAAATTCTATCTCATGCGCTGTAGTTTTTCCATTTTAATACAACTGTTTGTCATAGAGGAGAAACTTCAAATACACTTTAATAGCTTTCTTTCATAAGAAAGCCCTCCAGTGCTTTTAAATACATTGCAAAATCTTTAATCCAATAAGAGAAATAATAAAATGTGCTGTGCTGCTCCATGTCCACAGAAACAACCTTAACAATAAGGCATTTCTTAATGCCAGTGAAGGGATTCAGTGCAGAATTGGGACAGATTGCTAAACAGTGTAATATGGTGCTAATTCAAGTTTGCCTGTGCTCCATCCCTTTAGAAAACTGTAGATATACATCATCCTTTTTTTGTATGGTGTAGGAGTCAGCTTTGGCAAAGAGCATCAGTGTGTTGTGTCTGGACAGCTGGCTTTAAGAACTGGTATGTTTGGAGCATGGGGATGAAAGAAGTTAAGTAAGGAAGGATTCATCAAACAATCTGAGAAATATCAACTGATGAATCTGCTGAATTTTTAGACAAACCATCTTTCAATTTTATTCTACTTATGTATTAAGACTAATATTTATAATATTTTAAAATTCTAAGCCAACTTTTTTTGCGGATGACATCGTGAACTCTATCCTCTTTTTGCATCTTTCTTTTCCCCCTTTCACTCCTCACACAAACTATTTAAAATCAATGCTATTTATTCTGTTATGCCAAAGAACCAGAAATATAACGGCACATTAGGGTCATAAGTAAGCGCTGAGCTAGTAATAATCAATCCTTTAAGATCTCAGAAGTGTCATTGTCTTGTGTTTAAACAAAATATGATCCACAAAAGTTTGTTTGGTTATTGAGTTGTCTGTTTGATGAACTGAATGTTGCCCAGAACTCGAAGCATCTCCCATCCTCCTGTCTGCCTTGAGCAAAACCAAGCCCATCAGGAGCCATTCCACACGAGTGTTTTCACATGCTGTGAGCATTTAGGCTCTCTCCACGGACACTCCTTCAGGACTTCTGTCACCTCTCTTGCAATAAAGACATTCACTCTCTGTCCTGTCTCAGTACAAGAGGTCCCTTCCTTCAAAGGTACTGTCTTTGGCTTAGGAGTCAGTTGTGGTAAAAGTTCAAGTGGCCTACGAGATTTAAGACACAAAGTACAGGAAATTGATCTGAGAAATCTGCAAAGACATTTGCATTGCAATGTTTAAATCTTCTGCTTTTTAAAATTAATAATTCATGAGTCTAACAATTTTATTCAAGTCTGAATGAATTGTAAAACATGAAATTGTGGTAAAGATTACTAAAAATGTCCTAAATAACCTAAGCAACAATTTTTCCTAAAAGGTTCTTGTGTTAAAAATATTATTACATATTTTCAAGGCTGTGGTTAGAGACATTAATGTTTCTTGAATATTTTCTTGAGACTGCAGAAGTTATGGTAACAGAAAGGTATTCTTATATGTCCCAGCTGGAGTCGCAGGAGCAGAATTCACTCCAATATGATGCCCTTTTCAAATCTCTAGGCAGCCTTCTGACTCCTTCATTTGTGTGTGACAACAGGGTGGTAAAAGGCTTCCAGTATCTGTGGCTGTTACCACTTATTTTGATTTCTCTATTAGTGTTCATCAACTGGTTTGAGAAGTTTCTGTTTATGACAAGGCTCTGTCCTTCATTCCTGCAGGAAGGCTCTGTGCTCTCGCAGGTTTGCTTACCACAGGCAGTAGAGTGAGGCGGTCAGCATTCCCTGGATGATGCTGACATGAGCTCCCTGATGCTTTACTGTGGTTTTCCACTCCCAGTCCCATTATCCATCTCAATGTACTTGGCTTCAGCATTAGGGTGCCTCAGCTCCTCACTGATAATGGGTTGTTGCTTTCCTAGAGAGAGCAAATACTGATGAAATGGGCACATATGGGAACAACTGTGCATGCCCTGTCAGAGCCTCTGTCTGCTCTCATGCCTGATCACACAGGGCTTGGCCAGAGCCTGCAGAAGAAAACAGCACTTCACCTGTTATAACAAGCACTGGAGGCCATGGTGCTGCCAGGGCATCCTTGTCTGGGTTTTCACATAGATCACTGGATGGAAAGGCAGGTGCTCTGCCCCAAGCCAGCTGTCTCTGTCCTATGGTCAGAAAACTGTGTGCCTTTCTGTCTCAAGAGAAAAGGAGGAGTAAAGGCTGAAGTGGGTGCAAACAGAAAAATGAAGGATCTGCCCTTTAACTGCAGAGCTCATTTTTTGTTGTCTTTTACCTGATCGTGTAGAAAACTGGGCACAGAGCTCAGTTTGCAAGCCAGATAACAAAGGATTTTCTGTAAAAGAACAAGGTTAATTTTCAGAGCACTTTCTAACTCTGAAGTATGGGGAATTCAGTTTTGCAGAATGCTATGAATGGAGTCTTATTTTCGTTATGTAGGCTTAAAAATCAGTCCAACCATAAACAAAGAAATTAAATGTTAGGAATTATCCCTGACCTAGAAACCTGATCCTTCGCCTTAAATCCCTTGCTTACCCCATGGACCACACCTGTTTCTCTTTGCCTTCCAATAAACACAGGTATAACAAAATATTCACTACAGCTGCACAGCATTTAACACTGCTGATGTTTCCATTACATGGGAGTACATGACTTTTTACTTTACATTTAATTAAATGTTTTTATGGTTTTATTATGAGGTAATTTATCTGTCAGAAAACAACCTGAAATTGCATATGAAATCTTGGCCATATATTAGCTTTTCTTGAGGACTATTTACATTTTATTTACAGCCTTTAATTTTATAGGTAATAACTATCTTCTTTAACAGTGAATTCATTTGGGACAGAGTTGTGTTATCAGATACACTATTAACTTCTTTTCACCTACTGTTTACTGTCTTCATTTCTTTCTAACAATGACAATAAGCAGTTTGTCTGTTTAAGCAGCTAGACTAATTATTTTCAGCTGCACATGAGATTGGTTTAATTCTTCCCAAATGGCCCAAAATTCACCAGAAATACTGTCTGTACTATCTCTGCAATTTATTTCATTATGCTTCACAAGTGCTGCTTTTAAGTCTGGAGAGCAAGTCCTTTTCTCACCAGTTGTGTGAAGGCAAGTGCTAGTTTTTGTTGTCTAGAACTTTAACTAGCAAGAGACTAAATGAGAGATTTAATCCCCTGGGTTGTGGATCCTTCATCTCTTTCAGACACAGAATTCACTACTATTCTGCTCTCAAATATTTAACCATATCAACAAGTAACAGGAAATTTTGTGTTAAGTTGGGCCAAATTTAGCTTTGAACTAACTAATCCAGGAGAAAAGGTTGTGTTATACCTGAGCTGACCTTACTCTGTCATTAATCTGCTTTGTTATGCCTGAGGAAGCAGGGGGGTCTCAGAACTGCTGGTAATCTTCTCTGCCATATGTGTGGTAATATCTGAACACAGCAGGATGAATTAACACTAGTCCCATCTTTGCTTTATTACTTGTAAATCAGCCCATTAATATTATCTGAACGCAGTTTGTTAGGATTAACATAGATGATATTTGAATTGCCACAGTGATTACTTCTTAAAAACTCTACTAAATGAATTTTGAAACTTAGAAATAAATTTGTTCTGGAAGTCAAAAAACCCTTCAAATGAAGCAAAAGGAAGACTAAAGAGTTATATCAATAGGAAGAAACAACTTGAAGCCAAGAATATGGAAAATATCTTTTGCTATAGTATATTTCAATCCCAAGAATTGGCTTGGGGGCTGGAGTATTTCTCAGTGAGACAGCAGAGCAAATAAATCACTGCTCAACTTGAATTTATATAGTAAATTAATATTATGTAGCCTTTACTTTTTTTTTTAATAAACATGTGTTTTTGTCTGATTTACAAAGAAAACATTTTACAGTACTCGCCACCATGCTCTGATCTGGTTTATCCCCTGCATCTGTTTTCTACTGTGGGATTTCAGTCAGCTGCTTTTGAATTTGAGAGATGATTAAATATTTCTGATTTTTACAGCTTCTTTTCTAGAAGAAATCCTATGACTGTCATAAAAGATCATGAGCAAAGATGACCCAGGGTGAGCAGTGATTGCCCATGGGCACAGACAGAGTCATAAAAAGATGCCTCCTCTGTAAAGGCAGCAACTTCTTTCTCTTGTAAAGATATGCCAAAGAAGCTATATACAAACAATATGTCTGTAATGTGATGAAAACTAAACAGAAAAATCCATCTGTTACATCATTAGAGCGACTGCATAGCATTAACATTTTTATTGGCCAAGGGCCTGCCAAAATTTTTTGGGTTTATTGAGCATTGCATATAAAAGTTTCTCAAACTTTTGCACTGTGATAGATTTTGTTTCATTAATTAAAAGCAGCACTTTGGCACTGTGCAGGTTGATGGCTCTCTTTGCTTTGATAATTGTGTCCTTGTTCACAGGAGCAGGGCAGAGCCTTTGTAGTGAGGAGTGCACTGTGGGAGCCCGGTGCTGAGGAGGGTGGAGAGGAGGTGACCTGCAGGGGGGAGCGCCCTGTGACAGCCACCCTGCCCTGCAGCAGCACCCTGGGCAGCAGGGCAGCCACTCCTGCCCTGCCCAGCCTTGCTGGCCAAGGGTTTCATGTCCTCCTGCCTGCTGGGACCTGAAAGCCTCTCTAAAGCCTTGGCCAAGCATGAGGGGAATCTTAAGGCAGCTGCTGTCATACAGTACTTGTAATCACCTACAGTTTCTCAGCCCTTGTGGACATAGTTTGGAAGGTCTCTTTATTAAAATAAGCCTTTAATTTAAATGTTGAAGATATTTTTAAGCAGTTTGTAGCAATCAGTTGGTTTCAATATCTATAACAGTGCCTCAGATTTTTTTTTTATACCTGCAGAGATTTTCTTAAAATTCAGATGGGATGGAAAAAGTGTGAAAGTAAAAAATGGCACAAAAATGGATGATCCTTTTTGTTTTTTTTGTTTTTTTTTTTTTTTTTTTTTTTTTTTTTTTTTTTTTTTTTTTCAGACAGGAAAGCTTGTTATTAAATCTTGTTATTAACTCCTGCAGTGCTGCTGAGAACAAAAGCTGTGAGGAACTTCGTTTCAGAACAGAGTCATACTGTACCTTCACATTTTATTTTGTTTGCTTTTTGTGTTAAAAATAGCAATCTCCTAGTTGGAAAGCTACCAATGTCATAGTACTTGGCAATCAGATCTTAGCATTTGTTTTATGTTCTTCCTAAAGATGGCAGTTTGTTATAGCAGCATGTTATATCACACCCTATCTTGGGGTGATTTGGGGATATTCATATAGGAATAAGTGCTCAAGCAGCTTGTTATCTTTTGTACCAGTGCATGAAGAATGTAGTTGCTGGTAATCTCTGCAAGTACTAATCCAGCCTTATCCAGTTTAGTTTATAATATCCAAAAGCAGCACAGAAAATATAGCAAGATACACTAAAAGAGCTTTGTGTTCACATTGATGTAAGGTAAGATTTATTTTAATGTACTCATGCACTCTTAGAACCATGTATTTGTTATCATGTCATCCTATAATATGTCAGAGAAATAATGCTTCCAAGAGCAAGATGGCAGATTGTCAACTACTGATGATGGCATTTCAGAGATGTAGCATTTTTATGGATAGAATTACAAAATAACAGCATTTATTGCCCATGGCAAGGAGCTCTATTAGGTATTGACAGCACAGTAAGTTAAACTGAAATTCTTGTGCTCTTACTAGAAACAGGAACATTAAAATCACCCATTAGCAGGACTACTGTTACAAGTAGGCTCTGGGCAGAGGGTTACATTGATTGTTGTTCAGGACTATAAATTAAAACACCAAAAAGGATGATTCAGCCATTAAATGTTAAATACAAAGTGTTACTCCGCTTCACTTACCCTACAGTGGAGCCTGCAGTTGGGTCTGTGGTAGGGAAGGCCAGCATGCTCAGCTGAAGAAAAGGCTCAGGCCAAGCTCAGAGCAGCCAAACCCAACTTGAAGAGGAGCTACAAAGACAACAGGGTGAGGCCGTTTGTTGTGGTGGCAAGCAGTGTAACAAGGGGCAGCTTGGGAGGTTTTGGTTCTGTTTTCTGCCTTTTACATAAGTCTTCACCAAAAAATAAGAAATACAACTCAGACACAACCTCTTTGTGCCAAAAAACCTCTTTGTACCAAGAAACCAAGAGACAAATTCTTTCAACTGCTGTAAACCAGCACTTTTTAGTGGTTATGAAAATATTACAGTCACACATGCTGGGTTTTCAAGTGGGACCAATATTGCTGTCAAGATATTGACAATCTGTTGTTTGAGGTGGACTGTCTCCTGACAGAGGTACAGACATAGCAGCTTGGAGCAATGCAGAGATAATTTATTTTTAAAGAAATCAGACAGGAGGTTGCATAAGAAAGTGTCATTGCTTGTATTGATGTCAGTCTTCTATAAACAAAAAATTAAGATTTTTATAGTACTTTCTATAGTAAGAGAGATTGGGAATCTGTTCCTTTTATCATTTGGTTGATGAGCATCTTATCTGTCATAACAATTTTTGGAGACATTTGGTGTGTTTTCCCCACTGCAAGTATCTACAAAACTTAAAATAGATATAGGTATTAATCGTGAAGTGCAGGGTGCCTGCAGCTCTCAGAACTGTCACTCCCTGTGACAGTTGCCAGACCTATGTGTGCAATTTATTGCTTTTGCATTGTTGGATGGATCCACAGAGCTTAGACTTAAACCCAGGATTCATAGGCCCCCCATTTCATTCTTCATGTGCTCAATTCTGTGATCTGGTGCTCACATTTTATAAGTCCTTGATATAAATAGTACATTTTACTCTACATGCTGCTGTCATTTATGAGCACAAAATAATCTTAAATATTCTTAAATGAACCAGTTGAAGTTAATAAAAGACAGCAAAACACAAGAAAACTTCTGAATAATATGAATTTGAGGGATTCTTACAGATCTTTTTTCCATCCAGCACCTTGTCCTCTGTTTTCACATGACTTTGCCTGATTGAGACTAATAAGCAGAACCTGTCTAACTGCCCCCTTCATAACATAATCAAATATATTTTCCTGAGTTTATGTATCCCCCTAGCTCAGAGCAGACCCTGCCAGGTCAGGTTCTCAGTGCTACATGCCCACCAGTTCTGCCTGTCCCCAGGAATGGAGATTCTTCAGGAAGTCCCTTCCACCATTTGACACCTGTCATGGTAAAGATTTTATTTTCCTAGTACCTGATGAGGATTCATCTGCTGTCAGCTGTGTCCACTACTGATTGTTCTATCATCCAGCACCTGTGAGGAGAGTCTGGTTCCATCTTTACTGCACCCTCCCCTGGGGAGCTGCAGCCAATGGTACGGTGCTCCCAGAGTCTTCTCTTCTTTGAGCTGCACAAACCCAATTTTCAGCCTCTCCTGCCTCATCACATTTTCCAGCTCTTCACCATCTTCTCCACCGGACTCTCACTGGAATGTGAATCTCTCCTTTACTGGGCAAATCACCTGTGGATGCCATTCACCAGATACTGTTTCCCAAGTGCCAGGGAGAGGGGAATAATCACTTTCCTTCCCCTTCTGACTTCGTTCTTGTAAATACAGGTCCTGTGTGGCTGCCCCCCTTCACTGGCAGGATGTGCTGATATGCAGCAATCAGCTCTGAGTGTAACATCTGAGTGTGGATAACATAGGTTCTTTCTGAGCTGAGCATATGCTGAATGAGGAGGCTTCAGTGGAATTTAGCAGTAAATACATTTGGAATCCACATGGCAAAGCACTTACTCATTTCCCAAGAAATATAAACTTGCAAAGGTTTTCTGGACAGTGTTTCAGAGGGAAAGGACACAAAGGTGGTTCAGGAAACAATCAAAGCCTTGCTGTAGGTTGGAGGTAAGGTATCTTTACCCAAATCCTCTGCATAAGGAAATGCAGCAGTGCCAATGTCCTAACTGAAATCCTACCTGAAGCATGTTGTGTACTAAAATATTCATATTTGGTGAAAAAAAAAAAAAAAAATCCCCAGTTTAACTCATCATTATTTGGTTCCATTAAATGGGCTAATCACTTGCAAAATAAATTGTGCTGCATTCATTTCATGACCAAAGGACAAATATAAGGGTAAAGCATCATATTTTTCTTCATTCGCTCCACTTTTATCCCAACAGAATTCTGCACTTGGAACTTGGCAGACAAATGCCAATTATTCTGCTTGCCCTCTTATGCCACCATTTAAATCACTGATGTCTTGGTCCAGAAGCTTTTATGCAAGTTGTTCCTAAGAACACAAGAATGGCAATTTGGGTAGCTGAGTGTGGGGTGCCCTAGGCTGACCCCAGCTGCCACTGCAGCTGAGCATGCGTTGGTGGGAGTCCTGCTTGTATCCCTGGGCAGGGCCTGGGTGAGTCACAATCCCAGGCTCAGAGCACATTTGTCTTCAGCTCTCAAAAGGTTAATTTACTGAAAACTTGATCTGGAAGCATTTTCTAATGTGTAGCCATTACAGCATGTCTGCTCTGAAATACAAGGAAAAAAACCAAAAACAAACAAACAAACAAACAAAAAAACAAAAACACCAAAGAGAATTGAAAAGCCACATTTGTGTCAATCACAGTGTAAAAATAAGGTCAATAATTTGAGTAACTGAACTGCCTAAAACAAAGGACAGTAAAAAGAAAAGTAAGCCAATAAATCTTCTGATATTTGGGTTATTCTGCATAAAATTCCCAATGTAAAAAGGGCATTATCTTCTATTAATGGTATAACACATATCCACAAGTTTATGCCTTGTTAAGAAAAATTCTTCTATGATATTTATATATGAACTCATAATATATGATGTATTTTATGCTTTCCCATTAGAAGTCATTAAAAGAAATTTGCATCTCTGTCTCATGAGTTGACCTAATTCTAGGAGGAATTTTTTAGGGTTATACACAGGAGTTTTGGTCTCAAGTCCCACTAACCTCCCACTGAAACAACTACTAAAAATGCCAGAAACAAACAAGATAATGATGTGCTATTTTTTATTTAGCCTGTATGCCTCCTGATGAGGTGAATATAAATATGTTCCTCCCACCTCTTCTTTTGTATGTACCCTGAGGTTCTTTTAAAGAGCAATTCTCTCTCCACAGTAAAATAGTGAGGATGAAGTTAAGGTTTGTGTTGAGGAGGTGTCTATAGCTCTCAAGTAGCAAGATTGAAGAATTGATGGTTCAAAAATCTCTTCCCTGTATCTAATTTTCAAATTTAGATTTATTTTTTTAATTGAACACCTATTTTGTGTACTGGGTTTGAATTTGTTGGTGGTTTCATTTAGAAGAGATTATACAAAATTCCAGCATTTGTAAAAAGAAAGCATATATATTCTCAGTTGCACACTCATTGTTTTTAAAAAGATAGTCTAATGGCTCTAAAAATGGATACATCTCAGATAAAGGCAAGTTTTTGGGTTTTTTTCCAGAGTATTCAAATAAAGGTTAAATGAGAGTGTCATTATTTGACATGGAGCTACTGCAGTTTTGGAGTCTCTAACAAGGTTGGTAACATCATTTGCTCTGCACTGCCATGTGCTTTCTAGTTCATTGGAACCATTTTAGTAATTACAGAATTATTTATTCTGTAACAAATGTCTGAAATCCATTGTTAATGTCCCTTAGAGAACTTATTTCTAAATTATCAAAACTGCAAAGTTATTTTAGCTATTGGCAAATGTATTACTTTGCAGGTTTCTGCGTTACTCCATTGTGCCATTATAAAGATTATTCTATCTATATTTTTGGCTAAACTTGTTTATACATGTTCTTGGATCACACCAAAACACTCATCTTTGTCAATATTCATTAGTGCTGTTCAGCTGAGAAACCTACTCTCCTGGCATCTTCCTTCAGTGGAATATTTTTTTTTAAGGTTTGATAAGGAATTACAGAAAGAAAAACCTTCCATACAGGAGACAGAACTCCTGAAAATTTTGGAAAATGCTTTAAGTGCCAATATATATATGTATATATTTATATGAAGATTATAATGATGGCAGTCCATCTGGGCAATGTGCTTTCACTGGGGATAATCAGAAGGGGAAATTGATATTTCTCATCTGGTTTATAAGACTTTTAATGTTTTTCAGTGAAGTTGATACAAGGTATTTCTCTCACTTAGAGACTTGTTGATAAGTGATTCATAAAAGTTGTATTAATCTCTTGTATATCAAAAAAATTGATTGGGATTTAAGTGCAAAGGAAGTAAAATTGGGCTCAGGGACGGTGATTTGGGCTGAGGTAGAAGGTGTACTTTCTTATTTTCACTATCTATGAGAAGGCTTGGTCCTTTGTTAAATTAGGGGGCTAAAGGAGAATGAATGGAGTGATTTTGTGTTGAGTTTTACAGTTGATAATCTTCAGAGGTAGAGAGAAGGTATTCAGTTTAATATTTATTAAAATGCAGGAGTTGCATTTCACAGCACAAATCTAAAAATAACTGTAAGATCTTGAAGTGTGTGATAGTTTCTTTGTAAATTATAATTAATACATAATAGATTCCAATTAAAAATATGCATACAGTTCAGGCAAAGATTTCTAAATTGCTTTACATAGGCATATAAATACTGCTACAGTGCAGAAATTCAAAAGAAGGTGACTGAAGGATAGTTCTAAAGATACAGTTTGGTTCCTACTCTTTCAAACCTCTCAGTTCTTAAACTAGAATTTAAACACAGGTCTCCTAAAGCTCTTATCTTCTACCACAAGAATATATTGTCTCCCTTGAGATATAAATCCACAGAGGACAGGAATTATTACACTGAAGGGTTTGTGAGTTGATATTAGTCTTTCAAAGAAGTCACATCCTCACTCAGGAGAGGGATATATAAATAAATTCATTTCATGGCCACAGACCTGACCTCACTTTGAATATTTAATTAGACTAAAAAGGAGACTTCCCATATGTCCTAGGGTGACTTTATGATGCTTGTATCCCAGTGGTCTGTTCTGTTTATGGTGGATATGAAGTTCTGCACTGGTTTCAGACTGGTTCTAAGAGCAAAGGGGGAAGTGTGCAGTTTGTCTGCAGAAACTGCGCTCGCTCCCCTGCATTCCCCCTCCTGGACTGAGCTGTCTGCAGCACGGACAGCAGGACACAGCTCTCCTTTGCTTTCTGTAAGCTTTTCCAGCTAGCTGGGGCAGAGAAGTTCCCCAGACTGTGGCTTTTCCTTTTCTTGGAGCTGATCAGCCCTGCTCTGGACTGAAAACCCAGAAAAACACTGGGAGCTCACACCTGTGGCCCACCAGGGCCCAGGACAGGCATTTTCCAGCACGGGAGGGACTGATAGGAGACTGTCTGAATTTGCCATCTCTTCAGAACATTGAGAGGTTCCATTGTTTATTATTCATTTTTGTGAGTACTTTGCTTGTTAAAGAAACAGTTTTTTCCACTTCTCTCAAAGTAGGTTTATATCTCCTGAACCAGCAAGGGGAGGGGACAGCTTGAATTTACTTTCTAGAGGCACCCCATCTGGAGGTTTCCTCCCAAATTTGCTCTAAACCAGCACACCACTACATAACAAATTTATTAATTTTAGAAAGCAAATGTAATAAAGGCCCTAACCCATTAAGAACTTATGAGCTCTTTTCCTCCAAGATGCATCTCTCCTATAAAACCATGAGCAAGTACTAGTTAGTTTTAACCTAGTCCTTATCCTTTGCAAAGCTGAATGAAAACATTGGTTTGTAGAAGGTCTTAAAGGTATATAAATTGAATGGATTGCTTTTTCTATGTTTTGGATTATTATTTACAACATATAATGCTAATGTAACATTCTTCTTTTTAGTGGATAGATTATCTATTTAAAAGAAAAATAAAACTCAGGCATACTCACCCAACTAACAGTAAAATTTACCGAATTTGCTAAATGTGTGTGCATTTCAGAGCTCAAACCTTGAAAATGTTGAGTGCCCTGTATTCCTTTAGCACAGCAGGAGGCTGGGGAGCCCATCATCTTGTGAGATGCAAGATTAGATATTGGAATAATCTCCCACCCCCTCAATATTTACATCCAAACATTTCATCATCCTCCCAAGTCCATAGCCTTCTCCAGTATACATGGAGACAGATGGCTCATAAGATTACAGGCTATGGAGATTTGGTGCTACAGACAGGTCCCCTGGTATTCTAAGAAAATTAACAATTTATTTAAACAGCTCTGTCAGATGCAATCCTCTTTGCCTCATTTTGTCTCCTGCTGGCTCTGTCTCATGTAGGATTGCCTGTATGTAGATTCACTGGTTACAGATTCATCATGTAGGAAAGAAAAGGAACTTAGTCATGAGCTATATGACCCGTGGGCACGCTGGACAAGCATGTGAGCATAACCAGAATAGCAGTCAAAAAATATCACACTTCTTATTGTTGTACTATCTTTATGAAAGAACTCTCTCTTTCACAGAGCTGAAACAGATTCTTGCCTGTTGAGCAGCTCTAAATTAAGTCCAAGGATTATCTGTATCACAGTAGTCCCAAGCAACACCAGATCTCAGATAAGGAGGTCACCAGCCTGACTGCACCCTGCCAAACCAGTGCTGCTGCTGCCCACAGCTCTGTCTGTGTGGCCAGCAGAGCTGCTCACTCACTGCTGGGCAGTGGGTACCTAGGAGCAGGCACATGGTCAGCAGGGGATGGTTCTGCATAGAAAATCTCACACTTCACTGATTATTGCTGCACTGAGAAGTTTGTTGAGCTGGCCAGTGGAAACAGGTAGCCAAATTAAGGATCTGGTGCTTGTGGGAACTGTAGCTCTGAACTGATGAGTGGCCACTTAGAGGATGGAGTGATTAGCACATGTCTTGGTGTCACAGATGGGGAACGAGCTCTCCTTTTCAATTTCCTTGTCCCAGTCAGGACGTGCAGGTCCCTCCAGGCAGAAGGCAGTCCCTGAACTGCCGAGCCTGGCTCCCCATACTTTCAGTAATTCTCGTCTGTCACATACTGTAACATAGCTTTTCTGAGTTTCTTTTCTGTCATTGTACATACTACACAATTTGTCAACAGTGTATTTACTCATCACTGGAAATACTGCACTTAGGACATTAGGACTGCATTTGCCTTTTTCCAAAAAAAATTACAAGGGATGTATAACTGTCCTGTGATCCTCCCATACCCTGCCCTTTTCCACTCCAACACCCTGGTTTGAAATGTTCTTTGTTAAAGTTATCATTCCCTTTGAATTTTCTATTATTGAGTTTCTCACTGTTCTGTTTTTAGTTCTCCTTTTCCTGAAGGTCTTCTCAGTAACCACTTTTCATCCTAGGAGATCTGGAGCCATTTCTTATCTGGTTCTTTTTTCTTCACTGGGGAAACAGGGTTCAAATAATTTTTTCAACATTGACAGGAATAAATTTAGGCGTCTGCTCAGGGCAATCTATGGCATCCATCTTCTCTCCTACTCTGGCTATGAAGACACACACTGTCTTAGGAAAACAAATGAGTCTTTGCTCTCTAATTGGCATTACAGAAGGCAAAAGTGGTTTCTCTGCAAGTGTATACTCATATTCTCTCATGTGGTTTTCCACACACAGTTTGAAAAAACTCATTCAAAGGAAACTTAACTTCCCTCAACTCTCTTTTATTTCAATCCATAATGAGAGCTTTTCTGTTTCTTTCACCTATAGCAGAAAAATGCCATAATAAGTTTTTTTTAGGATGAAGTAAAATTGTTAGCAATTCTATTAATGTACAATCCAAAGGCATAAACTATTTTATATTATTGATATTTTGGTAGTTGCCTCAGTATACTATAATAAGTATATATAATAAATGAGTATATTTAATAAATAAGTAATTTATCATGGTAAATATTTCAGTTCTTGTCTGCCTTACACCATGTGCAGTCCTTTGTACTTTTACAAAGGAACTTTAACTGGATATGTCCACAAACTCACGGTGGCCCACCCACTTTTCTCACCACTTTTCTTTCACTTTATGACATCAGCTCCAAAGCTACAGAGTCAGACACAGAGTCTCATTTTAGGGTCACAAAAAGTAGAATCCAAACAGTATGAGTCAATGCATTATTTCAATAAAGTAAATAAATAATATCTTAAATTTAAAAAAAAGAAGGTAGATGTCATTCCACTACAGTAACATCCTAAACTGAAAAGTATAAAAGCAAATTCAGCCCTGGAAAAGCAGGTGTGGAAGAGGAGAGACAGTATCAAGCTATTTCTTGAACCTTTTCTGACAAAGACAAGAGGTTTTGGGAAATCTTTGGCAACAGTACCAATAAATCTTGCATCAAACATAAGCTTTCTGGACTTAATTTTCACGTAACAGGGATGTCTTCTTTCCACAGGAGAGTGCTAACATGTATAAGTCTTACATTCTCCTAAATATGTCTTTGAAATAAACAGGATAGAAAAGTCTTCATGAAATCAAGGAATTTTGCCTTTTTCATTTCTCTTCTCTCCAAACCTAGAAAAATCAAACTTCTCATGACCCTTTATTGACTGTATAAAGATATTCTCAAGTCTGACATGCAAGATGTCCTAATTTCCCTTAGTCTCAGTGAGCCCTGGCTGTAATTTGGCAGCTCTCAGTGCTCTCTGCAATGTAATTCAGCTGTTGACTGCAACAGCCACCTTCCCATGTGAACACATTTCCAAACACAAAAAGGATGTGGATATAATTGCTTAAAGAAAAACACTGAAAAATCTATAAACCAAGACCAAAAAAAGTGAAAATACAGTTACAATCACAAAATATCTCTCTCCCCCATTTGTGCCTAAGGAGGAGAATACAGGTTAACTGAGCACAACGGCTGTGTGTTCACTTATCATTTTTCTAAAGGCCATTGCACTGTAAGTGAGGAGAGTTCAACAGCTATCAGTGTTCAGGTGAACATTTGTTTTAGTGAAAGATCACTAGAATCACATCCAGAGATGATATGACATGAGTAGATCTCACACACATTTCCAGAATAAAACTGGTAGTTTTTTTGATATTATAATAAGAAAATGTCCCAAAAGAACCCCCTTCCCCAAAAATATTTTTTGTTCTCAAGACTATCCTCTCCTCAAAGTTATGTGGTGCTTTGGGCTCCAAATGTCTGTGAATTCCAGCTTGTCTGTCTCTTCTGCTTTGTTTTCGTTCTCACATTGATAGTAGCAGCTAAATGTGAGTGATTAGCATTATAATCTCTGAAGCACCTGCATACAGCTAAAGATTTTCTAGCCTACCTACAGGATTAGCAGGCCTAGTGCTGAAGTTAATGGAATTGGGTATTAAAATCACAGAGGGAGTTTTGGAAATCACAAGAAGGGTGATCAGCAATTACCCAAGGCTGCTTTTAACTTAGGCCAGAGTTTCTTAGAGGATAGTCAGTAAATTACTCTCCTGAAAATTCTGCAGACCAGTCATATATTGGATCCCATTCACTAGTAGCCTGCTTGGGACAGTTTATTTTTAATTCTTAGTACAACTGTCACTAATAAACTTGAATTTCTAGTGCTTAGCACATTTTTCTGAGGAAAAGAATCAAAGCACATCTTTTATACACAGCCAGAATGTACAGATTTGAGTTGCTCAATTGCACTAATGTTTTTTCATGAATGTATAACCAGTGGTTGGATAAGAATGAAATACAAGAAGTGTGGATATTTTGGTTCAAGCTTGTAGGTAGCGAAGAGAATAAGTAAAGTGAGAGGCATAATTCTGACATGGAGAGGTGCAATTCCACTGAGATTGTTAATGACTGCAAAGCTGAGAGAAATCTAATTAGTGTCCTGGAATAGAAGGTCAGATAAGGTCAAATATAAATAGTGTGTAAAAAAATAAAATATATCAGGTATACTTAGAATTCAATGTGTCTGGGACCAATCAGGTGGGATACTCAGAATCTGTTCACAGATATTTTGACTTTTCTGAAGTCTAAAATTTGTGGACTTAAATTTAAAATTATTAGCGTCCCAGAAATGCAAATCTAAAGCAGGGCTGTTTCCAGCAAGACTAGAACCCCTTTACACTATTCCTTAGATAGGTCTTCCACTTCAAAATGAATGACAACTTCCCACCAACTTTTGATCAAAGAATTTTGACATCCTCCCTTAATGATAAATGAGGGAGCAAACATGTGTCAGTCAGGAATTTTGTTTTTTATGGGTAGAGGTTTCACATTAATACCTGTGATAAGCCAAGGATAAGGTTGAAGAAAAGACATGTTCAGTTTCCCCCAAGGCTCAGACTGTCACCAAGAGTGGCTGACCCACAACAGGGCAGGCAGGATGAGCAGTGGGAATTCCACACTTCGAACTCCTCCCGCAGGATTTGGTAACTGAGTGTCTGCTGTGGGAACACATTGGCATCAGCAGTCTTTGTGTATGTGACCACACCTTATGTGAAATGATGGAATGCATGGCTGCAATCTTGCATGTGTAAGAACCTGTGGGCTGGCTGTCCTTTCCCTCTCCTGCCAGTCTGGTCTCTGTGTAGCAAGTGGGTGAGGATGGCTGAAGATTGCTTGGCACAAGAGGGCACAGAAACTTACTGACTCCAGTGGCAAATGAAGTCAGTTCCATGAACTTCTTTGTGGAAGCTGTCATGTGTATAGCCATTGCTACGTTTTAGTTCTTCCACTTGTGCATCTAAACGTTAGTCTTAAAAATAAGAAGTGTATTATTGAGAACAAGATGCTGGAAATTGCAGTAGTTTATGCCAGTATTAGTACACTAGAGATGTTGTATTGCAGAAAGTATATAAAAAAAACATTTAAAGAAGTGACAGACATTGGTATTAAGTAATTCATCTTCTTCCCTTGGAGCCACAGAGAATTGACATATTCATTTCAGACATTTTAATAAGAGCATTAGTGAAACTGGTTTCTCAGCAAACCAAGTTGCTGTAATCTCTACTTTTCCATTAAATATACTGTATTTCTTCACTTTACCCTCTTTATACAGAGAAATATATTGTAGTATAATAATTATGACAACAAATACCTGTGAACATTGTGGCCTTTAGGAGCCAGAACTAAACAACCCCCGAGAATTTAACTACCTACCCATCTCTCAGTGTTACTTTGCACCTGAGCAGTAAGGGTGTGGATTTGTGATGTGGTTTAATAATGCTCTCAGAATCTCCTGTGAGCCCCCAGCTCTGTGACAGTCCTCACCTCACATCCCACGGGACTTTGATATATATTTGCATTTTATCCTCTATAAGGACATAAACATGCAGGAGTTCCAACAAAAATCTTGAGAAGTGTGGAGTGGGATTGTGAGCACTGATAAATTCATGGTCCAAACCTGGGGGAACCCCGGAGTGTGCTGCTCAAGAGATTGTTACCCATTTGAGCAAGAAGTATTATGGCAGTGAGCAGAGCAAAAGAATAAGAGGATGGAGAGCATATTCCAGTGTAATTATAATAATTTATAACTTGGGGTTGTTCTCCTGTTAAAATCTCAAAAGCAGAATATTTTTACTTTCTTATAAATTATTCACAGTCATTTGCTTTGCTTCGTGACAAGTAACTTCTTTTCTTCAGACAGGATTTTCAACCTGAAAGAATGAAAGTGTTGACCCAGTTATGCCTAACAAACAAAACGTGAAAAGAACTAAAATTAGAAATGGATAAAATAATCTTAGTAGGAGCAAGAAATAAAGCGCTTTCCCCCTTCCTGTTCCATCTGAATTTAAAATTGGTAAAGTTATTTCACTAAAAAAAAAAAAGAAAATAGACTTCATAATGAAACTGCTCAGAGAAGGATGAGGTAACATTTATGGAAATGCTGAACATTATTTAAAAAAAAAAGTTTCAAAAATGGCCTAAACCAGAATTTAGTCCCTTTCCAGTTCTGTGAAATGTTCCTGATGCCTTGCCAGACTCCCATTCCCCATCTGCAGCCTCTCTCCTGCAGAATGAGACCCTTGTCATACACAGCATGTATTTCTGAGATGGGATTGAGGGCAATGTACAGGAATTGAAAAAGTATATACCATGGGATATTTAAGGGGTTACAAATGCTTTCATGGCATCATTCTCCAGACTGGAGTAGTAGATCTAGGACTGGATCTACCCACTCCCAGATTCAGGAAAATCCTGAAAAGGAAAAATTAAAAGGGCTTAATGGAAAACCTGTGCCCCTTTTAATCTTCTGCTATATTCAGTGCTAATGCATGGGATGTTATTAATGTATTGATTGCATATTCCATTAAAAGAGTCTGAAAAAGTTAACATAGGTCAAAAAATTACTTCCCTTTTAAGACATAGAAATCAAGACATTAAAAATTATGAGACTTTTTAAAAATTCCTAAAGCCATAGTTAAAACATTTAATGGGTAACAGTATTTTTTTAAAAAACCTTACGCTAAAAATTCCCACTAGGATCAAGGATTTAGGCTTTATTATCTGAAGTGCTTCAGAAACTGGTAGTAAACAACACTTAATTAAACAGATTAAATAAGAAAATGTTTGTTTACATTGTTCTATAAAGGAAAGGATCCCACAAGTTTTGTAATGTGAACTATGTTTGCTCTTTGAAGGAGTTAACAGAAACAGAGTGCCAAGCAGTTTCTTGTCTGCTCACTGGCGACAGTTGTGATCACGTTCAAGATAAGAGAGGGGTTGTATATATTTAAATGACTTGCAGTCCTTGCTTGTACATTTTAAATTGGCCAAATGCATCTATGTTTCATTTTTCCTCAAGCACTCTTCACAGTATTTGAAATCTGTATTAGTTCATAACTCAGCTCCCAACATGTTTGGACTGCTATGGAAAGGCAGCATAAGATGGGAGTTTATTCTTCTCTCTGTGAGATATAAAAATGGAGCATATCTCCTTGTGCATATACATTTCCTTCTTGGCTAAGTATTTTGCTGATTTTGTCCTATTTATAGTAGTTCTCAGGGTTTCAGTAAAGTCCTGTTAAAATATCCAGGCAAATCTTTTCTGAATTGGGAGCTGTGGACTATTAGAGGTCTTCCTGCTTGCAGTAATTTGTGTGTACCTTATTTACTTTGGATATCTGACCTAAACTTGGCTGCATTTATGAATACTTTCTTAGGTGTTTAGAAAAGTAGTTGTTGGACAGCAGGGAACCATTTCACTTGCAGCTGTTTATTTAGTATTTATCATTTTAACAGTTCAGGAAAAAGAACATTTTCCAACCTCATTTTTTACAAGAATTTCCACTCACTACAAGCTATCAATACCTTCACCAAGTCAGAAATATAAAGCTGCCCTCATTCTCCTTACCTTATAATTTATAATGATGTTTTGGTAGCTGATAGTCTCAGCATGTTCAGTGGAGTAAGTGAAGGGACTCATGGACACAATTAGTAATGTACATAGTGGCTGTGAAAATGGTTATAACATCAGGATTTTCAACTATATTTTGAAAACATAATTTCTGTGTAAAGAACCTCAAACTCTCAAAGAAAGAAAGCAAGCCAGCTGCATGGCAGGCAGTGATAAGCACAACTGAAAATCAGGCTGTGCCAATATAGAATTGTAAGCCTTTTATCTTCATTTTAAACCTTAGGAAATTTCCTCCAGAAGAGGAAGGCATAAATATCTTCTTCATTTAAATGGCTGCTACTTGATATCCCGATGAAGAAGGTTTTGGTTTGGACTTTTGTTTAGCTTGGGTTTTAATTTCTTTTATTTCTTCCAGTCTTTGACTGCTGTGTTCACACTGGCTCAGATGTTGTGCTTTTCCTGTGAGAAACCTGCACAGGTTTCCTGAATGTAGGAGATTACTACTGCTTAGGGAACAACATCAGAGATGCAGGGAAGATAAGTGGATTTGTGATTGAATGATCTCCCTTCTTCCATATTCTCCTTTCAGCAAGTGAAAGGGAAGCTTTCTGGATAAAATTAAAGTGGAAGGAGGAAGAGCTGAAATTATTTTCAAAAAACTGGTCCAAGCTAGGGCTTGATCATCAATGTCACCAAATAATACATAAATTCCCAAATTATTCAGTCCTTGCCAAAGAATATAATTTTTTCACCTTCTGCAGTTTCCTTACTTAGATTTACAGTGAATATTTGTATAATTCATGCCCTGTTGATGAGGGAAATGGTTGCCATTGATTGCCATCGTGAGAGATTGGAACTTTTGATCCCTTTTAAAGAAAAACTAATTACTGCTGTGCCATAATGCAGTATCTGAGCAGATGAGATGGGTAAAAAAGGCACTTGCTGTGATAGGCAGGACTCAATCAGAGGTGATTATCAGGGTGTCAGAATCTTTTCAGTGGAGTGGCCACCAAAGTTTTGGAAACTTGGCACTAGTTCATATTTGGGAGACTTCTGTATTTACTCCTGCATTTTCCTTGTCAGAGCCACAAGTGTCCTTTCAGGGGTCTGTGACTCCAGCAGAGTCCAGAAAGATTGTTCACAGACCTAACACTAGGCATGGACATAAACAACTTGCTGATTCAAGGTTATGATCAAAGTTTTCTTCCTGAGAAAAAAAAATGTTTCTTCTGTAGCATGTAGTTAGAGATGCATTTAATCTCACCTTGACTGATGTGTGCCATCCCCAGCACGTAAAGGAAATGCCTGCATAGTCATAGCTACCTTTATTTTAGAGACATGACTGTGGCACTTGCTGCACTAATTCCCCAGGATATTTATTTATAAAAAAATTACTTCCAGAGCCTTTTAGTGCATTGACCTTGTTTCAGGGTTTAGCTGGGAGGAGGGAGAGCTGTTTTTTTCTTAAGCACTGCAGGGGATTTCTGTCAGGTTGCTTTAACACTTCCCTTCAGATTCTTGCCAGGCTTTCAGGCTAAAGAATTTTAAGATGTAGCTAGCCATCATCACATAGGTTTTTGCATAGTCTCTGTTATTTTATGAATCTAAAATTTGATTGTTTTTCAAGCAAAGACAAAACAACAGCATACAAATATAAAGCTATCAGATCAGAATCATTAATGCATGGAAAAAAGATAACCTCTAATGTATGAGATCTGTATGATACAGTGATCACTGCATGGACTGGCTTCATGCATTATATCAATTATCTGTCCAAAGATGTGGAAAGGAATTTTACCTCTATAGAATAGGAGAAGGAAGAAAGTGAAATGTATTGAATACTGTTGTATTGTGAAATGTGTTGAATACTGTTGAATTTTCTTTGAAAAACTAGAGTGTTTTTAAGTAGCAAGACACCAATTTTAGGAATCATGAAAATATAATTATGCTCTACAGCTGTGATAGTCTTAGCCATCCTTACCCGACCCAAGTGGGATAGCACTGCAATTGCTATTAGCCACACCTTTTATTGTTTCTTCCTGAGTGTTTCCATGTACAAACTGACAGATATATGGGAAATGCATACAGGTAATTCCTGAACCTCCTCTAACTAGAGAATGCATCTACCATAGAGGAGCATAAGATGCATAGGGGGTTTTGTAGTGGGGATTACCAAATTTGAACTTCTTTCATTCCCACAAAATAACTGGTTACATCCAGGCCATGAGGAAGCCCCTCACATATTCCCAGATAACCATGCTAGAGCAGTGATTTGGGTTAATGTTAAAGAAAGCCTACTGATATGGCTACATGCTCCCTGTCTGGCAGTGTAACAGGTATAACCGTGCATTCTGTGCTGTTCCTGCCTGATCCTTGGACTCCATCTCTCCCCTCCCTGTCACTGCTCCTCAGTTTCACACAGGGCTGCCACGTCTAGAAAGTGGATATACAGCCCTGGTCACAGATGGGGCTTAGGCAAAGTGTTCAGCTTCATGGCATTTCTGTGCTAATCCCTGAAGGCCTTTGGATATACCCTTGCAGGAATGCACTTACACAGACTAGTGCCACTGCTAACCCTGCTTGGCCAGACAAGAGCTTAGATGTCCTGGGTTAAATACCAAGAAGATTTCAGTGGTAGCTAACTAGGTGTAGGCAGGTGAAAACGTACAGCACTGCAAAATCTAATTCCACTGCCTCTTGCTTTTATTAGTGCCTCAAAGAAGGGCTGGGTTATTCTAGCTGCAGTGTTGATGCATCAGTGTAAAGTCTAACTAAAAAAAGAGGCATTTGGAGAAATGCTCTATTACTTATACTTTTCAGGGAAAAAAAGCAATTGCATCATTCTTAGCAGAGAATGGAAAGAAAGCAATAAATAACACAGCTGTTCAGTGGTAACTAGAAAAGAACAGTCAGACTCAAAGCTTGCTATGTCTATTCACAGTGAAGAACTTAGGAGAGAAAAGATTATCATGACTCTCCAATGTGCATATTCTAAGGACAGTATTGCTGGTAAAGTTCTAGGGTTGTCTCTTAAAATAGATAATTGCTAACCATGTTAACTAGACTCAGTTTTACCATTCTATGTCTGTATGCAGTGTGGTGCTATGTGCAATTTTAGGCACTCATTCCATCTCAAAGTGGACGTTATCTGGATTGCTGTCATGTCCCAAACCTTCTGCACTTTCGTTAAAAGAATTACTGCTCCTGTCATCAGTCGCCAAGAACAGCACCAGGAAATAAGCTACCTCTAAATGCAGAGATGAATTCTGTTGTTCACAAAGCTGGTAAAATATTAGTCAAACATACAGCAAATAGGCTGTTTGGAAATGGGAGTTAGTGCCCTTGATGGAGTTCCAAAATGCTGCCTGGCATTTCTGATGGTGCACTGCCATCCTGTTTCCTGTAAGATCTTATGAAGGTATTCAACCTCTCTATACCTCCGTTTCTCCAGTCCATCAGTAAAATTATGACATTTGTTTTCTACTGAAGTTTCCAAGTGATAGACTTAATTGTCACACACTGCAGAACACTTAGAGATCTCAAACTGAAACATAGTTCAGAAGTGCAAAGTATTTATTGCTGTTAGAAGTCCATTACAGCTCTGGTTTTTTGTCCAAACTGGTAGTTTGGTACGTGCAGCTAGACAGCTTCTAATGTTATCTTGATTCACAAAGCACTTTTTGTGTGAGGTTTGACTCACAGTAAAATGCCAGTTAGAATTTTTTCCTCAGGAACTCACTGGAGCTTGGCTTACAAAATCTGAAAATTAAATCAACCAAAATAGGTCAAACACAAAACTATATGTCCTTACGTGTCCTCTTGTCCTCTTTTAGCAGTACAGAGATAGTTGTTGTTTTCTTTTCTGTAAAATTTGGGCTTGTGTTTCTCAGTTGGCTATGGTAACTGTATCACAGTTACATTTTGAATACCTGCTCATGCAAGTTTTCATTCCCTATTAAATATAGTTTAAAATGATAGGCTCAGCTGTTAGTTGTCCAGAAATAACGTGCTGGGTATACAAGCAGCTGATGCTACTGAACGCGACACAAGAGTGGATCGCTGTGCTGCAGCTTGTTGGTAGCCATCACTACAGAGATCATTTCAAACCTTAAAAAAGGAATAAAGCATCTTAAATATAATCAAATGTTAATATAAGCTGCACTTTTGCATTTACTTTCCCTCTGTAGCTAATTCTTTAGGAATTTATTCCTATTCACATAATCCTTTAAGTTGATATGTTTATTCTGTACCTATTTTACAATTTCTATTCCTATGTCAAGTACATGAAGGTGCTGCTTAAATTAGTACTTCAGTATTTTACATTTCTAAATTGGTTGTTCAGTGCAGTTAAAATGCAGTGAATACATTTGTTAATATTTGAGGTGAGAAAAGAGGTAAACAGGGAAACCATCTATACCAGTCACAGTCTACCTTTCTCTTTATAACATATTATAATTTATTTAAACTCAATCAATACTTAATCTGGAGTTTAAATTCTGCTAAAGATCTGTGGCATGGCTAAAAGCAGCTGGTGCCAGGGAATAAAATTTTCTTCAGGCTGTGATTCTGATGAATTTATAATGCGCTCTAAGGGTGATGCATTGACCTAAATTCACAAAAGCACTGCTATTCCTATTTATTATTATGAAAGGTATCCTACCCGCAGTTTTGTTCTATCAAATGTTGTGTGGCTACATGGAAAAGATGACAGGTTGCAGTAAGGATGACTGGAGAGGAAGGAGCTGCAGCACATCCCTGGCGCGTACTGGCTGCCTAGGCTGGCAGCCCTGGGGTTTGGAGGGCACTCCCAGGCAGGAGGGCAAATCCCTGGCAAGGGGTGGGGAGGCAGAGGACAGCTGGAGCTCCCTTCCACCCTTGCTTCACCAGAGGAAGCACCCAGCATTCCCTTCAAGGGTTTGTCTGTGCAGCCTGTAACCACAGACAGGGTGGTGCCTCACTGTAATTCCATGATTTGATGCAGGAATAATTTCAGCACTGTAAAAACCCAGCAAATGTTTGAAGCCAGCAGTGAGGGCAGATTTCCTGAGAGGTGTGTGTTTGTGGTGATCACTTGGATTTGTTTTGTTGGCAAGAAGAATGACGTTGTTAAGGCAGGAAGAGGACAGTTTTGTTGAAAATTGTTTCTCCTATTTTATTTTGTTTTGTTTTTCTCCTGTAGCTTTACAAGGGATATAGAGTTAGGTCTAGGGTTTGGTTTTCTGTTGATGGTTCTTTAGAATCCTTCACGTCCAACCACTGCAGGACAGCACCTATGAGCAATTCACATTGAAGTGGCTGGGAATTGCACACACTGATCTCTTGTAATGATCAGACCACTTAACTTTTTCCATTGCATTTGGGAAGCTTTTCCTCTGCATCAACCAAAGGCTTTTCATAGTAAGTGCTGCCTTCTCAGTGACTGGCATCCTTATCCAAGCATTCTTTGTTACCTTTAGAGTTTGCAATCATATTCATATATTTCTGTGAAATGACATGTGTTTTAGAAGATTCATAAATATGGGAAACTTGTGGGTTTTTTAAAAGCAGAGTGAATAAGGGAAATATATCATAAATGAGGCTGACAACCCTCCCCACTTCTTTCATGATGTGATATGGATGCCTCTTGCGTAAAAACCATGACAGCACAATTATATTTCTTTATTGGTACTTGACCACTTCTCAGCTGTTGCTTTTCCAGGCAGAATGTCCAAAGAGGACTCTCAGCTCTGCATTGTTTATCTCCTGTGCTCTCCTGCCTCCCTTTGGGGCACAATATCAGACACTGTCTTCAGCATGTCTGCTCTCATTGTATTCTGTGCCCATCTCTTGCCATATTGCTGCTGTAGTCAAATGGCTGTTGTGATTTATGCCAGAATAACTGTGGGATAGAATAGATCCACCGACTTTAAAGGCATTAGCCTGCTTTTACTGCAGCAGCACTGACAGCTGTACCTAGCGCTGCGACCTTACCCCAGCCCCGTGAGGCAGCATCCCAAGCCCTGCTGCTTGGGAAGGGCAGTGCTGTGTGCTTGCTGAGCTCTGCTCCTCAGGGCCAGCCCAGAGGATGGGAACAGCATGCAAACACAGCCTCTCAGCTGGAGCAACTGTTTGTTTCAGCTCTAGCCTTTACTTAAAATGTGAAGCTATTAAACAGAAGTACAAAGACTTGGAGCTCAAACCCATACCTAACTAGCTTGGAGAGCTGGGTTTGTAGATCCAACTGTGTTTTGCAGTCTGGCAGCAAGAAAGTCTGGGTTTCTATTTCAGTTTGTTTTCTTCTAATGGTCAAAGAGAGTACTCCAAGATCCAGATGCAAGGGTGCAGAAATACTTACCTGCTGTAAAGATTATTTATAGAGGTCTCAAACCTCCCCTCTCCCCAACATAAGAGTCTGATCCACATCACAGCTTTGAACTCTGTCAAGCACAACTCCAGATGACAGAGAATCATTGGCAAAGTAATATCCAAAAACTGTGTTCTGCCTGGCAGAGTAATAGATTGGGAACATCTGCAATTAAATATCTGGAAGAAATAATATAAATAGAGAAAGACAACTGGAACTTTGAACAAAGGACTAAAGTTGTATCCTACTCCTCATCATGGTGGTTTGACCAACTGAATCTTCCTAATTTATCTTTAATGATTGCTTACATAACTTTTTTCTATAATTTTATTACAATTTATGATCTATCTTGCTTTCTCACAGGATAAAAATTATAACCTTCACATTTATGCTTTAGTCAATGTCCTTGGCATTTCTATTGCAGCCAGGGGAAAAGTGGACTGAAGCTAGTTCATGTACATGCCTAGAGAAAAGTATATTTCTTACCCCGCAGAATGCCAGCTGATGGTTGTAACAGATGAATAAGATAAAAGTGGAACATACGTTGGGAGAGACAAACTGCCAAAAAACAAGTGGGTTCATAGTTTTTAGCTAATCAAGAGTAGCAGCAGAACTTTGCTTACTTGCCTAATCATGATTAGGTGCCAGTTTTCTGTTCTTGTAACAGAAGAGGTAAATTTCAAGCCTATGATTTGAAGGAGGCTGAGGGAGTGACAGTGTTTTCACAAAGTTTTACCAGGCAGGCCTACAGACCAATTTCTGTCTGTAGTTCACCAAACTGTACAGTAATGTTTTTTTCTTCCCACAGTGCCAAAAACTTCTGGCCTCAGTTCATGTGTGAAACCTTTTGCACAACAAAAGTGGTTTCTTGTGGCCAGTAAGACTAAATGTTCTAAGCATTCCAGGAAGTGTATAAATGGATTGGTACCCTTCCTAGGTTTATGGAGCCTTATTTCTTTCTTTTTTTCTCTCATTCTTTTTTTCTCATTTATGCTCTCTTCATCTATGCTAAGTCTAAGCAGAGTATAGTTTGAAAATCCTGACTATCATTTTCCCTTTTTCTTGGGTTTTCCTTAGTTATATTTTATGAAAAGAAGTTGTTTCAGTAAATGCAACCTAGTAAATTATCTTAAATTACTTCTTACAGCCCAGGCTAGTATTATAACATGAAAATTGTTACTTAGAGTCTCCCACGCCCCCAGCTGCTGCCGACCTATGTCTCCAGGCTGGGGAGAAGCTGAGCACAGCTCTTCCCCAGCAGAGTCTGCGGGCCAATCCACAATGTGGAAAGCAGAGATTACAAAAAGAAGATTTCTCATCCTTCCTTCACGACCCTGCCAGATTCTGTTGTAGTGATGGTCAAAACCAACTGAAATGGTGCTTTTATACTGATGGGGAGGCATATGTCTATGCAGAAACCAGATGAGAAACTGTTCAGGCCAAAAACATTAAATCTCAGCTCATCTCAGGATACCAGAAAACAGCCATCCCATTTCTTTGATCTATGATATTTGACTCTCAATGTGTGTTAATAAGACATATATGTTGGGCATTGGCATTTTCTCCTGTTGAACAAGGGTAAACATTGCATTTGTCTCTGTAAAAATATACTTCAATAGCTGGGAGAAAAGTGGAGATTTGTTATTTTTGCAGTTGTAGAAGACATTTAGCAGCTGTGTTTATACTGGCAGACAATTTGGATATTAGGTGGCAGGACACAGAACTGCAGATGTACAATATTGTGCAGACATTGTGCACTTACAGTCCATTTCCAGGGAAACATGTTATTTTATATTTCCCTTGGTTTCATTAATCACATTTCATGATGTATCTCACTATTTCAACCCATTCCCCTAGATTCATTCTTTTTTGGCCTGTTTGTAGTAGTTATTCATCTCTTTTTCAAGAAATTCCATCTCAACTACAGATAATTAAGTTCTTTTTTGCTCCAAGAAAGAAAATTAAGATGGCGCTATACTGATTACTGAGACTACCTGTACCAATTGGCATGTCTACCACATCAGAAAAATATTTAGCCTACTTTTGGTCAGAAAAGGATTCATACTCTTCCTTGGTATTTAGAAATTAAACTCATTTCCTGAAAGTAAAAATATGTTTCTCATCTTGACCTACAAAGGGAAACAGCTGCTCTTTTCTCTGTTCTTGAAGTTCTCTAATCCCTTAACAGGCTTTGTATTGGTTTTACAGGTGAATCCCTTAAACTACAGCAATGATGGCCCATCTGCTGGGAGAAATATGCTGATATGCACAGTGAGGAATCCCCTGTTAGAGGGTTGAGAGCCTGAGGAACCTCAGTGTATGGTATGTATCCCCAGGCCTTTGTTTTGGCGTTAGCTCTACATTTAAATAATGGCATTAAGGGTCCCTGAATAAATTTGGCTTGTAAGTGCTGCTGTGGGTGCCCTTTGAGCCACCTCATCCTGGAAGGGTCACCTGGTGTCACTGTGCTTCTCCTGTAGCTCCCTCACCCATGGGCAACAGTCCTGCTGCCTGTCTGGGGACAGACCATGTATCTGTTTCTGTATGGCTGTCTGTGCTGGAGGGAAGTTAAAAAAGGAAAGAGCTTGTGCCAAACTTTTGATCTTCTTTGTCTGAAGAACTGGCTGTGCAGGAGCTCTGGCCTGGGAGGTGGGAACAAAAGATCTGCCAGGCACACTTTGTCCTGGCTGAGTCTGGGTGTCATGCTAGGTAAGGTGTTTTTGTCTTGGGGAACAGAGAAAAGGAGTTCTACTGACCTCTAAATAGAAGCAAACCCAAAGAATTCACTACACAGAGAATTAATGAGTTATCCAAGATGGTATGTTCAGCAGATTGCTTAAAAAAACCCCAAGCCCCACCCAAGTGCCTCTTCTCGTGACTGGTCCAGAATGCTAAATATAACCTGGCAGTATTTTTCTTAAGTATAAATGAAAAGCAGACAAAAATGAGGTCTGTTTGTGCTATATGGCTTAGCCACACCTAAGGAAATGCAGCTTGTTTTCAACCTTTTTGTTTAGAGGATATCTGTGAGGAAGCTCTGGCCAGCACAGTGAGAGTAGCAAATCAGTGTGTAAGCACTGTCCTCATGTTGCTGTGAGTTGTATGGAAAGAGATGGCCCCAGGCACCAGAGGAGGAGACAGGGCAGATTTTAGGCCGTGCTCAGCAATTTTCAGAATACTGAAATCTCAAAAAGAGCTTTACTTCCAGAAAGGTCATGGAGTTTGGATTTGGGAGGAGAGGACTCTGATGATCACATTTTTATTTCTAGAAACCAGTAACATATATATTCTCAAAGAGTAAGTGGTTTGCAAAAGTACATTGGAAGCTGGTGACAGAACTGAAAAATTAATACAGCTCTGGGAAAACTGATACAAGTGCCTTAGTCTAAGAGTCATTTATACAAAGAAAATAAAATGTCACTATCATTCATGCTCTTGTGCCCCTGTGATTTTGCCTTCTCTAAAATGCTTGCTTTTTCCTGTGATCTTTTTCCCTGTGATCTTTTCCATTCCCACTCTCTCTCTTTCCACAATATTCAGGTGCAGTTTTTCTTATGTGATGATGCTCATACAACTGATGCTCAACACAACCAATTAGAAGCTGTCTCTGAGCAAGCAACACAGGCAGAAGACTGGAGCTATGACCGTTTGCCAACCTACTCCCCACATATACAGTATGAGGTTAGTTGTGTACAGTATAATGTACTAGTGTTAAATAACGTCTAAATGTCTAGTCCAAGTCTGCATAAACAAATTAATGAGATATCCATTAAAAGAACTATCAATATATAGTGCAATTCTTACTCCTTTCAAAAATGTTGATTCCAATTTTTTCATTTAATTCCTGTTTTCTTTCTATGTGTTCATTTGGAAAGCACCTACCTTTTTACTGCAAATAACTCAAGAATTGGTAGAAACTCACTCCCCTAGTATGAACAGGCTCCTCTGGTTTCTTGCTCTACTTTTACTCTGCAGCCCTCTACTAAGTGGTTGCAGTTGCTGAGCCATCATTGTCACACAGCTGAGCCCTACCAAGGAGGCTCAGGGAAAGGAAAGAGGTGTGGCTTGCCCTGATTTGCTTTGCTTAATGTTCCTTATAGTTCTTCTCTAGCATACCCATCTTTGCTCTCTTCATGTGCATGCCCCTGTCCTCCAAGGCTTTGCAGTGCTCTCCCCTCAATGTGACCTAGGCCTGTGTCCCTTGCTGGTGCCTTTGTTGACTCCAGTCCCTGCTCCAGTCCCCTGGCTTGCCCTCCCTCGCAGAGCCAGGGCTGCTCCTGATAACAGCATGTGAAATGAGATGCACAGGCTGAACATGTGTTGTACCAGTGCCATGTGAAGTCATTTTCTCAGCTACCAGTTGTGCAGCTCTCATCCGTTTCAGAGCTGCACTTCTGCAGATAGCTCAGCCACCAATGCCTCACAGAAGCAGAGTAAATTAAATCTCTTACAAAAGATTTAACAAGGGCCTAACTGACTGATCACGAACACCACACCTGGAATCATTTAAATTTTAGCATTTCTAGGCGTGTGTTTTATTTTTCCTTTTAAAATAAACCTAGGAAGTGGCTAGGTTAATGCATACGACCTTAGCCTAAAGGATAAACAGCCAAGTCAATAAATATAATATGCAGGCTCCTGCCTATTCCTGTCTATACAGGCAATCATCTATAGCACCTGTATCCTCTCTTGTAGCGGTTTTATGACCAACACATTAAAGTGCAGAGAAACAGAAATGCCGGTTGAGTACAATGTATTCAAGTTAATTTTCCCATAGGAACTGAAGTATTTAGTTGCTGATTGTCTGTACAATCACGTTTTTCTTTTTAAATGTGGAATTGAAATATTGCATTTGTCTGTTTAAATTTTAATTATCATAAAGCTCAGTCTGAATATAAGGGACTGTCTGTGTTTCAAGTACTGAGGAGGAGGAAAGGTGCAAAGAAAGCTGTTCCAGTATCCTTGACCAGATCAGCTACTTTCATTCTCTGGTTGCTAAAAGTCTCTAAGAGGATGCTGCAGCAGTGGTGCCAAGAGGAGTTAAGGCTCATGCCATAGGCTGGTACCCTTTACGCTGCAGTGACTATGGACCCAGCCACCTACAGGGATCTTCTGAACAGAGCAAAGAGAGCAAGTGTCTAGTCTGGCCCCACAGCTATTGATTTCTCTTTACTGTCATTTAATCAATAAAAAGGAACCTAAAATTCCAGCTGCTAGACACTTCAGGGTCTATACAAGTAGCAGAAAAATTAGAAACATTTGCATTTCCATCCCTGTTTCAAGCAAATACACCCTATCAAGAGAACGCAAGGAAACACAATGATATAGCTCTGGTTTATTTCACTTGAAGTGATCAGACCTGGAATGGTGAGAAGGAAATCAAAACCCCATTCCTACCCCCACACCCTCCAAGACACAAATGTTTTCTTTTTGCATGATTCTCTTAGAACAACATAGCTCCCAGTGGACTCTGTGCTATGGCTTGGTATGCCTAAAAGGCACACAAGGAAAAATGTGGATTTTGCACTTAAAAATCAAAGTGCATCTTCTGACAGGCACTATTCTAGCTGTGAGATGTGAAATGAATTCTATGTGTTCATTACTTCATAATAGAGTGCAAATATGCTCTTTGATATTTTTCATCCATAGTTCAAAAAATGACAGTGGTGCTATACTGTTGAATTGCAGTGCTTATCACTCAGATCTGTTATTGTTACAGCCATGAGTATCTCCTGTATGTATATTGATGTATATTTAACCCCATGAAAGCAAGATGGCAGAACCAGTCCCTCTTTATATCCAAAAGAGATTGCCAACTGTGGTATTTGCTCTAATTGGCTTCTGGGGATGTGCCTCAATAATCTCCAATTGCAGGTTACATACAGTATCTATATTATTTTAGTGAAACATAAAGAAACTGATAGGAAATGTCATTCTGTAGTTTAGAAGAATTCTGCTGAGCTTAACAGAGGATGATTGAATCTGATAAAAGCAGAATTTTGAACACTCCAGTGATCCAAATGTAAGGAAAACAGGGAGCTGCACAGCATGGTCTTTTAACAAAGTACATTTTTACATCTCTTGTGTGAATCGTCTCTGACAGCACGGCTATGGAGGGAGAGAGGCAGCAGGAGGCAGCAGAGTTGGGCAATGGAAAGGGAGCTGTGGTTAAGGCAGTGGCTTTGGAGACCATCTGACTAGATTTCTTTTCTGTCCCTGCCTAAGAAAGTCATTTAGGAGATGTCTGTGGAATAGTGCCAGTCTGCATTTAGTTTGGCTACTAAAAGCAGCTGCTTCTGCTGCACTCACTAGGAGCAGAAGTGGACAGTTTCTCCCACTGGCTCTGCATTGTCTGTCTGTGAATGGCAAGAACTATGTTTGTTTCCCCTGACCCTGCTCAGTGCATGCCATCCCTGTCTCAGGGTGTTGATATGAACAGGAGGCCAAGCCTGCAGGTCCTGGTCTTCTTTGGCCCCTCTTGGCAGTAATTGCTTTTGCTCCAGAAACAACTGGTATTGGAATCACCCGGAGTCAGTTCCCAGAGCCCAGTGGATTTTTGTTTTGCTGCTGGAAGTTGACTTCTGCTCTCCTGTGGAGTCAGTGTGTAGCTGATCTACCAATTAATTTCATGCCTGATTGCAAAGTTTCTTGTAACTTTTACAATCCCTTGAATCACCGTGACCAGATCCTTGTTTGTGCTGTAACCCTGTAAGAGGAAACAGCATCCAGCCACAGCTTTCCTGCTATCTAGTCAAAAGGGATAGAGACAAAGACTTGTCTTGAATAATATATAAAATCCAATTTAATATTAATTCTGTTGTAATATTCAGTTCCAGAAGCATATATGGAAGCAAATATTATCCATTAGATTCTTTGTAATTATTTGAACTATTTTTATTAAACATATTAGAACTATGAGGTATTAAGTTTTAAATTTAATACAACTATTCTTTAAAAATTAATGTTACTGTATTATTAAAGTTATATTCATGCATTCAAAACTAAATCATTTTCACCTACTGCCCCTACAAATTTCTTTAGCAGAATGTAGGAAACTAGGCAGAAAAGAGTTAAATACTTTTGTATCAATTAGATCAGCTACCCCAATTAGAAGTTGTGGCAGTGTTCACAGGGGTTTTCAGGTGAGGGAAGAGACGAGAATGTTGACTCCATGTTCAGAAGGCTTGATTTATTATTTTAGGATATACATTACATTAACCTATACTAAAAAGAATAGAAGGAAAAGTTTCATCTCAGAAGGCTAGCTAAGCTAAGAATAGAAAGGAATGAATAATAAAGGTTTGTGTCTCGGACAGAGAGTCCAAGCTAACTGGGCTGTGATTGGCCATTAATTATAAACATCCAAGATGGGCCAATCACAAATGCACCTGTTGCATTCCACAGCAGCAGATAACCATTGTTTACATTTTCTTCCTGAAGCCTCTCAGCTTCTCAGGAAGAAAAGTCCTAAGAAAGGATTTTTAGTGAAAAGATGTCTGCGACAAGAAGTATCTAATCAAGTGAGGAAAACAGTCTTCTCAGATTTTAGTTATCTTTTTCACCTTGTCTTGAACTGATGCAACAGCTGAATGTGGTTGCTCTGAAAACTGGGGAAACTTTAAAAAAAAGGAGATGTCTAAACATGCCCAATGCAAATATTGTCAATGGAATGCAAATGCTAGTAAAAAAATAGTAGTTGGGCTTTTTTTCCTTGTCTTTCTACTTTTGAACATGTAGTGAGAGGAAAAAATGTCTTCAGATGTAGGAAAACCTATGCAAGAAAAAAACCACACCACATTTTCCCTTTAACATTTTGGAAGATAAATTTACAATTATGGTTTCAGTTAAAGATGTAAGAAAGGACTTTTCATCTTTTCAAGCTGTGAAGTCCTGTTGTCTGTGTTGGTGCTTATGCCTTTTTTATTTCTCCAAGTACTGAATGGGATTTGCAGAAAGGAAACTGAGATAGATAGGAGGAAGCAAGAAGGAATATGACTCTAGGGTTTACTGTTCAAAGCACTCACCTACAAAGAGGAAAGACAGGAGAAAAATGTATATTCTCTCTTTCAGAGAATACCTATGCCTTCTACCACAAATATCACTAGATTAAAACTAGGGGTTAACCACATAGCATGATTATTTGGTTCTTATTTTGTTTTGATGCAGTGGGTTTATTTTATTGTTTGCTGCATCACAATGACATTCATGTAACAATATTCAGATTGCAAACTATTTAGTTGTTTCACGGTGCCTTTACAAACTGCTTTGCACATGCTTCAGTCAGTGTTGCCTTTCTTTCCTACTTTAGATATATTTTGATCAGATGCTGCTTCTGTTCAATATTAGTGTTAAGCCAGAGTAATTTGTCTTTGGGTTTTGGGGTTGGTGGTTTTTGGGGGGTTTTTGTTGGGGTTTTTTTGTTGTTTTTTTTTGTTTGTTTCTTTTTTTTAATTCCTTTCTTTCGTGTTTGTTCAAGAAACAAGACCATTAGCATTTTACACTAGCCCTTTGGTAGGCTGTCTGCTTCTGTGAGAACCGTGCTGGAGTCCTGGATCTGCTTGGGATGAGTGACAGTAGAGGAAACACTAGCTAGAGACTGTTGCAGGGTTTAGAGCCTTGAAATGCTGTGCTCCTAGAGGGCACAAAGGGCAGAGACACAGGGTACCCGACCTTCAGCTGCCTTTCCCTGCCATCCATTCACAGCCATTGGCCATTCACACAAGCACCAATTAGGCTATGGCCAATAAGAGCATTAATTGGTGAAGTCACATTTCTTAGCGTCTGCCAATATTGATGTTTACCCTCTTCTCAGGTCTTCAGTCTTTTATGCCATTTATTATTTCTTCCATGTTGATGATACACAGGAATAAATAAGAATGACTGCACTTTCTAGTTTGAATTTGGAGCCATTCTTTTTTCTTTAGAAGCTTTCTTTCATTCCATTAAAACCTTTAGTTTGGAAAACATTTAGTTCAGTTTTCCATTTTGTGGTATTTCCCCATTAAGATATTGCTCATCTGAAGTAACATGGTTTAATAACTTCTCCAGCAGGATCAAACAGGCAAGCCCCAGATTTACTGATGATGATTAAGGGTGGGAGTCATGCTGTGAAAGAGTGACTAAGTGCTGTTATTGAGATCTGACAATTTTCCTGGAAGATGGATTTGATAACTCTATAACAAGCATATTTCAGTGAAATGACCCAATTTTAGAAGATTAGTGTATTTTCCTAAATTCAGTAAGCCTTTATAAAAATCTCACATCTAGAAATCTGTAGGAGTTCTCTGAAAGGAATTCTAAAAAAGGGAAACTGTAATACCTACCTGGCAGTCTTAGGGAACTGTGGTACAAGGGGGCATCCTATAGGAGCACTCTCATTTTATGCTCTGGGTCTGTGATGGTGTGTAAGATTAGCTGATGCTAAAAGCAGTAGGAAATCACAGTGGAAAAAAGGATCCTGAGAGTTCAGCACTTGACAGCATTCTTCTTAGGAAAGTGAATGCCTAACAAAGCCTCAAGTTGGTCTTACTCTTGTAAGTAATTAATATGACCATTATAAGTAATGGTTTTTATGAGCTGGGAGAACTATCTCACTTGAACAAATTAATTACACAATACTTTGCAATTCTTATGCTGATACAGATTAATTGTTAGGCATAACAAGGATACAGGTTATGACAAGAATATAAACGAGAGTTGCAATACAGCTGAACAGTGGATAGCCATAGGCCTTATGAATGTGGAAGAAAACAGAAGTCTTTTTAATAGCTATGAGGTATCTCACATAGTTTTAAACATTTGTAGTTTCAGGCATAAAAACGCTTTGCCTGAAACAAGTAGTTTGGAATTCCCTCTTTTGCAGCTAATCAAGCGGAGGCTCAGTTTCAGTCTTGTGTACTGAGAGGATTCGGCTCCTCCTTTATCCCTTCCCTGCCACTCTGGGATCCTTTCCACATTTGTAATGGGACTTTTATCAATAAATCGGGTTTCTATTTAATATGACAAACTCAGGCAGGGCTAGTTGGTGGCCCAAATCTTGAATCAGTACGTAAGGTGCTTCCACTGGCTCTGCATTTATTCTTGGAGGAAGGAAGGAGCAGTTGTTCAGGGAGTAAAAGATCCCAGGCTTTGTCTTAGGAAGGAGGAGGGAAGGTTTCATGCCCATCCATGGCCCTGCAGAACCCTGAGCTGCTGCTGCTGATGTGTCTGAATCAGTCAGGAGGGAAAGACATGAACAGTGACACAATGACACCAGATCTGTGGCTGTCATTCTCAGGAAATTGCCCTCAGTCCCAACTGGCTCCTGAGCAGAGTTCTCTCTTGTGGCTGCTGAGTGAAGACCACCCAAACACACTGCTAGTGAGTGTCTCAATCAAATCCCTACTTTTTTATCTTTTAAATCAAACAAACAGACAACAACAATAAAACTAACAACCAAACAAAAACAAACAGAAACTCACCAAACAAAATCTCCCACCCCTAAATAAATAAAAGATGCATCCTGAGGTTGTTTCAATAACATTTTCATCTTTTTTTCTGGCTAATAAAGTCATCACCTAATTGATTATTCCAGCAATGGGCCAAATTCTATGCTGGTATAAATGGGTGCAGCCCTGTTAGGAGTAGCTCTTACTTAACTCAATCCTACTGGCCTTTAAAAATTGATTCAGAAGTTGAAAGGAAAAAACTTGTTTATTGCCTTGTCCTCAGGTTAACAGAGCAACCAAAAATTCATCATGGAGCCTAATAAACAAAGATCGTGATGTTTGTCCTCCAAGCTAACACAGGTGAATTAATGCTTCCCATTCTTTTCAATCCCCCCGCTTTTTTCCAACAAATATAATTTGTATTATATTTTTCATAATGTTTCATTTATCTAAGAATGTTCTTTCCAGTGGTATTTGTATTATTCTCAGTCTAGACTGTCATGTATTTGAAGATTCATTCTGTAGCAGGACAGATTTTTTCAGTCTGACATTTGAAAATGTAGTGCTAGAAAGTTGTGAGTTCTGAACTTCTTCATTTTGCTGCTAAGAACTGTACACAATTCCAGAGATGTCTGTGGTTCTTAGGTGCTGAAATTTCATCACTCTAGGTTCTGCCTGCTACTCCACATTTTCAAGTGGCAAAAAAACTCCCTGTATGAAACACAATACTCAGTGTAATCTGAGTTTCTCCTAATCAGGCTTTAAGGAAATCCTTTTACAGCCATTTCAGTTTTTCCTGTCATTTCCTTCATTATGTTGCTGCATATGTGGTTGACTCATCAGTCCTTCTGATCTGAATCATGCTCATTAATATGAGCTTTTATATCTGTGTGCTGGGTTTGGCTGGGACAGAGTTAATTTTCCTCCTAGAGGATGAGCGGCTGGGATGAGAGGCTGTGTGGTACTTAGCTGCCTTCTGGGGTTAAACCGCCACACTCAGAAATATTTTTACAACTCTAAATATGTCTGGAAAATGCAGAAGACAGTCGCTCTGGAAAAATAATTTTAGGAGATCCAGGAAAATTTTCAAGAACCTAGACAGCTGCCTTTGCATTTTATTTTTCTGAAATTCTTAGTCTTTGGATTGGGAATTTTATGCTGTTTTCAGAATATCTTTGGGTAAAACAGTGTGTGTAATGGTGACAGAATCATTGCCAGATTTAAAAATAACCTCAGCAGCAACAGCAAAATGCTGTCCCTTGCAATTTGTCTCCCTGCACCAACATTCCTTCTATATTTTCAGTTATCATCATTCACAATTAAATAGCTATAAACTGAATTTTATGAGGACTTAAAAGTGCTTCTGAATGCACCAAAACCCATGTGTTGTATATCACATACACAGCTTGCTGAACTAAGGAGAGAAATTATCCAGAAGTAAGTTATGTGGAAGTTTTCCACAGTCTCCTTATGTGACCTTGTACAAGGCCACGAATTTGAGGTCAGAGGGAACATAAATACTCATTTCTACATGACTCATTCTGAATACTCTGCTAGAGAAATTTTAAAATTATTTTAGCTAACCAGCACTGAAAACATTTTGGACATCGATCATTAATGTTCTACATGTTGGTTTGGCAAAACAGCTTTTCCCAGCTTTCTGTACTAGAAAAGAAAATAAAAGCTTTGCTCAGACTGCCCCCTGCAGAGCACACAGCAGTGGGGTTTAATGCCTCGGTTATTGTCAGTAGTAAGAGAATCCAGAGGCAACATCACAGCACTGAGCTTGTCCATAGCTTATAGAAATAAAGTAAAGATAGACTAATAGTTATTTTTCAAAGTATTTCAGGACCCTGTTGATGGGGGTGTGGATATTAATTTCAGGAAATGTCCCTAATATGCTGCTGTACTGCTTCTAGAGTAAGAACAGTGTGTGGAAGCACAGGCCCTGCTAGATACACTACAGTGATTCCATATGCTCCTTGTAATTCCCTTTTTCTTGGTCACAGTCAGTGCCCCAGACAGGGATTTACCAGCTCACCCATGTCTTTGTTCTCAGCTGCTATCAAGAGTTTCACTGAAACTTCACCAGGACTCTGATCCTGACTAGACCTAAATATATATTCATTAAATGGCAAATACTTTGAAAAACTAAAATTTAATGTCCTGTGACTCATGTCTTAGGTTTTCCTCATATTAAAAGGTTAAAAAAAGAAATGTGCTGTCAATGACTTACACTTAATGAGCATTTGTTCAATTTTCACTTTCCCTAATAGGTCTGTTTATAGCAGCAGAAGGTTTCTCATGAAACTTCATACAACTAAAAAGGAAGGGTTTAAATCACCCTTAAACAGATATATTTTCAGGAACAAGAGATGAGACCATTCAGACACTTCCAGACACTGGTCAGATTTAGGGTAAAATGCAAATCTGGGTTTGGGATGGAAAGAAAAAGACACAGAACAAGCATTACAAGTTCTGATTCCTGATAAAGGCTTTTTCTTCCAAGCAGGGACTTACGTTTTACATATTTATTCAAATACCAACTCTGGTAGAGCCATTAAGACTTGGATATTAGCTCCAGAGTCTTACCCTATCAGATACTCAGTCCTCAGACTGTATCAGGGCAAAAGTTTTCCATTTGACAATGCCAATCGAAGAAAACATACAAAGGCAGGACATTTTCCTGATGATACACATCAGCTAGGAAACACTGTTGTCTAAAAAGGAACTATTTTAAACTTAATGGGCCCAAGTACTAATAAAAAATTGTAACCTTTTTTTTTTTCAAAGAAAAATGTCAAAAACATAAACCTGTTTTCTCCACCATACAGTGCTTTCCTCAGAGACTCCCCTGATCCTGTGGGATTCTAAGTCCCACCATGTGAAAAGGAGTAGGAAGTTTCTCGGATATTGCTGCCTTTCCTATTTTCTTTGGCTGTTGAGATATACAGTTTTAAAGGCATGCTAGACACTGTCTTCACAGGAGATTCTTGCCCAAAAAGGATCAGAGAAAACATTTAATGTTTTCATTACAGATTTGACACCATTGAATACATCAAGGAACTGGATTTTTCCGCTAGGTTCTTTATGTATTGGGGAAGTGGAAAGCTGTTTCTTTCCCACCAAAAATTAAATACTCCTTGGTTAAATCTCAGATCCCACAGCAAGATGACCTTTTTCCAGAGAGACCCTAAATCAAATACTGACTTACTCCCTTTCTGCTTTGTGAGATTACTGTCCTCTGTTTGGATCAGGAAAGGAACACTATGGAAGTATAAGTGCTTGTTCTTGCTTCAGGATCATGCTTAGCACCACTCGCTGAAGCAGCCTCACAGCTTCTCCAACCAAGTAAATTCAGTTATCATACTGAGGGAAAATTCTGCAATAAATATCCACTGACTTTAATCTTCCATTGGAAGATCCTGCAAGGCTTTTCACCCTGCAGAAAGTCACACCAAGTAAAATCCCGGTGTTTTATTTGTTGATGATCACAGTCATTTCCAGAGTTTTAGAATAAAGCTGACTGTCATTAGGAAATGGGGTCAAACTGCAGAAAAGCCTCTTTGGATGTTTGCAGCACTGTTTTTTAGTCCTGGATAAGGACTAATTTCTGGGCAGGGCTCAGTACCTTCAGTGCCCTTTCAAAGAAGTTGTAGCTGAGGGTATTCTGCAACTGAAATGAAGATATCAGTGACTGACATGATTTCTTTCCTACTTGCAGTTTGGTTATGAGAATGGGTCACCTTAATGTTTATGGTGATACTATTTCAAGTGAGGCTTTGAACTACATTTATAGACACATATTTTTTAGCCTAAATATTAAAACTACAGCTTGCTCAAAAATCTGGTTTATCATGTGACTTTCTTGGGATATAATCTAACAAAACTCTGAAATTTTAAAGACGAAGTCTGGCTGCCTAATTTTTATTTTCTTTGAAATATTACTTAATTTTCTGCAGTTCACTCTTTATTTTCACAGATTTTTCATAATATATTTCTAGGCATGGGCCCACTACTCCACCTGTGTTCCTCAGTGGCAAAGATTTTTTTTTTAGAATCAGCACCATAAGTATGTAATAAAAAGAAGAAAGGTTGAATTTTTACATAATGCATAAAGGTATCATTCTTCCAATAAATGAAAGACATTACATTAGTGGGAATGGAGTCAAATAGAATTCTTATCTTCTACCTCTACCTAAATTTGCTACAAGTTTCTTAGCTGTGTTCCTGCACTGTGTCCCTTTTGTAAAGGTTCTATTTTAGCAGTTTTACAGCAGGAAGGACAGATTTGCAGAAGTGGATTCTTTCCATTTTCAGTTTAAAAGTGATTCTTGGATATCTCGGAGGCCTCCCTTGCTTTAGAGACTGTTTATACAAAAGTCTGAATTCTTGCTTTTCTTTGAGGTGAGAACTGTAACTGTAATGTGACAACATAAAAGTAATGCAATCTTTTTAATGCTTGCAAACAATTTTTTTCCCTTATTTCCTATGAGAAACTTGCCAAAGTCATTTTTGAAACAAGTTATACAATTTGTTGGTTACATTTTGTGGTATCCCTGTGTAATTTTTCTTTCATTATTAAAAAAGTATGCATATCTTTCAGCTGGACATTAGAAAGCTATTCTGATAAAACTGAAAATTATTCTGATAAAATTGAAAATTTGCTTATAGTTATTGGGATGGTTAGAGATGCTGCAGAAAAGATCCTAAACAACTCGGCTCATAACATCAATCCTTTTACTATCATGAAGAGTCTTAAGAGATATTATATTAAGTAATCGGGGCAATTCACACATTTCTCAGGATAATACTTTTATTTTGACATCTTATAGTCCAAGTTATATCCAAAATCTATTGTTGAAGAAGGACTACAGGGAGGTTTCCTTCACTCTTCATTATCAAGGATATATTTTTTGGTATGTTTAATTATTTAGAGATTGAAACACCAAAGTTGTAGACTTAAGTATTTTAGATCTCTTCCTATAGCTGTGTAATAAGAAATGACATTACAAAGGAATGAAATACGTACTGAGTTGAAAATATATTAAATGTGAATGGAAATTTTTTTCTTTCTGACTGGGGCTATTTTCTGTTGACAGCAAAATGACCTTTGCTTCATATGTTTATTTGCCTCATTTCCCTTCTCTCAATACTCAAAGATTTCAACACACAAGCAATATGATTTTCTGTAATTTAATTTGAAATAATATATAAATAGATTTATGTTTAACTTGTAAATTAGACCTATATTGGCAGCAAAAATAAGGAACTGACTGATGGAGAGAAAGAAACAACTTCTTCCTTTCCTTGTTTTGTCCTAGTTCCTTACTTCCTCAGCCAACGATCACAATTCTTTCTTCAAAGGGAACACACAGTTAGCCAAAGCCTGACTTTACAATTTTACTTTTGCATTGAGCATATTCAGCAGTGCAGCTCCAGAGCCTTGTTTGCTAGACTGCAATGACGCATGCCAGTATGGTTCCTTAAATTACATCTCCACTAGTTTAAGTAAAAGAGAAAACAGTAAACAAAAAAGTCTTTTTCCTGATATTTTAAAACACAAATACCAAAATATTTACCTTCCCTTTTACAAAGCCCAAGGACAGCATGGCCCAAATGTACAGGAACCATGGCACAGATGCAGGGGAACCTACTCATATATGCCTGGGAAGTGTCAGACTTCTGGCCCTGAGCTCTGCTTTGGAATACAGAGTGGATCTAACTTCTGGTGAGCTGCCAAGCAGTCAAATGACCAGAAATTCCCAGCTAATAGGGTGATGTATTCCACTGAAATACAGCAGGACTGAGATGTTTAAATTGCACTCAAAGGTTGTGTTTCGAATTTTCTTCGTCCCCTTAGAGATGGGTTCCCACAGACATGGGTTTGGTCCTCATGGACACCTCCCACAGGCACAAAGCACCAGAGGGTTTTTGGACTTGGGGCAGTGGAATGTTTTCTCTAGGGCAGTGTGCTACATCACAGCCCTTTGTATTGCATAACTTTTGTTGTTGATTAAAATCAGTTTATTCCCTATTCCCAGAGCTGTTGGGCTCTTAAGTCCAGACATCACCTTTGACTCTGTGTTGCCAACTAAATTAGGACAAAAAGAAAGGTGACGAGTGCCTGTAGTATTTGCAAATGTGAATAAGTTATTGTAATGATATTTTTCTCCCTGTGTGTGGCTTTTATTTGTCACATTTTATTAATTTCTGCTTTTTGAGTCTGAATGGAGGCAATATTCAGCATTACAGATTCATAAGGCAGCCAAATAATCACTGGTTAAGATATGTGCACAAAATTCCTCCGCAGTCCAAAAAATTTTTTCTCTCCAAACATTTTTCCCTTTCATAAATACAGTAAATAGAGTATGTCTTTTATTCTGCTGCTTTTGGTCACAAGGAGTCTAAGAAGAAAACAATTAAATTGTGAGTTATGTTAGCTAAGAAATGTCTTCCTTTTCTGTTTTTCACACCAACACAAACCTGTGACTGCCATTTTGGATCATAAGGGGAATAGAAGTTGGAACTCTACTGGAAGTATGGAATGGCACATCCTAAAATTAGAAGTGCAACAGGTATGCCTGTCAGCTGGTCACAGTCTTACCCTATCCTTACCTGAAAGAAATTATCTGGAAATGTTGCTTTCCAAGAGATACTTAGAGAAAGACTAAGCAGAGAAGGAAAAAACCCAGTAGGAATGTATGGGATGAGCCAGAGGAAGTAAATGAAAATGCTGATTTTTACATTTTCTAGTTCTGACTCTGTTTGCACCCAAAAGTGGACAACTTGCCAGGAAAATATGATTGCTAGCTCTAATCATTCAAATATTTGTGAGGAATGCTGATTATATAACAACCCTAAGAGTCTGAAAGAGCACATTTCTTTGAACTGTGCAGTTGAGATGGGCTGGTTAACAATAATAGTAATTAATATAATTTGCTTAAAAAAAAGGACATTCATCCACCAGTCTATTTTACATTAGCAGAGGAAAAATTGCAATATCTTACAATCACAGGACACTAAATAAACAGTAAACAACTGTATTCCAGTTTTTACAAGCTGGAAAGTCAAAGCAGAAAAATGTGAAGCTGGCCACACTTTGAAGGCAGTTCCAGGAAAAAAAAAATAAGGACCACTGTGTTATTTTTGTCTTGTGGTAATGCTCAGAAGTTCTTTTTCTGAGGCAGCATCCCCATTAAGAAATATGCATAACTTCATATGATGCACAGAATAAGTAAATAGTTCTAAGCCCATTTAAATAAACATTTTCAAAACTTTCAATCTGAGGTCAGCAAATGGTAGGCAGCTATTTTTCTTCTCACTCTTTGTTTTATTCCAATCCAACAGGATACTATAGCTTATGACATATGGTCCCTTAAATTAGGCACTCCAAACCTTGTTTGTTCATCTCAGTGTGTGGAGCCAAGTTGTCTATTAATAGGAAAAGCCTTGCCCTGGAAAAATGTGTATGCACCAGTCTCTGCATTGGGAAAATGAAGGATATGCTACAACAGGGAATAAAATTAATATGTATTATGGAAAGAACCACTCTAATGTAATACTGCCAAACCAAGTGGAGAAGTGCTGCTAAATCTTTGTCTCAGAGGTTTGGTGCATTTAGCAACTTGATGTCTGTGTTATCCAGCATACTGAGTTTCCAGAGTCATATCCAAGTTGTAATGGACAACCTCTCCTCAGCTACCAAAGCCCAGAGAGGAATAAACTGAGACCACCAGCTAAGACATTATGTAATTGCCATGGATATGAGCATTGAATGACCTCAAGTGCTGTGTTTAAATGAAAAGATTTAGTCAAAACCAAAAGGAGTTGTATGTAAAAAAGGATTTGTTAGCAAGTCATTTTATTCTCTTATAAAATAGAAATTTTAAAAGAATGCTACAATGAAAATGCTGGCACAAAACAATGTTATTAGAAATATCCAATAAAATTCCCACCTTCCCATGCAAAATGCTTAGTTTAAGTTTAAAACAACCATTAAAAATAATTGTCTTATGGAAGTGAGTTATAGAGCTTAGAGATTATTACTGTGTAATAAGAATTAATATATATGTTTGTAATTACCAAGCTCTTATGAGGAATTCAAAAGCCATTTCTCTGCTTTTGAAAAATGCAATTTTGCAGCATGCTTCTATACATTGTAGCACTGCAGAGATCATTTGCCTAGCCCATCACTTTGGCTGTCAAATGTAACACCCTTTTTCTATCAGATATAAGCAGCTTGTCTTCACCTTCAAAGCCTGCACCTCATCCTACCTATCATCTCTCATGCAGGATCAAGAAATCACTTCTTTCACTGATTAGCCCATGATGCCAGCCTCCTTCATTCACTTCTTAGATTTTCAGTCACTCAGTCTGAAGCTTTATCCCATGCCATTCCTTACATTTGGAAACTGCTCCTTCAGACATCTGTAAAGCTACCTCCTTATCTTCCTTCTAATCCTGTCTGCGAGGTTCCCCTGCCATTATGCCTTCAAAAGAAGTTTCAGAGTTTGGACTGAATTTGCCTAGTTATAATGAGCTGTTGCCAAAAAAAAAAAAAAAAAAAAAAAAGATCTCTGGATCAGCTTCAAATGGAGCACTCCCAAAGATCTGAAGGCTGGTATTTCCTACTCAGATGCTGCACTGTCAATTCTGCATGGTTACTGGTGCCTCAGTTTTCAGAGGATGTTACCTTGCTGTTGTTGGGCAGAAATATCTTTTCATTTGAAAACATGGGATGAATGGGTGACTTGTCTGGATTGTGGGAGTGACATCTGAAACAAGGGGAGAATCTAGAGAGTGCCTTGGCCTTTTCCTTCACATGGCAAGTGTTTATAATACTATTTATATTGATTAAATCAAATAGACTTCCTGCTGCTGGACATAGGCATAAGGAATTGTGCTGTACTTATGTGGAAAGACTGATGGGATATTTTTAGTTTTGGTGACCAGTTTGGGAGAAGTTGGGGGCAGAATATTGCCTCTGGCTTTTTCAAATTTCTGTTGTGGAAAGAATGAGTGATCACAAGAAGCAGTGTATTTCACTGGGTCACCATCTCAGATGAAAAGATTTTGCTTTGAAGCAATTACATTTGCATCCTGTGGCCCTGAACACATTTGCATGGTGTGTTGTTTGTATTCCCATCTCCAGCAGCACTGACTCAGGACCAAGTCATCCCTTTATAGGAATTACTTACAAAGGAAACTGGAAATTCCGTGGCATCTCTCTGTCATCCTTCCCTGCAGATGGTGCCTCCAAATCCCTTCTGAAGGCGATTGTGCAAACCAGCATGTAAGTAAGTTCTGTTGGTTTCATCTCTAATTATGGTGAAGATTTTGTTTCAGGATGCTGGAGAGGTGCCTGATTCCTTCTCTCCCTCACCTGTCCCTCCTGGCACTCAGCCCCAGCCACCAGAGCACTCCCATGGCTCCTGAAGAAGCAGGAGGCACAAGTTTCCCCAAACCTGCCAATTCAGATTTTCTTGAGCCTCCTTTCTACAAATTTTCATCCCCCAATCCATCAGCATTTCCAACTGGAGGAGCTCCTCCAGTTGGCTCCAACCAGCAGGCTCCTCCATTACTCTGCATGCAGGCACTCAGAGAAACCTTGAGAGCCCTCCATCACTGCAGAGCAGTTGGGCTCCCATCTCAGCCTGCTGAAATCCTCTGAAAAATACTGTGGTGTTCAAGAGATTAGACTGTCTTCCAGAGAAGCAGGGACTAGATCCAATTTGAAAATCTTTAACATATGGGATAACCATCTTTAAAACACCTTTTTAGCTTCCCTTTCTATAATTCTTCAGGAGTGGATCTGCACTTTTAGAAAGTCAGCCCCAATGGGATGTAGATAGCAAGTCATAGTCTTGGTCGGAATTTTAATCTGAAAACAACCACAGAGTTGTGCAGATTTCTCAGAAACTGAAATCACTTCCAGACTGAGCTTTTTAAACTAAGTTTCAGCATAAAACTGTATTTTTTTAGCCAAACTATAAACCTCTGAAAATAAGAGTTTATGTGGAAAGGATGAAGCTTTACTTATAGCATTGCTATGTGTATGGCACTCAATGATTTGATGCTGAAGGCTATTAATCCCAAAGAAAACTTTCTTGGAAGAAGTTGAACTTTAGAGGTCAATGAGATCTCAGAGGAAGCTGGACTGAAAACTGAGAAAAGCTGATTTTGTCCTTGTAAATCAATTGTTACTGTTTCCTGTTTGAGAAATAATTTAATGCAAAGATTAAGGATTTATGAACAGGAAAAGGGAGAACCTCTAAAGGTCTTGTAAGAAGTGATTAATAATATTGGGGTTTTTTCGATAATGCTATTTTAAAACCATGTTCAAAAGCCACACTGATGGTTTAAGCAAAGGATAAACTACGTTCACTCATGTGCCCTGGTTTAATACTTGCAATCAGTGTTAAATTGTGATACTGTAATTGCAAATACTGTTTTGTAAGAATTGACCCTCACCTTTCAGCAGAATTAGGACACTTAACAGACAATACACAGGAATTTTTCATAACATGGCCTAGAAGATTTGAAGAATTTTTTTGAATTGTATTTTGAAGCAAAAACATGTCTGACAGATCTGTTTTGAGGGGAGCAGCAAGAGCATGAGGATGCATTAGGCAGAAGTCTTCCAGTGTAGCGTGAGAAGCTCACTCCTGAGTTACTACCAGGGATAGCCACAACCCTAAATGCCATTAAGCCCATGTGACTGAATTCCCTATGAAGTCATCACATTATAGTTCCCCAAGTGGTCAAGACTCTGACATAGGCCTTGAATGGCTTCCTGTCATTGGAACTGAAGAATGCTTGAAAACAAAGCAATAAATCCTCTCCTTTGCTATGGACAAGTAAATGAGAGAAATTCTTTTGGGAGGCTGAAAGCAAAACGTAGCAAGGAAGGCTATTTTGAGTGTTGACTAAAGGTCTTTGGGTAGGCTTCAGGCTCCTTATCAATCTAGGTAACAGGATCCTACTTTGTCTATTATGAATTTAAGAAATGTTAAGGTTTTGGAGCAGTTACAACAGACAAATTGTCAATTAAAATAATAGTGATTGAGGTATTTTGAAATTTGTCTGCTTCTATTGAATTCATGCAAGTAAATTGCTTGCAATTGAAGCTATGTATGTGGGTGGGCTTACAGTCACTAATTAATCACAGCCAGCAATTACTATGTCTCATTTAATGTATTTTCCTAATCTTGTATTGTTGTTCTGATTATTCCAGAAAAACCAAGAATTAAAAAAAATATACCACCAAAATGTTTCTATGTGGAAAATAACAAATCCTACTTAAATGGAAGCATGAACAAACTAGTATTTATGCAAGGTTGTACAGGGGCACTATCCAGCCAGTCTCATGGGATGCTCTACACAGCATTCCCAATGTCACATGTTCCTGAAAGCTTGTCCCACACAAAGTGGTGCACAGGGCAGAGGAAGCACAGCAGATCTGTTCCTTCTCCTTCATAAATGTGGATCGGACAATAATTGAGTAAAGTGAACTGTGACTATTGATCATGACGAGGAAGATGTTGTATCACCTCCAAGATATTAATCCTGAAAGTGATTGGTAAATATTTTGGAGATGTCTCAGTAACTCATGAAGTGAAGATAGGTGATTCTGCTCCTGTAGACATTTTCTTTGATCTGCTGAAAGTGCCACTTGTTTAAAGTGGTCAGTGTCACCACTGGTTTGACTGCCACCAGTAAAAAGTCAAGCCTGACTTTCCCATGTTACTGCTTTAAGTTAATTTTGTGAGACTGTTACAGATACAAATTGTATCAGGGCACCACAGATTACACAGCTTCACTGTTCACAACAGTATTTTATCATTTGAACAATCAAATTACTCCTTTTGCTTACTTTTATCAAATGTTTAGGATACTTTTGTTATTTTAAATTTTGAAGTTTCAGACTTTTTGTTCAGAGAAAGAAAAGAGATTTCAGTGTGTCAGCAGAATTCCCCTCTGAATGAAAACATAGCTTCCAAACCAGTTCCCCTCTTGGACAAAATTCCTCTTCTCCTAATCCTATGAATGGCACAGTGAAAGCAGAGTAACACAAATCTTGGCAAACCAATATTTCCCCAGGAGGAGTCTCAGCCATTATGGACAGATATATAGTTTTTACATTCCACTAAAGCCAATAAACAAAACTGTCAGGATGGCTCATCTTCTAGCAGTCTTAAAGCAAAGAAAAATTTTCAGTCACCAGAATCATTGGAGCAGTGCAGACTTTCCACATGGTGGTACAGCAGCTATGGCACTGCAAAGATCTGCCTTGCACCTTGAATTTCTTCAAGCATCTGGGACCAAATCTTCCCTTTGATAAAACAGGGATAACCTGTTGTGTTCTGTCAGCAGCCCTCTCTAAAGAAAGATGGACTTCTATCTCATAGCTGTTAAATAAGAGAAAAATTATTATTAATGCCGTCAGTTCTCAACACTAAAATAATGCCTAATAGTATCTTCCAGTGATAATTTTTTTAAGTCAAAAGAAGCACCTTTTTGACATTTTCTGTTTGCAATCATAATCTCTGTGGTAGTCTTTATGGTGACCTTTTCACTAGAGAAGAAACGCTGAAAATCATTAAAAATGATATTGCCACATAAGAGAATACAAATGTTTAACAGGAGCCCATTTGAAAATGTTTATTGTGATTTTTTTCTCCCCTCAGAGTAAAGCAATAGCATAATACCCAGCTGCATGATAATATTGGCAAGTGAGGCCATGAATTTCAACTGCAAACCCTAAACACTGAATGTGCTGTGCTTTTTAAAGAAACCCTCTTTTGTATGAGATATGTAATACCCTTTTGTCCTGGAGCAGTTTGCATAATAATAGTTTTCTTTACTTATTCGTTGTCATGTGATGGAGCTGCAAAGTGAGCTACACAGCAACAGCATAAAAGACAATTTTCCATTTTTCTCTAATTTTTTCAGAGATTTTCTTGTCTTTTAAATGTAAATACTTCTAACTATCCTCAGAAAAGATATCTAGTTATAAACATTTCAGACCTAATTGTTACTTTTCTTAATATCTACCGAACTATTTGTGCTTTTCTTTTTCATAAGAAACAGGAACGTTATTTCCTTTGCACTCACTCCTGAAGAGCATCAAGCATATTCAGAAAATTGGGCATATGATCAACTGGTATAAATCAGCATAAGTCTATTCAAAAATACCTCACTCAAAACTTTAACAGTAGAACTACTTGATCAGAGAAGTCAAGAAAAGTTTATGTTACTAACTGTATAATTTCTATCAGAGTTGTGCACGTGTTAGACTGCGCCACTGAGATGAAAGATAATACCTGCCTGAAGAGCCACCTTTAAAAAATACATATCTAGGATACATCTGAGACTAAGCATAAAATAAAATTGTAGGCATTTTCTTATGAGATTTCCTATGTAAATTTTTTTTAAGATTCCTCTTGGGCTCTTCAATGTGTTCTAGTCCTTGTAGTAAGTAAGGAGTACAAAGGAGATACAATTACATTGAAGTGGAGCTCAATCTTAGTCACAGTGAAATCTAAGAGAAGGAATAAAGGCAAGGGAAGTTCCTCAGCTAATGTACAGTAAACTAGCCATTATTCTAACTGCTGCTATCAAAAGATTTTTCCTTTGAAATCAACAGAATTATGCCAAGTTACTCTAGCTGTGACTTTGGCCAGAAAATTACACATAGTTTTGAACCTCTGGCCTGTAACCACTGCAGATGGACCATTTCCGGGCAATCCCTCCAAAGTAACAAAGGAAATCAATGCTATTACCCATTACCTCAAATTCAGAGTGCAGAGAGGGTTCATAATCTTACTAGGAAACATTTAGAGGTTTGCAAATTGAAAAAGGTCAAAACCAACTGGGTTAAATTATTTTGGAGACGTTCACAAGGTGGATAAACATATAACAATACATGGTCAGATCTGAGCACTGCAAAGAATACCCAGGTAGAAAATAAAGTCTCCAGACCCCCAGTAAATTATTTTATAGCTCCTTGTGTTAAAATAAGAGACTATTAGACACAGACATCCTTCAAAACTTAGATTAATAAATCAGCATATCCCTTATGAAGCAACCATATTTTACTGTTTTCTAAAATATCTAAGAACTGTCTTTGCCAAATAGCTCAACAAGAAACGTTCACAGCTCCAACCAGTAGAAATTAATACCAGAGACAGAAATCCTATCCCTGAAGCCATGGAGGAAGACACATACTCCAGGTAAGACAGTATTATAATGATTTTATGTACTGTAAATCTTTTAATCTCAACTCTCACAATTGAGCCATGGGGTTCTGTCCTCTGAGAAATAAGAGTTGCTTTATATCAGTTGGATACAAGATATTCTTAAGGCACTGCAGGCTGAACAACGTGTCTTACACCCTGTCTTAGTGGCAGAGAAATATATTAGATTAGATCATTCTCTTTGCCTAGGGGCCCTGAAAAAAAAGTATTTCAGGAGGAAAAAGTTCAGTGGAGCTTTCTGAAATATTTTACTAGAAAGGTACAGCCCATCCTTTACTTATTATGTCATTATAAGGCACTCTGAGGTTTTTTGGGAGTAAGTTCTTATGACTCATAGCCATCATATACCTGTCCTTGGGATATGGCTCTTTTATCCACTTTTCTTGTTCCACTCCCCCCATTTCTGGGGTTCTGTGATTTTTTTCTGCTTCCTAACAGATGTAGCAAGAACCTTATGTGCTCACCACTTTCTTTTTTTAATTTCTTAGAAGTGTTGGAAGTTTTTGTTCACAGAACACTGAAGGAGAATTAAATTTTTCTGTTAAAAAATACCACAACTTTTCAAATATGTCATTTTTATGTGACTATTTTAAAGTGATGCAGATGGCAAAAAACTGGAGGAATCAGCCATGATTTTCTGAAACAATTGTTGCTTAGTTTGTGAGGTAATGAAGTCTGTACTAAAAGCACTACATTCACCTTTTTTCTATTAATAATCCTCGTTCAGATAATTTGGCAAGTCCATCCAGGTATTGCATGGTGTGCAGCCTTTTTCTGATACTTTGATACAAGTAATTTTTATTGCATGGGGAGTATAAGTCCATTTCTGGCAAGCATAATTCCATTAGATCCTGATACTGTGCATTTGGACTTGGAAAAGCAAATCTTCCCTGGTGCCAGCTGACGTGGGTGGTGTTGTAAGGAAATGAGAGACTAAGACAAATTTACTTCTATCCTTTTCCTGTGACAACTCAATATGAATGCACTTCCAAGGAAACTAAGCTTTTTTGCTATTTTGTGGTATCTGTGCATGAAAACTCACCAAATAGTCTTCTGGTGATCCAGTCACTGAGAAAGACTCCCAAACAGCCAAGACTTGAGTCTAAATGAATTTAAAAGCTTATACTATGTTCTTTGGTTACATGTGCTTTAAACACAAAAGGTTTATTCTCACATGTTGGCATGTCTTTATTGGCACCATTTATTTACTTTTTATAGGAGTGAGAGCATGACTACTTTTATGCCAGCACATTTGATTGTGTATGACTGACTTTGACACTTACAGGGATCTATTGCTGGTTAGGAGGAAAAAGAAAATTTCTGTAGAGTGTTTAGTTAACTCTCTGTTGAAGTTAAACAAGACATATCTTTAGAAATCTCTTAAAGGATTATTTCTAATGGCACCGTTGGGACCCTTGCCTTGCTTATAAAAATATATGTAAATTTATGAAGGACAAAGACACAATTATCCCAGGATAGCTTCAGGAAAAACCATCATACCTCTTTCAGAGGAGGTGCACAGATATGGACAGCAGTATATGTTACTGTTCCATGGGCAGACTGGCTTTTACTTTCAATGTGAGACATATTCTTCTGCCACTTTTGATGGTCAAAATTAATTCCCTTTAAATCAAGATATTGTATTTCCTAAGTGGAATTAGTCCCTATTCATATGAGTACAAGACAAAGAATATTCTTAGGCAGGATTTTAATATTGCCTGTGATGAAAATCTGAATACTTGAAGTCTCTCAGAATTCTTAGATCTTTGAGAGACAGACTCTCAAAGTCTGTTCCAGTTTAATCCAAGAAATTGCAAACTCAGTCTCATTGCAACAAAAGAAATTATGTTCATGGGCTTCTTTTTTTCTTTTCTAGATCAAGAGTTCTGTCCTCTACATTCCCACTAAAGCTTTTCTGCAAAGTCCTTATAGAGCTTAATAAACCTTGTTAATGTTGTTAATTACATGTTTTACTAAAAACACATCTGGAAATTACATTTCTCACAAGCTGGTGTTTAAATATTAACAGTTATTTCTGTTAACTCCCCAGTGAGCTGCTTATGAAGATGGAGGGACTCTCAGATGGGCAGAACTGAAGTTTGAGCTGAAGAGGATCTTTAAAAGATCCTCCTTTCTCCCAGCATCTTTGTGTATATGAACCTGGGATGTGGTTGTCCTTCTTTACACCCGGTCTCAAGCATGAATTACTGTAACAGCACCTCCCCTGACAGTGAAATGCTCCCTCAATAGCTGTGAGCTTATTGTCTGGGTACTGTTGCTAGGAAAAGCAGCTGATTGGGGGGCCAGGGTGGCAGCCAGTTGATGTAATACATGCTTGATAAAGCTCTTATCAGAGCCTTGCACACTTTCAGGAATGCTCACAATTCAGCTGGATTTATCAATATGAAAAAAGCCCCATTCTTTCTTCATTTCACTCACCTGTTGGAAGCTGGCCCCACAGAGCTGGGTATTAAAGCTTGAAATCATCAGTGTCACCTCCTGCTCTTCCTGCCCATCACACAGTGGCTGAGCACGCAGCAAAGGAAATGCCGTGTCAGGAGTGTTTTCCCTCTGTGGCTGTTGGGGTGATGTAAGCAAGGCACAGAGCTCTGAGCTGCTCTGCTCCAGCCCTGCAACTCCTTTGAAGGTCTCTCAGGTGCTCCCTGCAGTGAACCATCTCACTCTGGCAGAAACAGAGGAAAAAAGGCCATCAGAACTGAACTGGGGACAAGTCTCTGGCATAATGTTCAACTGCAATTTTCTCTTCCCAAGCTTTCAGTAGGGGACCACATTCATGGAGGAGGAGGATGATTTTTATTTAGCCACTAGATAATTTTGATTAATGCTATGTAAGAATATGAAATCAAATGCAATCCCTTATTTTTTTATAAAAACTCCCATGTTAATTATTATTAAGCAAATAATGTAATTTCTTTCAATTCCTTATGCAGCAAACAGCTTCCATAAGTCAAAAAGGAATATTTCTTTAACAAAGAAGACATTATTTTCTCTGTATTGCCAAGAAAGATAACCAAAGGAAAGCCTTTAATCTTGGAGAAAAATCTAAGAAAAGTGTTTGCTAGATTAACATTAGAGGCTTGCTGATCTGTGATTTAGCATCACTGCTCCTTTTTGCAGCTGCTGTGTAAAATGCAGATTAGCTCTCTGATACCTTTCAGGAAGGATCTGATGGATGGCCCCGGGTTGCCCTAGCAGCCCCTACACCCTTAAGCTGAGTGATTACTGAAGCAAAGGGATGGCACTCCCCTTAGCCAACCTTGACAGTCTCTGTATACCTTGGCACTTTCTGGCCTTTCAAATGGTTTTTCAAAGCCTTGGCCACTGGGGTGCAACTCCAAACACCCTGTTACATGCACCCCTCTGAGGTGGAGGGATCATTGAGGGGATATTGCTGTACTGGAGATAGGAGTAATTACATGATTTTAAAATTTGACTGGAATGATACTGGGATAAGTCATTTTATAAAAATGTAAACAATGTGAAAAGGACAAGGTGATGTGCTGATTACCCTCAAATAAGTGAAGCTTTCCCGTATGCAAGAAGTTCTACAAACACATTCTGGTGAGCCCTCCAAAATTGACTTTTAAATAGATTTTAACAACTGCCAGTGCACGGTTTATAATGTCAAAGACTCTGGGCATATTTGCCCACACAAAGTTTTGTATCCTCATGTCTTTGGTCTACTGAATCACCAGTCTGCTGCTAGTACAGTAATTATAGGCCTGAAGGGGGAGTTTGGTTTTTTGTTTTATCAAATACATCTGTCTCAGTCTCAGTTGGGAAGGGTTGGCTGGAACACACAAGAACTGTGGAATATTTGGGTTTACTAATATCTTCATCAAAAAGTACCACTATAGTATCAATTTTATCAGGGACAATTTTGTAACTTGGAAGATCCTTTGTAACCTTACGAAGGTTCACAGAGTACAGCAGGGGACAGGGCAGAGGAAATCAAGTAGAAAGTGCAGATGCACACATTACACTTGGGGAGGCTATAGCAGCTGGGTATTGCATTCTGCTGATTTGCAAAGGAACCAGTTTATGTATCAGCTTAAAGATAACTTGGTCATCTGTCACAGGACATCTGCTTCCTGCAAACTGACTCTATCCTTTCTTTTCACTTACAGCCCTGACCATTGAACCACTGTGGTTTAATTATGCAAAACTGGGGTTGAAGATAGAAGATATTGCTCAGATTGTTCTACAATAAACTCTTCTGATTCAGCAGTGTCAACAGGAAGAAGCCCATGGACGCCAAACTAACCCCATCTCTGCAGCCAGTTGTGCCATCACATGAAAATAGGATTCTTGCTTCTCGATCACTCAGCTCTGTTGTACAGGTGATTTTTTGGATGTGTGACTGTTCTACTTGTCTTTGATTTCCCATTTATACTTCTTGCTAATTTCTTCATGGCTTGCAGAAGGCATTAGTGTCTGCTCTGCCCCTCCAGTCCCCACTCACATAAAAGCTTCACCACAGTATGCCCTTTTATACCTTAGTCATTCTTGCTTACTGCTCTACAAAGGGCATAGCTGATCCTGGGAAATCTTTTTCTCTGGCATGCTGATGCATTGTGCTTAATGTATTATCAACAATGACAGAGCTGCCTCAGGCAATTCCAGCAACACAGAAAGCATAGGGGGTTTTATACAACGGTTCTTTTGAAAAGAAGTGTATAACCCACACAGAAAACTTTCTCCCTTTGGTTTCCCGCAGGTCGAAGCAGGAGGTGATGCTACATGGAAAGACAAGCCAAGGAGACCTTGCTCAGGTAAATCAAACCTGAAAGTAGTGGTAACTATGCTGGATTTTATTTGTGCTGTCTGTTCATGTACCACTGCAGGAGCTTCATCCAGCACGTACAGAAAGCAAGTTCTAGAAGGGACCTGAAAGGGCAGCCCTGCCCTCATTTCCAGGGCAGTGCTGTACAGTGCACTCCTGCTACTGCATTTGCATGAGAAAGCAAGAAAGCCCTGCTGAAAGGTTGCACGTGCTAATTAGTTTGGGGAAACAGAAGGAGGCATTTCAGAAAAACTTCACATGCCTTGCACACAGTGCAGGTCATCTTGCATTTACATTTGTGCTCCTACAGCTGCAAGATGTCTCAAGTCTGAGAGACAGGGATGCTGTCCCAAACAGATTTTTAAATTGTTTTTCTTTTTCAAAAGTCCAGAGTGAGTGTTTTTCTTGACAAACTGTTGACAGTTCTGTAATTCTGGGCATTATGAGTGCTAGCATAAATCCCATACATGTGTTTCTAAACTGAGAGTCCAAAATAACCTCATTCCTGATCACAATGTAAAGAATTATTCAGGATTCAGAAAGAAACCAATCTTTCAGTGAGTTTCACTTAATTTAGAAGCTTGTAATGAACAGGAATTTTTAATCTGTTAGAAATCTCTTTTCAAACTGAGCTCTAGCTATAACTGATCCTTCTGACTAGCTGGGTATAGTTGGAGTGCCAACAGCTAGAAATACAAGTGCACAGTGCTCTTCTGTCCTGACAAGAAACTTGAAATCTCTATTCTGGAACTCAGCCAGAAATGTTCTTGCATGCCTTCTCCTCTCCTGACCTCAGCTGTCACAGTGGCCTCCAGCACCACACAGGAAAGCATCTTGGTTTTCCATCAGACTCCATTTCAATACATCAGGGAGATGAAGAATACAGGTTTTTGAAACATATGCAGTGCTGTATGTGTTTTGTCTGTATTTCTACTATGACATGTGTACACATCACCATCTAGGAAACTGGTACAGATATCTTTTGAGTTAAGGGAAAAGGGGGGGGGGTGGTTTATGAATTACATCTTTTTCAGAAAGAGACCATGCAGAATGCTGCTCAAATTGCTCACAGGGCTGAGAGAGGTATTTGGTAGGTCACTGTTGCATGGCAGAAGCATTCCTTCCACATCCTGGACAAAGCTTATACTTAGAAAATTATACAGTGAAAATGAATCTGCAGCTGACCATTTAATCCATTTTAATTTTTTTTACAGTGCCTGTCCTTCCTTTACCTACTACCATGGTGAACAGAGGCGAACTCGGGCACTGCAGTGGGAGAGAGCAGTGTTTCACAGCACAGAAAACACGTAGTGTTCCACAGCACAGAAAACATGGCACCACTCACTCACTTCCCCTCTCCTCGTTCCATTGGTGGGGGCTGTCCCTCTTTTTGCTATTTCTTTTACCCTGAGCTCAGAAGTCAGTATGAGAAGCAACAGGCCTTCACAAATGTGCTAAGGAGGAACCTCTTGGGATGGCTTCTCAACATGCTTTATCTTTTGCTGACTATCCTAAATTGGTGTCAAGGCCAGAACTTAATGATGTCTTCAGATGAAATTTTTCAGCAAATCTGGGGATCTCAGAGGTCTGGACCTGCAGTAACACCAGAGTAACACAATTTATCTACTTTTGCTCATCTTTTGAAAGGCTGAAAATTCAGCTTTGCAGCAAACTGAAAAAACACCTTTCTAGCTGCACCCACTTTGTTATTTTTCAGGGTTTCTTACATTCCAAAAAAAGAGCCCAGGTCACTAGCTTGGGAGTAATTTGAAGTTAATCTCCTACTGATACCTTCAAGCTTGAAAGCTTCATGAGCATCTCTGCTACACCCCTCAAGAAAATTACCTGAACAACGCTGTCCAAATATGGTGTGTCTGTGATTCCATTTCCCTCTGCACTGTGGAGCTGCATTCATGTCACCAGGTAGGTGCCACTCTTTTTCCAGGACAGTAACAAAGTTTGTTCCCCTGTGTGTTGAAGAAACTCAGAAGACAAGATGTCTTCCCGAAGCACTTCATTTCCAGTGCTGGACTCGTGTTTCTGTCACCACAGAGGGCTTCCAGTGCTTGGGTAGGAACGTTTATGGGATTGGCTCATGTACCACAGAACTGTTTTGCTTCCTTCATTCAGATGTAGGCAGGACAAGCAAATGGGCAGCACCTTACAGGGCTGTTGAAGATTGGGACAACAGTTATAGAAATAGGGCTGTCTAAGGTAAGTTAGTTTTCATGAGCATTAGCAATTTGGAAGGAAAATATAAACAATGTCTTGATTTTGGAAATATTAATGTAAACTTGCCAAATTTGGTTCTTTCTACTGAAAAATATGTGGGCAGAAATGTTTTTCTTAATTCTAGGAATCAAGGGGTTTTTCTCCATATGAAAACAGATACGGTTTTCAAAGGAATTGATCGCACTAATCTCCTGGTAGAAAAACACCTATTTACTAAAAACTTGAAGCCCACTGGCCATCTCAGTCCACAGACCAGAAACTGAATGCACAACTAAAATCACTAAGGTGCTGTCTGATAGGAAAAAAAAAAAAAAAAATATATGGAAACAGAAGTTCCATCTGCTGCTGCTGCTGCTGAGCCAGGAGCTGGGGAGCACTGCCCTTACAGCACCCCAGAAATTGGGCTGCTCTCTCTGGCTCTGAAGGACAGACCTCAGCTGGCCAGAATCAGCAG
>NW_005054357.1:1516633-1518062 GCF_000277835.1 Geospiza fortis | reverse complement strand
TGTATAAATACAGGCACTGATCTTTGAAAACCGCTGCTCTGAACTGCCTCATTTGCACCAGTCCTACATGTAAGTAGGACTTTGTTACTGAAGAAGTGTTACTCACTCTTGATGTGAAGGGAGGAGGGCTTAATTCCCGCTCCTACCTCTCATTTAACCTGCATAAACGCATAGTGGGTCTTTGTAAATCACCTTTACTAATGTATTTTCTCTCTTAAAATTTCATGTTGTAATGAACAGTCAAGAAATCCAGATGTGCTGTTACAATGAGAGCATTTTAAAGGAGCAGATGTTCTGGTATGCTCTCAGGTCAGGACATTTCTGTCTTTTTGGTATTGTTTAATGTCATGGAACTTGATTTTCTCAACATCATCAGGAATTTTTTATGAAACAGGCAGTTGGATGCAAGTAAACACTAATGTGCAGCACCAATACCTTTCTTCTGATTCTTATTCTGGTTTTACACATAGGACCTGTGCAATTAGATTTTTACATTAAACAGATTCTTTCTTTGAAAGCTTACTTAGTTTTCAAATTTAGATTTGAAAAAAACATAGAACGAATGAAATTAAATGGTTTTTTTTGGATAGCACACTGACAAACAAAAGGAAATCCCTTGCTGCAGGATATTGCAGTCACAGGTCACGAATGTTTTAGCAGGAGTTACTGCCATCCAGAGGAGAAAAACCATAATCTGCCGTATTTCATTAATTTTAAGCACAGAAAGGTAAACCTAAATGGTTGATTCAGTTTATTTCACATTAAGGAATCAAAGAATACAGAAATATTATAAATGTACCCAGAGGTATCTGCCACAGAAAGCACCCAGGACCCCCAGGGGCTGTGAAATCAGGGGACTGGGAGATGCTGTGGGCCGAAGGGATTTTTCTCAACTCTTAATTACCGAACAAGCGAAAATCTACTGCGTGTCCAGCTCCGGAAAAAAGGTCCCTCCCTCTTCAACCCCCCTTTCCCTCAGAAACCGACAAAAGCATAGCAGGAAGCAAAGAAATAAAGAAATAAGTCATCTGGGGAAACAGAAAAGGGGAGAATGGGAAGATCAGCATGTTTTGAAAGCGAACAAAAATAAAAGTTCTGAGCTGAAGGAGGAAAAGAAAAATCTGAGGGGAAAAATATTTTTTGGGGGGCAGCCCATGGCCAGTCACGAACTGTGGAAAATCCATGAATGGCAGTTCATTTTGGGCAAAAATCAATAACGAAAATCTTCCCAGGACAGGTCTTTTTGAATATTTTATAGAAATTTTAGCTCGGGATCCTTCTAAACTTTATTTCTTCAATACCTTTTTCTTCATCGGGAACTAAAGTCCAGGTGCTCGCGTCCCTCCGTACGCCCACGCGGGATGGGAGGAGCGCATGCGGCCATTCCCCGTTCCCGGCTGCTCCCGGCCGCTTCCTGAGGGGGCCGAGC
>NW_005054357.1:1495669-1516601 GCF_000277835.1 Geospiza fortis | reverse complement strand
CGCCGGTACCGGGCCGAATGCAGCAGAAGGAAGCCGGGGCGGGTGGGCATGTGCTCCCCCGTACCTGCACAGAGCTGGGAAGCGCGGCTTTGGCCGAAGCCGTGGCGGCACCGCGGAGACCCTGAATTCCCAATGTAAATCTGCAGTACCTATGGCTGCTTTGCCATTGTGCTGCTGGCCCTCCAAAAGATCATCAGAAGGAAGGGGCGCTTTAGGAGGGAAAGTTTCCCCATCGGAGGTTAATGGTCTTGAATGTTAGACAGTGTATTAAGACACCTACTTAGCCTTCCCAGTCTAGTTTTGCCCACAAGGGTAGCAGACACCTACCCCAGGGAGCAGAGCAGAGCCCAAATCCTCTGTGAATGCAGCCATCTATTATCAGAGGCCCCCTCATGCTTCGTCTGCAAACACAGTGCCCAACGCGGTTAAACAAATTAATTCTTTCCTCAAGGGGCTCTGCTTAATGGAGGGACTTCCAGAGGACCCCAAGCAATATGCTTGCCCTACCCCAGATTTATTTGTTGAGGCAGGAGGGAGGTCAAAAGCACTGAGCCTTCCATTTCAGTAAGTTATGTGCCCGATGACCTGCTGTAGGAAAAACTATTGATCTCTGCTTATAACTCCTGGTAAGAGTCCTGTACATATCGACAGTCCTGGAATGCCCCATGTTTAAATACTAGGAGTGCCAAGCAAATATTTTAGCTTGCTGTCTGCAAACTTTCCTTCTGACAAAAGATTCTGGTTCAGTTGTTTCCAGTGACATATAAGAAAGCTGAGCCATTCAAAATAAGAAAATATTCCAAGATATTAGTTCAGGGTTTTAAAACAGGCCATGTTACCTACTCCTCCTGTATAATGCTGAAACTGGAGGGGAAGGAAGAGTCTCTCCATTATGAAATAGTTTGTTGTCAATAACATTCATAGTCCATTAAAAAGTCTATCTGAATTCCCTATTGATTTCACTCAACTTCCAGCCCACAGAAATTTAATGAAGTTGGTAGTGAGACAGGACAAGCTCCCTGGTTTTTGCCACTGTACCAGTTACCTTTAGTATAGCATCGTGCCATCTCCAGCTCCATCACAAGATGATTTATGTCAATAGCATGTGAGGAGCAATTGCCCTTAGAGGCAACAGATAACCATAGAACAGCAGCATCCAAGAAAAGCAGAGCACTACCTATTGCTTCCAGTTAGGAAAAAAAAAGCATCATGAAGAGCCATATTTTACAGAGCTAAAATTATTTTCTATTTAATGTGGTCTATTTTTTAAACATTATAATCCAAATAAAATGAAACTGAATTTAGAAATCTGTTTTAAAAGCTGAAAGCACTGCTGAGATGTAAGGAGGTGTATGGACCAGTACCCAAAATATTGGATATAATTTTTCACCACATTAATTCAACCAAATCCATGTAAACTTTGAACAAGTTTGGCAAGAGACATAGTGGTTTTGGTTTTACTGCCATATAATGGAAGAAGTTCCTTGTGTATTGGCTATCCCTTTGTAATTGTCAGTATCACTGTGGTAAAATGTGTTTATATGTGTTAAGACAATCAGGAATCAAGGCAATTCTTTGAACAATTCATAGTAATTTCATGAGTGTTTGTTATGCTGGCTGGTCTGCATAGCTGCCTACATGGGGGGGTGCCAATGAAAGCAGGCAGTGTTGGGTGCTGCCAAATAAAATCATCACCTGCCTTCGTGCCCCTTCCCAAAGCCGGCTCCTCACAGGCAGCCTTCGGCACATAAACAAACAGATAAATCATCTTGCCAGCTCAGAGGTGACAGTGAAATTAGAATCCTTCTCTGCTCAATGCAACATTTTAGTCATTTGAGACAGGAAATCACTTTGTGTTGGGAAGCAGTACTGCGTAAACCTCAAGCAGTTTCCAGAGCAGTCAAGGGCTCAGGTTGCAGAAGGAACAATGTGATTATGACAGGCAGGAAGCAGAACAGGACGAGTTCCAGCAAAAACTCCACAGAATGTAATAGCAAATGTTGCTCTTGGTGTAGATCTTCAATAGGTCATTCAAAAAAATATACCAAGATTCATTCTACAAATACGATAAACTCCAAGAGCTGTTTCTGTAGAATTCTATTCAGTGTGGTAGGATTTTCCTGTACAAATACTTCTCTGTGCCCTGCAATACCCTGAGCACAGTTCTACAGAAGTATCAGCACAAATAATTGTCACAGAGGAGATACAGAGAAGTTCTTTTTCTCTTTCACCTTCATCAGCTGCAGTATCTCACTATCAGTGAAAGCTGGCAGAGGGATCAGTGACAAGTTGCCAAAAGATAAGGAAGACACAGACTCCTGAGGAGAACTTTGAGAAGTATCTCCTGTGAAGGATCTGCTCCAGAGCTTAGATTCCTCTTTGTCAAGGCAGAGGCTAAACTTTGGAGTGGTGTCAAGTCTATTTTTATGATACTAAGATCTCCCTGGGAATTTATGAGACTTTCTCTTTGGATTTAAATTATCTCTTCAGGAAGTGTGGGTTATAGATCAGTCATTTTAAGCCAGCTGACCTCAGTCACCTTCAGTGACAGGTAAACTCAGCTTAAAGTGAAAGGATCCCCTAGGGTCAGTGGTTTCTGAAGGGGGTGGGGTGTGTGTGTGCACTATCAGAATACTCAAATAAGAGAAGCATGATGCAAAGTGAGGGCATTCCCTTGCAGCAGTGCTGCAGACACAAAACACTAAACTAATGAAAGAACCATTGACATTTCATTCCAGAACCATTAGTGCTTCCCAAATGGTCCAGAATTAAGTGGAATTAAATTCAGTAGTGAAAACCACTTTATATGATCATACAAGGCATTAATAGAAATTACCTGTTGAGTGAAAAAGAAGCTAAACAGTATTTCAGGCATTTGGGTTTACTCATAGGAGACTTTTAACAATTGCCTGAAAAAGTGCTGCCTTTTGTACAGGTCATTATAATCTACCTGTAGAGCTTCATATTCATATCTTATCATATCATATACTTCATTTTCATATCTGGTTTACATGCAAGAACTTCCATGTCAAGCTTAAATACTTGCTTCAAATATTCAGGGGCGCGTTCATTAAATTCAGAACAGCAGTCAAGGGTGAAAAAGCCACTTGTCAAGCTCAGCCTGCTCATCAATCCACTTGCTGCTCTCTTGTGTGTCTGCTGGGCAAGGAAGTGTTTCCAGTGGCTTTGAATGCTGTTGTGAAGCAGCAAAGTGCCAGGAATGTTAGAGAGATTGTGGAAGGCAGTAAACCACACAGTGCATTTCTGGAGTGAGTTTTCTAAGTAGTTTATGGTTTTAAAACTTGAAGCTTCATCCACATTGCAATTTAAGCATTGTAGCTATTCTGAACAAGGGAGAAATTAGGAGATGATGGATTCTATTACAGGAGAGTTCTTTGATGCCCTTTTCAAACACTATCCAGATACTCCATCTGAAGCTTTCATTTAGAGTAAATACTACAAAGGATCAGCTATTTGAAAGAAATTAAAAGGACGGAACATTTTCTTGGCTGTTAGACATCTGAGAAATCCAGAAGTGGATGATGCCAGACTATCTGTCATATGTGTACTTCCTGTAGCCTTACTCTCCTGAATGAAATGTGGTTACCACAAGAGATATTTGCAATTGAGAAGAAGAGATCAACTAGATTTGGCTTTCCTAAATATGGTCTGTCTCTTAGAAAGTGTTTTATAGTTTCTGTTACAAATTCGAAGGAAAGGTTTTCTCATTAACAATTGTCAGGTTACATTTTCAGCACAGAAGAATTAAGGATATTGGGGTAAGTTTCAAGCCCCCATTTTAGAGTTTTAGGCAAACACTTTCATCAGCTGATTGGAATGACACCACAGGCACCCAATATACTTATGGGACCATTTACAAATGGGACTCTATTTAATCAATCTCTGAAGTAAAAAATAAATAAATAATCAAAGTACATTTACATACCCAATTACAAAATATATGTTTTAGGAGCTATTATAAATAGTAAATATGTAATTCCAATCTTTAAAAATAAGACAAAAATTGCATTTCTTTAACATTTAATAGCAGTAAGGGAAACCTTTCTGATTTCTTTAGGTCAGTTTTAGATAATTTAGTTTGAAAAAAACTTCTGTAGGTGGTTCAATCCCCTTCTCAACACAGGTCTCATTACTTCAGGTTGCTTGTGCTGTGTCCAGTCCAATGGAACCCTCCAAAGATGGAGATTCTGCAAGTTCTGCTGAGTGTGACTGCTGCAATGCATAGGTAAGAGAGCAACCCACAGGCAAAATTTTCTCCACTTTTCTGAACACAATAGGAGATGTTCCACTTCCTATCCAAGGATGTTCTCACTGACCTTTCTGGGTTCCATGTAATACCTTTCAGGAGTCAAGCAACAGAGCTTGTATCTGGAAGATCTAACAGGTGTCTAGTGGTGCCTCCTCCATTTAGGCTTGCATGAGCCCACTGTGGAAGGGATTACTTAAGTAGTTCAGGATTCAAAAGTTAGCACAGTAAGTAAAATCTTTCCATCTTTAGTTGGTTTTTTTTTGAGTTAAATCTCTTGTAGACTTATTGGGGAGGTGACAAAAATCTGAGAATTGTCACTACCACCAGTATTTTTAAATGGTCCCTTAAAAAGTGTGCAGTGATTTGGCTCATGTCTTTTAACAAATTCTGGAAGCTTAACATCACTGCTAGAACTACTGGTCACCTTTCTCAGTGTGCAAATCCCCTGTGAGTTCCCAGCCCCTGTGCAGACTTCTGCAGAACTGGAGAGCAGAGCTTCTGCCTCATCCCTCCTGACCTGTCCTACCTCCCTCAGCTTCCATCTCTCTTCTGTGCAGAGCTCAGGCCAGGAGAGCCAAGGAAGCACTTGTGAGTATTTTTGTGGCAAAGTGCTGCTTTCACAAACATGCATCAAAGACACAGATGATCCTGTCTATTTTGTTCCCAGTTAAGTGCTGGGAGCCTCTTCTTCCACCTTCCTGGGATACCAGGGCAGCACCAGGGCAGGTCTCCTGCCAGAAGGGAACATGGGGCGTTTTGTTTAAGCTGGGAAGCTGATAGTGTTGAACCCATCAGTTGAGTAAACCAGCTGGCTGTCCTCTTGCCATCTCTGATGTAAATCTATATGGTATTGTGAAACTTTTATTTATTTTAAGCTTGCAATATTTACGAAAGCAAACCAAAAGAGTTCTTTCTAACTTCCACATCATTTTTTCTACTGAGCTATTTGTTGGAAAGATATGTTCATGTATAATTAAATGTGGCTTGCTTAAACCTTTGCAGTTGGTAGCTTAATATATATTTTGTTGTGCTTTGAGTACAAAGGCTATATTATGCTTTTGTTGGCATCCTTGCTGGTTAGAATGCCAACTGCATAATTTTGTTCTCTGCTCTATGTCAGAATTCAAGTGCCGAGGGCTCAACAGGTGGTGCTGGGATAAAGTTCTGGCAAATCAAATAGGTAATGTGGTTATTTCTTTTGTCAAATTATAATTGAAAACAGAGACAAGTAAAATGAAACTCACATTTTCCTAGTGCTAAAGAGAGACTAGAATTAAACTCAAATCAGTTTCCATGACAAATACACATTACTACTGGAGCTTGGTCTGTAAATAAACATTGAACACCTTAGTTTTGATGTAGAATGATTTTTCTCTCTAAATTTAAACCTTAAGCGTCAGTGTTTAAACAATAACAGAAGACCAGAGTCCTCCATGAATCTTCTGTCTTGCTTGTACATATTTAGGAGAAAATACGCCAAAAGCTTCAGAAAAACTTCGAAAATACTTAAATCTGAAAAGTCAGAGAATTTGAGACAATCTGTTATACATAACTCAAATGTTTAACATCAAGAGTTTCCTGTCATATTGTTTTCTAATCATTGCTATATCCATGCTCCCAGAAGAAAATGATAAATACACTGGAAATTCCAGTGAATGTGCTGAATGAGGTGCTGCTCATTTTATGCTTGACTTGGATAATGTTTATTAATCCTAAAATCATAAAAATGGGATAAAACCTTCTATAGCAAAAATGCAACAAATCATATCTGCATAGCTTGGTTTTCCAAAATTGCACATAAAAAGGCCCATGCACTTCCATGACTATCCACTTTGCTATTGTGGCTGATCTTTTTTTACACCAAGATGTTTTTATTTTCCTCTAAAGACCTATCCAAATCTAATATAAGTAATCTTATGTACAGTTCCAATGATTATCATGGTTTTATTTAGTTTTCCATTCCTCCTCATTTAAAGACATTTCTCCTAAACTATACATTTGTCAACTCAAAGAAGTTTTGTTTTGTCAGCTCTGAACCCATTGTTCACTGGAGCAGCTTCCTGCAGTGGCCTCCAGTTCCTTAGACTGTCACAAAATTCTTTATGTCCCTTTCAAGCTCTTATTTAACTCAAGGTGCTGCCTTTGCCTGGGACCAGATGGTGCATCCTCTTCTTTCAATAAGTCATTCCAAAAGTGATCAGGAAGTGAGCAGCATGGAAAAGGGGTATCCCATCAATCCAGAAACATTGGTATTTTCCCCTTTTGCATACCGTGGGGATCTGGTTTAGTCCTAGCAGAATGCACACGTTTCTCTCCCAGGCTGTGGCTGGGCTGCTGAGTGCCAGGGCTGTGCTCAGGGGATGGGACACACCTCACAGAGCATGGCCTGAGAAACTCCTGAATATGGCATCACAAATTGCTGCATCTGACAGATCACAGGGTAAGAAGCTGACAAATGGACACGTGGTGCTGTGAGGAATTCCCAGGCGGTTAAGAAGGATTTTTGTGACAAACAGCTGAATTACAGAGAAAGGTAGGGCTCTGTGTTGGGGTTGGTTTGGGATTTGGGATAGTGCAAGGCCAACAGTGCTGGGTAACTGTATCAGCTTACCCATACACAGATGAGATCACCTTGAAATGGTATCAATAATACCAAAATTAAAATTCAAGATCTGCAGAAGTTGAAAATAGAAAAGAGAGTAACTGGATTAATAGAGAAATAAGAAATCCATGACTCTTTTATCTTCTCTATCTCTTTTACTGCCTTTTGGCTAGTAATCAATTTAATTTCTTCACACTTTTCAGTATGAAGATACCTGGGAGCAAGAAGATATTTACTGAGAATAAAGATCTCAGTTCAACATGACACTTTACACAATCCCACACTTGGACTGACCCTGTTCCAGCTTGGTTAACCCAGGAAATCTGCACCCAGTTGTTTTAGGAGTTAATCTGTAGCTTCACTGCAAGGGACTGGCTTAGAAGGTAAAAATTACATTACAGCCAAAGTATTACTAAGTTCTTTACCCCTTTAAAAATCCTTTTCCTGCACTACTGCATTTCTAGACTGACCTGAGGCATGCCATGAGGACAGATCCCCAGTCTCTATGATTTTTCATAAAAGTTCAATACATAAGAAAAAGTCTCCTGGCTTTACTTTTATTTTTTCTTTTAAATAACCATCTTGAATATTTATCTTATTGATCAGGCAGCTTTTTGGAAAAGAAACAGTTGAGAAGCAGATAATGTGCCTTTTTCATTGACAAAAGATTTATGTCTTGCCTGGAATGACTTGATGCTTTGAGGGCTCACAGCTGACCTAGTCAAGCACAAGTAGCACATAGTCCAGTGCTTATCCAGGGAAGCCAGGACTGCTGCTCCCACTTTTTTGTGTGAAATTAAATCAGCCACACTGAAATTGGCAAAGATTTAAAAACATGATAAAAATTCTATCAAGAAGGGGAGAGAGAGGCTCAGAAGCATTTTGAACCAATGAAATCTGTGCAGAAATAAGTAGGGTGTGCATGAACACTTCTGGTGACCTTCTGTAGGAGCCATCTATGTGCTTGCCAGGCACCCTCTCCCCATAAAAGCAGGTAAGGAGTTCAGCCACAGGGCTGACCACCCTTCCCCCACAGCTGGCACAACCACTGCAGTTTGGCTCTAGCATTTGTATCACTGAATTCTGTGCTGAGCCACAAGGAGAAGGGGAAGAGAATGAAATGTGTTCTTAGGTGCCTCTTTGCCACGGACTGCATGTAGCTCAGGGGCACTGACTGCTCAGAGAAAAGGCTTATCTGAATTCCAGCACAACTTTTTAGTCAATGTATTTAAAAAAAAAACAAAATAAACCACTCTGGTTTTGTTTTTTTTCTTTAAGCAGGGGTTGAGAAAGGTAGACTAAAATAGTAAAATTCTGCTTTACCTAGGAGATCCTTAATTTTCTCCAAGGATAATATGACAGTTTCCACCAGTTTCCACAGCTCAAATGAAGCAGAAGGAATAAATGTCTCAGTGTGTGGTGCTTGTACTCAGATGAGCTTTCACAGGAGGCCAGAAGAAGGGCAAGGGATTGGGTGTACCTTCATTTCCTGAAGTAAACAGGTAAGCCTGTGGGTTTTCTCATTCCCTGCCCCTCATCCTCCTGCCAGTCCAGACAGGTCAACCCATGGAAGTGCTATTGATGGCCTTATAAATTGAGTATTGGAAAGCACAGGCAGAATTGGCCCCAGAGCAAATTAACCATGAATTGGCTTTAAAAACCACCTCCTATCTAATATAAATAATGCTAATATCTTCAGAAGTATTACTGTTATCCTGCAACTGAGAAAAGAAAAAAATAGAATAGTCAGGAAATTCATTTTCTTATGTGCTGGAAAGCCTAGAGGTTAATGCACGAGATGGCCACAAACCTGGGGGCAATTTCTTCTTTAGACAGTATTCTGCATTGCATCGGGCAAGTTACCATGTTTCTTTTTCAATAATTTCATCCATAAAATAAGAATGAACCTACATGACTCCCATTCCAGTGAGGGTGGTAGAGTTCATCTGACTTGGTTATGAAATGAGACTGCTCAGATAGAAACAAGCTCCTGAAATTCAAATTATTCATATTTCTCCATGCTGTTCCATTACAGAAAAATGACAGATTCTTCTGTGGTACTTAGGAACAGAGAAACAGCAAAATTTTCTGGGTTTTTTTTCCTTGGTTACAAATTTGAGTAGGATCTATATTTTGCCCTTTCACATACAGAATTTGAGTAATTGTTATGTAATATCTGTTTTATATTGTTCTCTTAGAAAGAATCTACATTATGTTTAATTTTTTTGAAAATAACAAAAAAGTTTTTTTCTGTGTTGCTGTTTGCTGTTGTTTTCTGTGAGAGCACATAATGAAACAGATATTTGGAGAAATATGGGATCAGGAGCTCAGTATGTGTATGTGTGTGTGAAGTATTTAAACCTGCAACCAGATTTCAAATTTTTCTTGAATTTGCATACAAAAAAATGTAAATATTTCGATTGAATATAACATCTGTGTTATTAAAAAATAGGAAGATAAAAAAAAATCCTCCAGAACAGAAGTATGACAGGCATTATTTCTCCTCTCTCCCAGCACTCTTACAGCCCAGAAATAAATACTTAGAGTTATATTTTCATCTCAGTTCGATGTAACAGATTTTAGCAACTCAAATCCCTTTTTCCATTAGTGTGAGTTAAGCTGCTCAGGCTTTGTCCATGGATGTTGTTGCCCTACTTTTGTCCCAGTCTCTGTGAGCCTTCAGTTCAGTTCCCCTGCTCTGGACTGCCAGGTAGGTGAACCTCACAGGGCTCTGGCTGGCTGGAGCATCACTCCCAGGCTAAAGCAACACCTGCTGTGCCTCTCCAACCCGTGGCACGTTTAACACTTCCTTTTCCCCTCCAGGTCAGGACAACTTCTGGGATCACAGCCCTGGCAAGGGCTGCTGAGAGCAGCCAGCCCAGGCCAGCAGTGCCCCATTGCTGGGGCTGGGAGGGCTCCCAGCACATCTGCCCCTCTTACTCAGGTCCAGAGATTAGCAGGGGAAGAGGCTGGGAACCACTCTGGGCTTAGAGCCGTGTGCGTTCTGCTCACCCAGCCCTGCACAGAGCTTCCCCTTTTCTTCTTGTTGTTCTTGGGTATGTGCACAGCGCATGGTGCTTTTTCAACATCTCTTCATTTGTCCCTGTGAACCATCTTGTCTATTGTCCTTTCAGTTATTTCATCTTAATTTCTTTTTACTATAAGTAGTCTAAAGACAGAGGACTTCATCCTTATCTAATCATTATGCAACCTAAAATGGCAATGCTTACCCTGAAGTGTCTGGTTTCCAGTGACAGTCACAGTGACAGGCATTGCCTTGTACCACATGCCTAAATTTCAAAACATTGCAAGAGAAGGGCTTGCTACCTTAGTGAAATCTATTTGAGCCTTTTTTATGCTTTTATTATGATTAATGGATGAAACACAACCATTTGTAGTGCATTTATTATCACAAACAATATTGAAAGTAATTTGACCCCTACTGTACTTTCTTTTTTTAATAATACTATACAGTGGCAAAAAGGCTATGAAATCCTGTGCAGAGATCTTTATCTTAGTTGAACTGGTTGAAATACAGACAATGGAAATTCTCTGGGTTGACACTGGTATAATAGGAAGCAGCATATGACCTGCTTTTCTGAGCAATGTGCTGTCACCACAAACTACATCCCCATACATAGCCAACATATAAAAAGTTTATTTGTCAGCCTGCTCCTGTGAGCTCTTTATTTATGGCTACTTTATCATCTGAAATAAGCCATGTTTTTCATTATTAGAAACATAACACTCTGGCAAAATCTGAAGTTGTATAGGAGAATGGGAATGCTTTTATTATGAAGTCATTTTGCTGTAAGCACTGAAGAAATCAGATAATGCCACACTGTGTTACTCTACTGGCAGGTCAAGTGTGATAGAAAAGCATGGAGTTCAGAAAACCTCTCCTGGCATGGTCTGGTTCACCAAAGGACTAAATTACTGTTTCTCCCAGGACTTGAAAAGTGGGGAACTCAAGGTAATACTTTTCTCTGTGGCTTCTTCAGCCAGAGACTGAGCACTTGTGCACAGCTTCTCCCTGCCATGGGCTGTCCCTTGGAGGGTTCTCTCACAGCTGCCAGAGGAGGGGATAGCATTGTGTGCCATTCACTACAGTGTGTACCAACCATTTAGCCCTGCAGAGGAGCTCTAAGAGCTCCCCTGAGGAGTCAGAGCTGAGGTAAGACACTGACTGACCTACCTGAATGCCAGTACCTCTTACTGGTCACATACATTCAGCAGAGCTAAGCTGCCAACTTTCTAAGTGTAAGGAAAAGAATTATGTCCTGACATTGTCATTCTCAAATTCAAATCCTCACAGGTGGATAAACTAAAAAAATATCAGGCTTAGCAGCAATTTACCTTGAAATGGCAAAGTAAAAGAAAAGTGCAGCTACCACAGTCTGCTTAATGGCAAAATAAAGGTCCAAAATAAAGTTTAATTGTATACCATTAAATAGTCTCTTCAAATATCAAAAGTCGTTACCATGTCTAAAGATCAGATTACACGGTTAACAGGAGAAAAAGCCATCCTTCAAAAAGTAAGTCCTATTCTCAGGAGAAAAGTAGATAAGAGACTTGACTTGGAGAAGTTAACTGAAGTTAACTGAAACCACTGTAAATAGGCCCACAAGAGTTTGAAGAGTGACTTGCTAAACATACAAACTTAATAACTGCATTCACTTGCCTCAGCCTAGAAGGTAATTGGTAAACTGATGGTGGCAACACATGACAGAGGTACTAAAGGAGCAGTTTTGGAAGAGAAAGCCATTGCAGGAAACCTGAATATGTTATTTGCATCAATAATCGGTAAGGGAGGACAGTGAGGTTCCTAAATGAGACCAAAAGTATCTCCAGGACTGCCTCAGATCAAAGTGTCAAAAAAATACTACACTTGGAACAGAGGGGATTCCCCCAAATATTAAATACCCAGTAATAGCTCAGTATAATCAATTATTTGCACTGACCTCACTACCACAGGCAAGGAAAAAGAAGATGAAAATATGTGAGAAAGATTCAGAGGTGACTCTGTGACCTTGGGACCAGTAAACCAGAAGTGCTGCAGCAAACAAACTGGTAGAAGTTATAAAAAGAATCAGGTTAATGATTAAATATGTCCCTCAGAGAGGGGCTGACCTGACTGTTGTAGAAGAAATCATGCCCCCAGATCTGCTAAAGCCCCATGGAGGGATCAGCATGTTCATTTTTATGAGGAAACCCCAACAGCCCAGTTCACTGTGCACCATCCAAGGCACAATTGTGTCCTGCCTGCCTTAGACAGGTGTTAGAGCTATCAAAACCTACTGCACCTATAACTAATATTACAGAGCTTTTCTTGTTGGATGGTACACAATTCTCTGTACTTCTGATTCTTTTGAAAGCTGCAAGCCAAACCTCATATGTATCAATTAGACTGTGAAAATGTACTGCTGGAGTTGCCTATGGATTCTAATGTAATGAAAAATTGCTTGCATGCTGCAGAGCGACATAACAGAATGTTATTGCCATTGTTCATCCTTTGGAATTTGGTGTGAGTCTGAGCCTGTTAATCAGCAGTTCCTCCTGCTCGTACTTGAAGCGCTCGGCGCCAAGAGTGAATTTCCTCTCTGTGCTTTTGCACTGGAAGCTTTGCCAAAGGTCTTTTGTTCCCGATGTCAGTCAGCTGTGCTCTGGCCTTAATTGTGCCAGTAACTCATGGCTGGAGATTATTCATTCTGCTCTGGTGCAGAGAGCAGCGTGTCAGCCTGGAGCTGGTGGAGACACTGGGTCTTGTGTACCCCCAGCTCGGGTCTGGGGACACCAAACGTGATTCTGGACCTTTTTTCATGTGCCATGCAGCCCTGAACAAGGGGATTTGGAAGGTGTGCTAAGACTGTAAAAATGCAAATTTCTGGGTACAAAGTACCAGGTATACAACCACTTATGTTGTCTGAGTGCTCCTGTTGTGCAGATTTGATCTCATTGTGAGATTTGTTCAGAGAGGTTTGTTTGAGATCATTACCAAGAAACTATAAAATTACTGTCAGGGAAAGGATTTTGAATAATATTTACTACAAAACAGTAGTTATGGCAAAACTAATGGCAATTTCTAATAGAAGCATTTTTTCTTGGTGTGTCGGGGGGTATTAGATTATAGTTGTACATAACTGCAAAACCAATTTCATATCATGGGCTAATTCTTTAAAAGCAAAGATCAGCTGAAAGTTATTGGATATTCTCGGCCAGACTGACTATCTTGTTTTATCCCCTTTCTCAGGAAAATAATAGAAAAAGCATGAAAGAAAACTCAGTTAGGGCAAAATTCCCAGAACTTAAGAGAAAAAATTTAAACCATAAAATCACAGAATGGTCTGGGTTGGAAAGTACCCTAAAGGGACATCTTCAATTGTATCAGGCTGCTCAGAGTCCTGTCCATCCTGGCCTTGAATGGATCCAGATCTCCAGGTATGTGTTTGAAATACTGCTCACCCTTCCCATGTTTGCCCAGCTCAATGCAAAGTCCTACAAATGAAAAATATTAATAGAGATCTCACAAAAAAATAGACACACACTGATGCCTTCATCTTCTAAAGGATTTTGATGTCCTGTCCCAATAAAGGTTTAAAGCAAAGACAAGGTTGTTTTCATTAGCTTCTGAAAGTTTGGATGAAAACATTGTGGTACTTCATTTTTCTTGAGTTTTGTTTCCCTTTCCTTTTTTTCCTGTTCTGATTTTTTTTTCTCCACAAAGCTACTTCTGAAATAGTCTTTTGTTGGCATAAACACTGTTCCAACTTTTATCCTTGATAAAAACTACAATAACTAAGGGGCAAACCTTACAAAGTAGCTCATGAGTAAATGGAATTTAATGGGGTCAATTATCCCCACATGCTTGTGTGCAGGTTTCATTAATATTAATACGTCGTAGACATGCTACTGAGCTGAAGAATAGGCTGTCACTGGCCTCTACACAGGATTTAGGATTATTCAAGACAACACATTCATTTCCAAATGTCTAACATGTCAGTGGCAGAAAACCCCACATTTGCCCATTTTACCTGCAAGATACAGAAAGATTGAAAAAATGGGTTAAACTACTGAAACAGCACAGATTCCGTTTGTGCTTTTTCCATAATGCAGAATCACATTACATGCATGTCTCACCATAAATATTTAATGAAGTGGAAATGAATATGTAGCAGGCTGGGTTCTTCCCTCTAAGGGTTAAGTTCCATTTCTGCAAATTGGTTTGTGCCCTATTTCTGTTCCTGTGTCTCTGTGCATCTAGACATTTTCTTGGCATCTCTAACTCTTCTGAGGTTTCAGGAGATCTTTGGAGATTTGCTAGTAATTGACCTGTTTGGATTGCCCATGACTGGCATTTGCTAAAAGATAATACAGTCCTGCATTTTGTTGTTAAGTGCTGGTTGTGTTATTAACTTGTGGCCAAACCAGAAGAAAGGCTCAGGAGACATCATTTTCCTCAGACAACTTCATTTGGTTCTTACCGTAATCTCCATTAAAATGAAGCACTTTGCTCTCAGCTGAGGGGCGTCACATATTCCTTAACTTGTCGGCTGTGTTTGGCCAGTAATGAATACACCCACTTTGCTTTGGTTTTTTTAAGATATTACTGTACACTAAGGGTAAACAATCAACATCACATCAAAGTCAGATGATTTAACCTTCTGCCACTTCTCTAACCACTAAAGAGTTCCTGCCAGGGCTAGCTGGGTATTGGAACATGTGGAAATGTTTTCTGAGAAAACAGAATTATCAAGTGGAGGAAACCTGATGTTTTCTCCTTAGAAAACAGGAATAATTAATAAGATTAGATCTACCATATCCCAGAGGAGTCTGAAAGAAGCCCATTTGTTTTATTTTTATCATGTAACAGGAAGAAATCTTGCCCCCAATTACAATAGCATAGTTTTGGAGGAACCTCCTTGAAGTTTAGTTCTGCTGTAATTTAAACTGGTACTGTCTCAGTGTAATACATCTGCTTTCAGCAAAGTTCCTCATCTCTAGCACCATCTTTAACAGACAAGAAGAAAATGAAAAATAGAGTCTGGAAACAATGAATTAACACTAGCCAGATAAGCATAGGGAATCTACTTTGTGTAACACAAGAATTAAATACTGCTGATCTTTGCAAGTAGCAATGACAACTCAAATAAAATGCCTTGGGGCCTGCAATAACCTGGAGGCTAATTAACTGCAGAAAGGGCTTTTTATATTACACTTTGTATTAAATAAATTCAGCACAAATCCATAGAGAGCAATAAGCATTTTTAGGCAGTCTAGCTGAATTTTACCCCAAAAGTGATCCAAGCTACCTAGAATTCTGGCTTGTGACTTGTCTGATTAATGTACTGTCCTCCAATAATTCAGGTGCATAAGATTAAAATGAAAGAAAATAAGAGATGGAGATAGAGGAAGTCTTCTGTCAGTATGATATTCATGTTTTTTTATCTCTTTAAACATGGTGCTAAATAGAAATATATAGAAAATTTACTTCAGGGTTTTTAAACACTGCCCTAAAATGTGTCATCATTTTAAAACCAGAAGCTGATGTGATCAAGTGAGTAAAAAAGGAAAAAAGAGGTGGCACAGCTTAATTTCAAGGCTCATCCAAGTTCCCCACTCTCTCACTGTCTCCCAGTTACCCCTGGAGAAAGATTCCAGCAGGATACAAGCACAGTGCTGCAAGGCCAAGGGCTGGGCACAGCAGGGATATCAGCAGGGAACCTCTGGGGGAAAATGAAGTCCTGCTTTTTTCATAAAACTTCTGATCACAGTCGACAAATCTGGAGGGTGCCTCAGATTTGTGTGCAGTAAATATGGCATCAACTAAGCCACTTAAAAATACACACTAGGAGTAAGTGATTTCTGTTTGGGTCTCAAGGAAATATTCCACTTCTCTTTGTAGATGTCTTTGTCTTGTTCTCATCCTCTCCCACACACACACTCAAGACTAGAAGCAGAAACAAGGCAGAAACCATATCTAATTTCCATACTTGGCTTAAAAATAAGACATTGCTCACTTCTTATTTCCAAGCTAGCAGGTATCAGGTGAATCAGACCTGGTGAGCTAAGTTTTAGGTTAACATAAGTGAACTAGGCATCCTTTTTGAACATTCCTCATTTAGTTGTAATACACTGAACACAGCAAAAAGTGGAAACAAATAGAATCTGGCTTGAATCCTTTCAGGCTAAAGAATTTTCCAGTACTTCTCTCCATTAAAACAGTGAAATTCCTTAAAAGAAAATCTGTCTCCTTCGAGAGGAGGTGTCAGGTATGTTCATCACTATCTGCTGCAGTCTCGAGAGATCTGAAATATCAATGGGAGCACTCAAGCACACCAACATAATCTTTGCAAGACAGAGCAGGATAAAGCGAAAAGAAAACCATATTATCTGATGTCCTTATCCCAAATTTGAAAGCAAAGGAGTAGACACTGGTGGAATTCACAAAATTATAAAATTAAGTGAGCCTGTCCCTAATATAGAATCTTTCACAGAGATACTGGCACTTCCTTTTGGAAAAATGAAACTTAGCCACCAATACAAGTTTGCATTTAGGACCTTCATAGAATAACTGCAGAAATTTATGCTGGGAGTAGTTCAGAGAATGCTTATCCCTTCTCAAGTTACAACTCCACTAATAAACAACTTGTCAGCCTGCATCAGGAGGGCTTTACCCACGAATTAACACATGAGCTGTTTGCCATCAGCCAGCCTCAGCTGCTCTCAAATGGAGGCAGGCTACTTTCACCCTTCATTCTCCTAGGATTTCTGAGATATTATGGCTGAGGCAAAGTTGTCGTGTTTTAATTGCCATATAATGCCAGAAAAGTAACAAGGATTTATACCTATCTCCCCTTTTTAACCATTGGTGCTTGGGGTTTTTTTAAGATTTGTAGAAGTTCCTCAGAGTCAGGGTTAAGATAAATGCACTGGTCCCTGGAATTCCTGTGTTGTGCACTGTTTGCACTGTTGCTCTGTCTTGGCAGAGAGGTCATCATGGCATCTCCGTGCTGACAGCATCCTGCATGTCACCTCTGGCAAGGTTTTGGCTGAGGCTGCTGGACAAAAACCAACAGATAAACCCATGATTCCAAAGTTTGGCTGTTTTTTGGTTCTTGTTTTTTAAAAGATCTGAATCTCATGACTAAATTTATGACTTTCCAAAAAAAAATTTAAAAAAAAAAAGTAAAAGAGGAGGAGACTTTCTCCTGTAGTCAAGAACCTTCCTTAACAAGATCCAGACAGATTTACATTTTCTAAAAGTGCAAGACTTTGGGTTTTTTCCATTTAAATAATCAACTCCTGCATAAATTACATTTGTAAGACCCACTGGCTCCAATCAAAGGGTATTTAAGAGTCTGTCTGGCTGAGTTATGAAAGGACCAGGTAAGAGGAAATGGGAAAAAGGGCAAGCTATAGAATATCCATTAGTAAGATGACTAATATTACCACAAACTTGATTTCCCATTTCTTTGGTTTCTTTCATGGAGACTTAAAGATAATTGTAGCATGCGTTCAGGAAGAAAAACTAAAAGAGAGAGAAATCCTGCAAAGAGAAGTCCTATTTACAAATGCTCAATATTTCTTCTGGCTTGTTGTAAATGATTTATGAGGTGCTTTTTAATATTAAAGTTCTTCATTAGTTCATTGGACACATGGTCAAGATTAGTAATGAACTAATTGTCATAGAAAAGAATTTATGGCCTACAGTCTCCAAAAAATCAGTAGTTTGGCTTCTGTGGGTAAAAATGAGGTAATGTAACATAGTCCTGACTATGAGGAAATAGTTTTTTAAATCGCAGACAAATAAGATTAATGCCACATCCCATGCTGTGCTGAAAGGGATATCTTGCATGGTTAAAAAATATATTTAAAAACCATCTAATTTCCTTGGGTTTTCCTATGTTTTACCTTTTTTTTTTTTACATAAATGTTTCCTGTTCCAATAATCTAACTTTTTCCTTGTCACATAGTTTGCATTTTCCTCAGCTTCAGTAATGAAAATAAATTAGTTAAATTCTCTTTTCTAAAAGCCAACTTCTCATTCAGATTTCCACTTAGCCAGCAGTAACACTAAACTCAGGGCTGGAAATCAGGACATTGAGGACAATACTGTATAGGTTTTTTCTTCTAATTGATGGAAATATTTCTAGCGCTTTTTTGTTTCTCAAAATCTTGGTAAATTTTGTCCTTGAATTGATCTGGCAAATTGGTTCAAAATGAACTTGTAGGAAAATGGGAGCTCTTTCAGGGCAATGTTTCATTTCAATACATTTTCACATAGTTCTGCTGGTTTGGACAACTAATCATCATTTAAGGCAATTAATAACACATCTGTAGGCAAGGCAGATGGATCTGGGTAAAGGAAGAACTCCCCTCACTGGTTGCTATACCTTTCCTTCAGCTTTTGAAAAACTTTTACAAGAAGTTTCAGTCCAAAATCCAAATCCAAAGCAAATACCAAAAGGCTTAATTAATCACTTTGGTTTGCTTTATATGTGTTCTGTTTCAAGCTGATTGTTTTCCATCTGGTCACCAACACCAGGGCTTTTTTTCAAGTTGTGAACATTGGGAAACCTGCAGAAATTAAAACTGTATATCCAATTTGAATTTTTCATATTTTTTATCTGTAATTCCAGAAGGTTTAAATAGCCTCATGAAAGCATGAGGGCCCCAGCTATTTTCTGTGATTCACCCAGTTTAGACATCAGAGAGCACCTAAGTCAAGAAGTTCAGACAGAAAATACTAATGGATAAGCTGTTATAAGTGAGGCTTCACAGTGACATATTGGAGAATCATATGTTGTAAACTGGAAAGAGTAGGAGGGGATTCAGTACATGGCAGAAAAATGCATGCGTATGTGAAGAGAAACTCCAAAGCTTTTCAAGTTAGTTTTGCTTTATCTGTACATGCCAAGAAACACCAGGCCAGGCAATCTACACTTACTAATTTTCACCCTATTAAAGAAAAGAGAAGGAAAGGAAAAAGGGCCGTACAGTTTTCTCTGGCAGCCTATAGCACTGTAGGAAACATTTTAATACAGATGTAAGATGCTATTCATGAATAACTATTTCAGTTTTAACAGAAGGAACTCCTGCTAGAGCTTTCCTGTTTCCTCTCAGACACAAAGCAGTCGTGCTGTGCCACAGCTGGGCTGCACCCAGAGTGACACAGGCTCCCAAAAACACTCCTCTTCTGCTCCTTTTCTGCTTGCTTCTGGAGCAGCTCTGCCTACTGTCACCAGGTTTTTGCAATAAGAGCCATCTTTTTAGGTTACTTAAAGGAGAATTTCATCCCCAAAGCCCCACACTGATGTCCTCTGTACCTCCACAGCTGTCATGCCACCAGCTCACTTCAAGGCAGTGACTACTGATGCAACAAGCATCAATGCAATGTAGTCAATGCAATTGCTACACCCCCACAGAGTGACCAGGAGAACCAGAAAGGCCTCTGGACTATTTACCTTATGGCCAATTCAGAGACTCTGATCCTCTCTCCTGTTCACAAGACCTAGCTACTTCCCCATAGCTGTCACAACCTCTTTAGCATTTGGAGAAAATTAAACTAAATGCAACATGCCAACATCAAATACTCAAAAGACAACTTTTAATTTAATTACTGTAGACATAGAAAAAGGAGTTCTTTAAGGAAGTCTGTCAACTAAGAGCTATATATAATTCTTGAGGAATTCCTTAGTGACTTTTCCAAACAGATTTCCTTTAAAATACACTTATTTGCTGCACAGGGTAGAATTATTGTAAAATCGAGGAGTTATTTTTCAAAAGTCTGATCTGACATGTGATGATAACAGAGCAGATAATAAATACACATCCCTTAGTTTGTCGTATTGATCTGAGAAACATGACTGGGCATTGCAGAGCCAATTTTTGTATCTGCTGAGAAAAGGGCCAGGATGGAGTGTTAACTGCTGGAGTTAAAGCTCTTTCAATGATTTCGGTAAGCATTTTTCCAGATCCAAAGCCTTTCTGTTAAGTTCAGTGCTCTTTCAGTCAGGGCTGTGATATCCATTGAAGCCAAAGAACAGCAAAGCTTGTCTGATCTTTTTGAGACTCTGGTTTCAGTTAGATAACCCAGTGCACCCTTCTCTGAATTAGCATTGCAGAACATGTGCCAGCAGAGAGGGGATACTCAGCTGAGAGTTATCTGAGAGTGCTCCAGAACAAGGAACCCAACAGACCATGCAAGCTGCATGCAGCCCTACTTTTGAGCTATTATAAAGTAAAGCAACTTTCCAATCTTTCATTTCTTTCCAGACTTGGATCAATTTATTTCTTCTTAGATTTAAATTCCCATTATTTATTTCTGAGTTTCTATATTAAAAGAACATTTTGTTCTATATGAACAAAACATTACCTGATTTAGTGCTTAATTTTTCAAATACTGGCATTACTTCTATTGAATGACAATTCCAATCTGCACTTTTGTGAGCATTAACAGAGGATCTGGGAAGAAACATTCAGAGGGATGAAGTCAGAGCTGATAGTGTAACATAAACTGAGGAAAAGGACTCACACAGACTCTGTGTTAAGGTAAACCATAAAAAAAAAGGAGCAGAAGAGGAAAAGTAGTTAAGTGAATGGTATGTAACACCTAATCTAAAGCATATTTATCTTTCCTTCAGCACACACAAAATTTTGCTAGTTTCTTTTTACAGTTACTGAATATCCACATTACCTAAAGTTAGAATTTACTGTGTGGGGCTTTAAAACCTTACTAAGATCTTAAAAACAGGCTTCATAATAAAATATTTAATAATTTGCAACCTACACCAACTCTTACACTCCTACTACATTCATCGCATTTTCTACCACGAAGAATATCATGAATCTATGTCGGCCACAGAAATACATTCGATGTACTTATACCAGAATAACAGTGTCTAATTACCTTCTTACTACTTCGGCTCTATTTCCCATACATGGGTATGTTTGCTCAGCAAGTCAGTTTCTGAAACACGAATAAATTCACTCATTTCTATAGCTGTGAAAAGATTTCTGAAATATGGAAAATTTCAATAGCTCCTTCATTCAATCCCTTA
>NW_005054357.1:1488551-1495630 GCF_000277835.1 Geospiza fortis | reverse complement strand
TTAACCTAGGAAAGGCAAACAGGCAAGTAAATAAATCTGAGCTTCATGTTCACTTCCCACTTCACAGAGGATTCCTACAAGGGCCTGGCCAGGGTGCTTGAGCTCTCACAGGTAGGACAGGGGTCAGCACGGGTCCCCAGCATGCACAGCAGCCCCTGTGACATTAGTCAGGGCCACGGTACAATGGTTTCAAGGAGCAGGAACACGCAGTCAGGCACAGAAGTGCATTTTTCTCTCACTTTCCTGCAGTTACCACACAGAGCGCAGGAGTCAGAGCTGCCATGGCACCGTAATGGAAACAAACGACTGCGCAGAGCCGGCAGCGGGAGCTGGCAGCGGGAAGCATCCTCACCCCAGCCCCAGCGGCCACGTAAATCTGTCCCTGTCAGGAGAGCTCCGGGAGGTGCTCGGCACCCACCGCTCCCCGGGAGTCAGTGAGAGTTCAGGTGCTTACTGTGTCATCAGGCCTGACCTTCAGATGCGACATGGCCTGCACGTTTGTTTTCCCACAGCAGTGATTGCTTCAGTCAATTATTATTGCCCATCCTGGAGTGCAAACACATAAGGACTTGATTTACAGTGCAAAATATACATCCTGAATTTACTTCCTCTTTTGTTTTTGGTCTGCCATAGCATCTCCAGCTTAAAGGGATGACAGCAAATTACTTCATAGGTAAATATATCTACATATGCGGAAGGATAAATATCAGTCATTCACGGCATCCTGAGATGAGCCATTATAGCGTTGGATGTGCTGCGTCAGATGTGACAATATATTTAAAGAGTTTTGCATTTTGTTTTAAAAGTGCTCATTTTTTCTGCTACCTGAAAAAAAATCATTAGTAAATTTGTTGGTTTGGCAATCTAACCATTAAATCCAGTTTAGCCCAGATTTAAGATTGTACATTCAGTTCTTTAAGCAATGTTTAGGTATTACCAATGTACTGAAAGATAGATGAGACAGCCTCATGGTAATACAGCTTTTAACCTTTCCTCTCCTCTACCATGACGGGGGAGAATTACAGTAAATGATGGTTACCTTGTCTGCAGTATGGACAATTGATTTGACCTCACTGCATCTGATGCTCTAATGGACTTCGTGGCTGAATCCCTGGAGATATAAAATATGTCCAAGTGAATTGGGGCAGGTTAAAGAACGGACCTGCTTTTCATGGCTGGCTCAAGCTGTAATAGATCTCCTGGTTGTTCTGAGAAGAAGATTAAAAATGATCAATATCCAAATCATTAAAAGAAAAGTGGTGGCTTCTGTAAATCTACCTTAGCTATATTTTTTTTTTCCTGCTGAATGCTGTGGGGGGAGTCTTTGTTGGTGACATGAGTTTCTATAACAAATGTTTGCTTCTGTTCACTTTCTTGTAGCATAGTCCCCGTTATATTAAGAATCAGACACTCAGGTGGCCTGAATCGGCATTGCTTTCCTGAAGTCATGCTTGTTTATACCATGAGGAATCTGGTCTTATGTTTAGTTAATATAGATAAAATGCCAATACTATTCTATTTCTTGGACCAGCAAATAAAATCAAGGACAGATTTCAGAGAATGATGGCAACTATGTTAAGTGAATGTCCTGCTCTGCTAGCCACAAATAAAAGGCCAAAAATAAAGGTCTCGTTTAGGGAAAGGAAAACAAAAATATTTGCCTTGGCTGCCCTGAGCCCTTCATTTGGCAAAGTGTAATTCAACATCTTGTTTATCCCTGCCTACCCTCTCTCTTAACAAGAGTGTTTGTGCTCTTTTCCCCGCAGCCTTACAAGAGCTTGTAACATCCCCCAACTCAGAGTCCTTCCTCTCTGCTCACAGTGTGCCAGGCAGCTTCAGTGGGATTATATACACCCACATTTCCTTCACTTCCTGGAAAAGCCAAGCCTTAAGAAGACAGCTGTACAACTGATCCATAGCTGGCACACATACATTAGATAATTATTTACTACACTTGGAATCCAAGAGAGCACCAATCTTTAACCAGGAAAGTCTGACACTCTTGGGATCTGATATTTCTATTTTTTAATCACAGAAATAAGAGGTAATTCTAAAGTCTGTATTTGAAGATGCAGTCTATTTTCTTAGTTTTGAGAAATTTAAGGATACTAGAATTGGACTGATCTAGCTAGCTCTGTTCCATTAAATTGAGTGAAAAATGTTCTATTATGAAGAAATAGGTTTCAACAAATTGAAAAATAATTTCATTTTTTTGTCCAGTTGCTTAACAATGTTTACCTTTTGTTTTTCACACATTGTGTGTTTAAAAAATGGATATGTAATGCCATCCTCTGTAAGGAATGTTTGTTTATCTACGTGTATTGTCCTGCATGAAGAAAAGCAAAGGCATTTTACTTTGCTTCTTTCTGGGGTTGTCAGTGCCCTGTGGCCTGGGCTGAGCTGAATGCCTCACATCCACGAGGAGATGAGGGAACAACTGCTGACCCTTGGATCCAGCTATTCTTGTAGCTGGAAACATTGTCAGGGGCTGCAAGCATCAAGCTGTCTGAAAGGCCAAAGTTGAGCACTACATTATTGGAGTAGATGACATTTTATTCTTATTCTGCAACAATTCTAACAACTTCGAGTCCCTGCTGTCCCTTTATGAACACAGGTGTCATTTTGATGAGGGAATAGCCAAAATGACAAGAAGGTGACCTGCCAGTGAACTCTGGAGCAGGTGAGGCCTGTCAGCTTCTAATTTGAAACTGGTGTCAGTCCTGAGGAATGGCTGATATAATCACATTTGTAACTGATCCCCTATAAACTCTGCAAACATTCACAGTGTGCCTGTTATGAGTAATATGAAATTAACAATTCGTGTTTATGACACCAGACACCAAGAGAATCAAGGAGATTTAAGTAACAGGATCGGCTCTGTCGTTCTTCCAGAGCACAGCACCAAACTGCCCCACTCACAGCCAAATGACTCTGCACTTATGTTACAATAGGCATTGTATTTCTTTTGAAGACAAACTTTTGAAACTAGGTGTAAAGTGAGGACCTGAGAACTAACTTGTAGTTGAAATTATTCCTTTTAAAATTTCTCTCATTCAAGTCCAGCCCTTAAGATGTTTTAAGTTGAAGTGTGGGACCTGACAAATCACATACATACTTGAATCTCAAATTTTACTATATAACTGAAGGGAAGGCTCTGTGTAAGTCTTATCTCTCAGACACATAAATTACCAGCTGCATGAATACTGCCATTAAGACATGCAGGCAAGTGTAAGGGGTGGGGACAGGCAGGATGCCCGAAAGAGGTGGAGTCGCAGAGAAAACAAGACATTTGTTCACTGAGTAATTTAGCTATGTAAGAATGAACACCACAAGTTAGGCTGTCAGGCTCCCTCGCTTCTCTGGCATCAGGAAACTTTTTTTTTTCTGCAAACTAGACCTTTTCTTCCTGGTTCTTTGTAATATTATCTGTAATTTTTTATTAGGAAAAGAAAAAATTGCAGTACATGAGGTTAGATTTGAATTAAAAATCAAATTCAAGTACAAACTTGAACACCGACCGAATTAACAAAAGACAGGAACATCTGCAAGTAGTCCTTTTGGGGACAATGACAGCCCCAAACCCAAGAGGAAGAGTAGGGTGCAAACTCACATTACTTTTGAGTGTATGAGAAAGCATGGGAGCATTTTGTATTGCTGCTACCTGAAGCTCAAGAGCTCATTCTCTGAAGCATTAAAACACACAGAAATAGCCAATAACACTTCTGAATCTTGAAATCTTACCAGCCATTCTCCACCACCCAAAAACTCACCTCAACCTTCAGCCTTGAGTCCTGAGGCAGGGACTACAAGCTGTGCACATTGCCATTGATGTAGTCGCTTCTGGACACGTAATATAACAGCTCACTTTAAATCTGATGTACAGCACAATTTTTTGGGTGTCTGGATAGGGCACATAAAACCTTGATAAAAATGCCATCCATTCAGAGCTTTCCTGGAACCCAGTGAAATATGTTTTTGTTTTCCTCCTACTTAAATGGTTATAATTCAACATGTGGTTTAAATAGAGGAAATGAGGACAGTTTGGGCTCTTTGGTGTTTAGGGTTTTTTTAAACCAGCCATAATTTCTGTACACTAACTTCAGAGAGTTTTCCACAGTGACCAGAAAACCAAGTGGGGAGAGGGAAAAAAAAAAAACCAAACCAACTAGGTTCCCTCCTGAAAGGTAGAAAGTAGAAGAACAGGGCAAAAACCTTTGCTGAGCTGTTCAGAGCAGACCGTGGTCTTGAGCCTATTCCCCACACACAGAAAAGAGCTACAGAGCACATCTGTTTTCATGACGTAGCTGATGGTATTTTGAGTACTCAGGTCCTGCACTTTCTCCTGACCTCACAGCACTACTTTCTGTTAACACAATTACTTTCAGGCCATCCTTGGTTCCCACCAGCTTCAGTTTTGAAATTAAACAAAATTAGTCCTTTAAATTCACAGGAATGCACAGGAACATTTAAAAGCAGGCAAGATGGAGGCAGGGAAAAATGAGATTATAAATAGATATCCCGATTTTTAAGTCTATTCATCTGTGTTACATTGGGGTAGAAAGAAACAAGGAAAGCTGCACCAAAAAAAAAGAATTGAGGCCTTTGAGTCTGCCTCTATGTCATGCTGAACAAAGAGTAGCATCACCCCTGGGCTCATTGCATGGGAGATATCTGTGCACAGGTCATTCCTGTGTCTGGCTTGGATGTGTGACTGGTCCTATCTCACCCAGCTGTTCTAAATGCTGGCCTAGGAGGTTTTCTCCCTGACCCATTGAACTTATAATTAGCTCTACAAAATGGATTGGCAGAGCATACTGACACCACAACCCAAAGACTTAGAAACTACTCTGCAAAATAGGTCCACACTGTTGCCCTGCTTGATTCCCTCTCAGGCTCAGTGACTGTTATTTCACAACTCACTGCACTTTGCTGGCTACAGGGCACCCACACACAAATGCCCCAGTCATGGAAGAATTCCTTTTTGCTATATACAGAAAGACCACCCCATCTGGGAAACTTTCCCCTCAAAATCAATCCTTTTAAAAGGTAAGTTTAAGTTTTTGTGACTCAGTGTTTTCTTTAAAGAAAAGAAAAAAACATGTTTCAGTTAAAAACCTGTAATCAACTCGACCTGAAATAGCAAAGTTTCCCCTGCCTTTGGCTGCATGGCAATGTGTGTGCAGCCCCAGGGAATGCATCAGCACCAATGCAGTGACCCAGTGAAAATCCTGGAAGCATGCAGACAGTAGGAAAGTCATACATTAAGGAATGTTTGTGTATACTGCTGAGGCAAATTACAGAACTTCCCAGAAATATTTGCAGCATGATGGCCCAGGAAAGCCATGTGGGAATTGTACCTTGGACAGGGGATATTATGCCAGTAACAGAACTAGTGGCTGTATCTCACCCCCTGGAACTCTTCTAAAATCACCCCCTTCTCTTCTTAAATCCCCAGGAGCCAGAGCTGCAGAGCCAGATGCCCTTGGCACCCAGCTTTTCTGTTTCCTCTCAGTGGCAAAAGTCTGCAGAATGATGACACAGATTTACTCAAAGGAGGCAGTGTGGAAGCAGATCTGGACACATGTGACAGAGCTGGAGGCATCTCACTCTAATTAATCAGTAGTGAAACAAACAGCTATTTATGTTGCACATCTAATGAACAAGAATTAGTCATGGTTCTGATTCTTGGGCAAATATTTGTGCAGCTTATCTAATACTTGAAAGGAAACTGCACTGAATGTTTTCTAATTCAAAGAGCTGGGTGAAACAACAACTGACTTCTACCTTTGACTAAACATTAGGAAACTGGTTTCCATGTTCAGAAGTGTCTGGATGTATTTTTCCATATTCTTTCTTTCTTTGAGTTTTCCTGACTTGAGTCAGGAGGTGAAATGCCAGAAATACCCAGAGACATCCCACCAAACCAGACAGCTCCCCTGCAGGCATCGCAGCCCAATGGGTGTTTTTCCAAACCAGCCCTGAACTCTGAACCTTCTAATCACTTACAGATCCCTTCCATGCAGAAACAAAACCACATCCCTGCCTGCCTTTTGCAAGCAGAAGTGTGGTGGAGAGCCTGGATCAGCAGAGCTCCTCTGCACAGTCCAGCTGCTTTGCAAATGCAGCTCAAGTGACTCAAGGCTGCTGTGGTTTCAGTTGCCTTCTGGAGCTGGGAACGGAGGAGTTGTCAGACTCTGTTTGTGCTGGATGCTGTTAATGGCTGTGGAGCTAAGCATAAGCTGGGCACCCATTGGCTCTGCAATTGCCCAAAGAAAACCTTCTCCTTGTTTACTCAGGGTACAGCCTGAACGAAGCTTAACTAGCCAAAGAACTGAGACACTAAATTTCCAATTACAAGCACTGTCTGGTCTGATGGTATTTTTTTTAAGAAACTAAAGCTGCCTGTCTGTGGTGATAAGCCGGTTTTTAGTATGAAATATAACAGTTGTATTGTACATGACTGCTCTGTACAGCACAATTTACAGAGCTGCTCTGGTGACTACTGTCCCTGACAGGGTGCCCTTTATAACAGGACTTCGTAGCACATCAACATTTTCATGATACTAAAAGAGTGGAGAAAGAAATACTTCCATACTAGAAAATTCCTGTTAGGTAACTATTGTTGAAGTGTGTATGAGCTTGGATGTCGAAACATTTTTATTGTTAGCTGGTGGGAATTACACTGACTGACAGCAGCAGTTTAACAACAGAGATGCAGCAGATGTAGCTTGTTATTTTACTTGTTTTTCTATTAACATTTCGAAGCAATAAAGCCTGTCCTTAGAAATGCACGCAGGGTCCCTGCCTCCCACTTTTAGTACCTTTCTCATGTTGGTATTAGAGGAATGAGTGAGAAAAGAGATTAAGACATAAGGCTTTAACTTAGTCTTGCTACTTGGTGTCAAAGTATCCTGGCCGATTAACAGCACGGGCAATGTACCCACATTGTTAAAATGAAATTAAAATGGGATTTAACTCACAGCTGAAATGAAGAGGAGGCACAGTTTGGGGTGTTTCCGTGCCCCGGCCCCGGCTGTGGTTCTGTAACCACGGTCGGTCCCTGCCGCCGCCGCCCGCAG
>NW_005054357.1:1463520-1488455 GCF_000277835.1 Geospiza fortis | reverse complement strand
CTACCAGCAGTCCTCCTGCTCCCTGGCTCCTCTGCTCCACAGGCAGGGGAAAACCATTCCCTCAGAATTTACCACGACTTCGTTACCTTCACTTGAAAACATTACCAGCTATCACACAACCACCCTGAAAAATCCCCTGAAAAACCTTTGCCACCCACGTGTGCGGCCGCTTACCAAAGTCTCTCATGTGCCCTACTCAGAAGGGGGAGGCTGCGACACCCCCTGCCTTGGGCTGTCATGACATTCCCAGCCACATTTAGGTTTTCCACATTTATTTTTCCTCTATTCTTTATTTAAATCCCGCTAAATTATTTTTTCAATGTTTTTGCAGCTTGCTGCAGCATAGACTGCAGATGTAAACCAGCATGTTTGAAAGGTACAGAAGCATTTAGGACAGGAATCTTCCCTGAGCTGGACATGTTTGTCAGATTGTCAGTGTGCATGAGGCTTTGCCAAGGAAGTGATGGGAACTACACTGTTGACACAGCATTAATGTTTCTTGCTTCCTGTCTGTTCACATTATTAACCCACATAGCTGTGTAACACCAGTGGGCCAAAGTCACAAAAAGAGGCTTAAATGGCTGTCAAATGTGCTGAGGTGGTTGAGCCCATCTCAATTTGTGTTTCCCCAGGAGCCTGCTGTGGTGGGACTCCCACTTTTCAGAACAAAAGCATGCTTTTTACCCCAGCTCCAACATCCAACATGTTCTTTCTTAATGGTCTTATAGATCAGGTCTCAGTTGTCATACTCAAATAACAGTCTAAATTTGGACCTGTTTGGGTCAAAATGGTTTAAGGATAACATCATGGAGGTCACAGGCTTCTGCCTGTGGCTCTGGCATCACAAAAAGCAGTGACAGTGCTCAGTGTCAAGATGCACTGGCAATGAGAGCAGCTCAGGACTGCAGTAAACCCTGGATTCAGAATATCAAAGCAATGAACAGCATTATAAAATACTAGCAGAGAAGGTGGGCATATGAAAAGGAAAGGAAATAGAAAAAAGAAGAGGAGAATATATGGAGAAACAAAAATAGTTGGGAGTACAGGGGAGTTAAAAAGTACTGATCTGTATTTTTTGAGCCTATTCATGTGTGTGTACAAGGGCATGCGTGTGCATGTTAGCCCAGCACGTGCCCATAGGAACTGCTGCTGGACAACAAATAAAGAAAGGAAATGTGGGAGGAGATGAGGAATAGAAGAGGAAAGTGGTCTAGAATAAGGAAGCCTGGTATTTTTTGTCTTTGAAGACTGGACTTGCATGAAGTCTTACACGTGGAAGAATTGATTGTTTTGAAAATAAATGCAAAGATTCACTCCTGGGTAGAGCTATTTCAAAGCAGTAAAACAGCAGGTTCTAAAACTGCTTTTGAACAGTAACAGTGAAAAACTCTTAATGGTAGCACAAATAAGGTAGTGTTAATGAATTCAGTCCTTGCTGGTAAAATACTGCCGTGCTTTTTAAGTCAAAATTTCAAACTGTTTTTGTTTGTTTGCTAGGAGTTCATCTCCCTTTTTTACTTGCTTTTAATCGAATGGGATTTTGGTTCTGCCTGTCATTTTGAAAAAGCCTGGAAAAGAGGGAAAGGCCCCTGTGAGAAATTAATTTAACAACCAAATGCTGTCCCTGAGAAACCAGAGCAGTTCCTCTGTGCCAGGGGGGGACCAGAACAGAATGAGGGGAGTGAGAAGGGAGGGTCTGTATGCTCCTCAAAGGCTCAGCTCTTGCCCAGCTCCCTTTTGGTCTTTATAGGCCATTGGCAAAAATTTTGTAAAATGTTCTGAAATTTTAGAGATTTGAAAGAGGCTTGTCCACAAGTGTCATGAGGAGCTCTGGATAATGGAAGCTTTTAGCTGTCCCTTATTTCATTTACGTGCCTAAGGAAAAGCTATCACCTTGTAAAAATCTGGCATCAGTGCCAAGTGGTCAGGTTCTGGTTTATCTCCTAAGTTCTGTCCAGGTTTCCCCTTAGAAAAATAGAAACAAAATCCTGTACTTGCAGTACTGCTCCCACACATGAAGTTTCAGTTTGAAGTGAATTAAAATCACCAATGGATCTGTTCAACACTCGTAAGGCTCTGCCTCAGTTGCCAGGAAGCCTTTTTTTATGCCAGGGTGAAATTTGTGGTATCTTTTATTGGTTTCTCTAGTAAAAAGATTTTCTCCTAGACCCCGTCTCCAGGAGTACAAAAGTCACCGTGTTTGCTCCCAAGGACGAACCCCAGAGAAATAGGCCGCTCATTCAGACATCTGTTTAATCCACATCCAGCAGATTGTTTCCTTACCAGGAGATACCAGTTTTGGAAGAATTTGATTTCAGGATTTGAAGCAGTTCCAAAGACCACTTGGGCTTGACCTTCAAATGCCTTAGATAGATACAAGCCTTGAAAATGACCCTCTGCGCCCTGGGAACTTTAGTGGGGAAAAAAAATAACCCCCAGGAGGTATAGTCTTAACTATGCTGAGTCAATGAATTGCAGTGCTCTAAATCAGCTGAAGATTCAGTTAACCATGAATAGGTTTCCTTAAGGTAGGAAAATATAATAGTACTAAGGCTTATAGTTAGTGAAGTTGATGTTAAATATATGCACATGCCTGTACAATAGGAGAGGAAAAGAGATGGAAGAGGAGATTTGTAATCCAGTGTCTGCCATGTGGGAAGAGCAAGGAGCTGAGGAGACACATCCAGGAGCAGAACATGGATTGTGCAGCATTGCTCAGAGTCCCAGCACTACCATGCACCCAGTGCCACATGAACATCCCAGTGCACCCCATGAGGCTGCCAGGAACCTGATAGGAATAACAGGTGGAGCAGCTGGAAAGCTCATCCAGCTCTCACTGGCAGCTTTTTCAGCACTGCAAACAATTGTTACCTGAACTTGCACCATTGATGCTTCAATGGAAAATGTGCAGAAACAAGGAGAGGCTTTGCCAGACCTTCCCAGCAGCACTGGGGTAGAATAGGGATCTGAGATAAGTGTGATTTTTGTCTCAGCTACAGCTGATCCCAACATTATGCAGGCAAACACCTTAATGAGAGATAGGGACAATAAATTCTGTGCCTTTGTATAGGTAGTGGCATTTTGGTATTGGGGGCAAAATGCTCTACAGAAGTCAAGGCGCTCTTTTATCTTTTCATACCTCTTCACAATTTCATTTCAAAATATGGCTTTTTTGTGAGCTCTCTGTGATTCCCACTGCAAGCCTGAACAGTTACTGTGGCTCATGTATCATGTATATGTTTGCAGATCACACCGTGTTCCGAGATCTGCTTTCACAGCATTCAGAACGTGCAGCCGCAAATGGAAATGTAGGAGGGGTCAGCACTGAGGGTTTTGCATTTAGCATCAACTACTGGAATCCCAAAACTAGAAATGAGCCAGAGGAAACCAGCAGTGTTCTGCTTTGCATATGCTTATGGCCCAGGAGCAATTCCAAGGACCCAGGTCTGATCTCCCAATTCTGCACACGCACTCCTGCAATTTTTTTCAATATCAGCACCAAGAAATACGTAGGCATCTGAGGGCTAGATTCAGATCTGAAACTAATATTTGCTTCTGTCACTTAGGAGTAGACAAGTGCTCTGTGATCATTACCTTAACAAAACCAGAGCTTTAGAATTGAAAAATTGTGTTTAAACAGAAAAGTCACAAGGTCTGCAAGTATACTCAAGTTTCTCCAAGTCTCACTGTTTTCAGTACAGGTGCCTAAATTGAAGCAAAATATGTAAATCTCATCCCTGTTTTTTTATGTCAGTTACAGAATTTTACTCCTGTTAAGATTACTTCTACTGTGACATGAAACTGTGTGACAAAATAAATGAATATAGCAACAAAGTCAAAGTGTCCACGCAAAATATGTTGACATACCTGCTTTGTCTTCCTAGCCTTTTCTTTCTATCTTTGCTTATTTGTCGTGTTTCTCCCTGTGACCTGTTTTGGTTAGTCTCAAATAAAAACCTCATTTACAGTAGGGTTTTTTTTGTTAAATTGATGTCAACTAATAATTTCAGGCAGAAATTGAGCCTTGTCAGGACTGGCTGATTCTTGCTGTTTGTTGGATTTGAGTTCCCGACACAAATACAAGGAAAATATTTAACAGTACTTTGAAAATTGTTTTAGTAGTAGATACATGAATTGGAGACCAACACAGTGAAGTTATGTAAAGCCTACAGCAACTTCATGATCATGAGTATTTACACAAGCTAACTAATCCAGAGAGCTTTCACCAGCCAGCCACGGAAACACACAGCTGCTGTGGCTGGTTTGTGCAGAGTTTGTCTTGTGAACTTGGAATCCTTGCCACACTCCTGTAATCACTCTAGCAGTAATTTCAGACAAACTGCTCATGAGGTGACAGCCTCAAAGCACAAAAGAAGCTTCAATCTGTTAGTCAAAAAAGCATTTTCTTTCTTTTCTCTAGGGGCTGAGTACTCTGTGCAAGTTCTTGACTATGAATAGCTCACTGTGCCTTCTAAGCCAGGCTCTGCCGTGCCCATGGGCTGGCCCATGAAACCATCCCCACACAGCTCTGCCACTGCTGCTCTCAGTGGGGTGCTGTTAGCCCAGGCCTAGTCATATATTGGACAAATCCCTCTTATTTTTGTGTATGTGGGAATATATTCACAGATATATTCTCTGTTATTTAGTCAAAGAACAGCAGAAAATGTTTATGTGAATATAACTGTCTGTGTGATATCTGAATATCTCAGTGATCTTTGGGATCATACTTAGGCCAGTTTATCAAAATTTGGGGGAAATCTCTCCCTTTGCATCATTTCACCAATTAAATGCCTCATCCTTGTATTTGTTTACTTTTGGGAGTGCAACATAAACTTGGGTGCAATTGAGCCTGTGTGAGGTCCTGCTTTACTCATAGGAACCAAATTAAATGGATCTATGAGCCAGCATTGATCCACTTGGGACAGGTTAGACTGCAGGGTAACTGTGATACCAGTTTCTGTGTGGCCCATATAACATGTTCATCTGCACAGAAGTCTCCCAAATAGTTTAAAGCTCCTACACTAGCTGTATTTTGAGATCCAGCTGAGAAGCCCCAATTTAGTGTCTATCAGGAACTGAATCCCAACTTGCATTTCATGTCAAAGCATGTCATCTTATAACACTTCTGTCATTCATGCAAGTCTTGCAAATTTCCATTTCTACAGATAAAAATAAATATAATATTATTGTCCTTGTAAAACTACAGAAATACAAACAAACAAACTATATATATATACATACCCTAATCCCATACTCCTATTTTACTTTGATTGGAAAAACTGATCTTAAGACTGGGCTTGTATACGTTCTTGATATTTTTGCAGGGTTGCATGGTAGCACATGGGGCTTAGAATTCCAGTCTCAGGGTCCACCAGTGCTTAACATTTAACAAGAAAGTGACATTTGTCAGTCACATCTATCGTAAGTTTACGCAGTGTATTTCCCCCAGCTATCTATGCGAAGAGGATGGACACTGCATTAACAGCTCTCCAGGTACTTCGAATCCCTTTCCTCCCACTCCATTCTTCTGTCAGGCAATGAGCTCAGGTCAGACTCACCTCACTGTTCCAGCACATCAGTCTGCGTTTAGAGACAGAGAATCTGAATCTTCACACTGCTGACCTTATTGTTTCACAGACTATTGATTGCAAGTCATCAAGTTTCAGCAGTTCAAAGGGATCAGCCTCTGGAAAAGAAAAGCAGAAAGAAGGAATGAGCCCATACACAGGACCAGGGCTCAATTGCAACTGAACTGGCAAACATGTGACTGATGTAATGTAATGTAATGTGGAGATACAGTAGTGAAAAGAGCATCCCTAATCTCCCATGTACAGTCAGAAGTTTGCAGCACACCAGTGTGCCCACGTGGTCTGCAGGGAAGGGAATGCTGGCAAGGACCACAGCAAAGGCTGAGCAGGACAGGAGTCCACCTCCAAGGGCTCCAAACGAGCAGAGGTTCTGTGTTTCTGCCTGTGGACCCAAGTTCACCTTATGCTTTGGTGCAGAGAGAGCAAGAGGCACCCCCTGAAGCAGAGCCACGGTGGAGAATGCTCTGTGTGTGTGTGTGTGTGTGAACACATCCTCCACACCCCCAGCCAGAGCCATCCCTTTTCTCATCTCACAATCAGGTAAGTCCCATTAGAAGACATCCAGCAAAGAACTCACTTCACCTCACCAGCACCCCTCAGCTCTCCCTAGGAAACTTTTCATTTCCACAAAAGGGTCAATGAAGCTAAATTTCTAAATTCATGTATAACTTATGAAGGTTTAGACTAACAGACATAGTTTGAAGAAGTATATCTTGGTGGATTTATTAACAACTGCTTTTCTTCTACTAATCTTAATCATTTGTGATATTGCATGCAATAAGAAGAACTTGGAGACACCACTTATGGTACTTGGATTCAAATATAATATCATTTGATATTAGACTCATCAGGGCTTTAGAACTTGAGTGAGGCTGCGAATTTCAAGTGTAGTTTTTGATAAACTATTTGCAAAAGAGATGTATTCCAAATGTTTGCTCATTTAATTAGAACATAAAAGATTTTTCTCTTTGACTGGATCTTGCTTCTGACCCTTCTTGCCTGTGTGTGGTTTGTATTGTTCTTGGCTAATGAGATAAAGGATATGTACTAAACATTTACACATTAAAGGCATCCTTCATTCAGCATGAAGGTGTTGATACATCAAGGATACCTCAAACATGCTGAGATTCCAACAACTTGTCAGACAAATTAGCACCTTACCAATTGGGGGTAAAATTGAGTTTCACATTTCTCCCTGGTGGGAAGAAAAAAAATCAAAAATCACTGTAGTTTAATGCTTTCTTTGCAAATAGGAACACAAAAGGCTTTATCACCTCTGTAGTGTAAATTATAGCCCTCACCAACTATCTGATTTTTAATTCATTGGTTTTAAATGATCCCAGGCAGCTCAGAGCAAATCCATTGTGTTATTCCTTTCTTAGAGCAGACATCTTCCCTCTTTTAAGTTCATATCTTTCACAATTATTTAAAATTTACACTTCTATATTAAAATGGAAAAAAATGAAAGTCTCAAATCTGTATGTTTCACTAGCATATAACTGCCAGTGGGGGGTTAACCCAAACTCAGCAGTGTGTGGAATTATGGGACTGTGTATGGCAATGAAACTAAAAAGGTCAAATTTTTAATTTCTTTTTTTCAGCTTACTAGGGCTTACAATTAGTGCTCAGTGCTTCAGATTGCTGGCACTCTGCATGAGACATTCATCCCCAGAAAAAGCACTGTCAGATAATCCAGCCTAAGCAGGTATCCCAAAGGAGTAAGTGGGTTGGGAGTAGGTGCTGTAGACACTACAACAGGAACCAATTACTGTCCTTTATCTCCAAGCTGCAAATCATTTCTATCCAGGAGAGATCGTGACACAAATTCATGCTGCACAAGATTTGGGGAGAGTGGGTTACTATCATAAACCTCTAAAATAGGAATTATTTATGCATTACAAGGGCTTGCTTTAACTTACACAGCTGACCATGACCTAATCACAAACATGTATTTTCTGATATTATGAGGTCAGCCAAACAACATATAATCAAAGCAAGACAGAGCCTAAAGTTTCATAGAGATCAGTTACAAAACAAAGTTTCCCTTCAGCAATGTCTTCATTCTCAAAAATCTCAAATTTAGCAGATTTCTTTCTATATATACACAGGATAGACATTTGAGGAGGAAAAGCAGCCTGGTTAAAGCTGCTTTTAACTGCATTCAGAAGGAATTTTCATTAGAAGAATTTATTATCAGCCCTTCTAATTTGTCATTAAATCCTAATACCTAAACAAGACATAGATACATCTCTGCCCACACCTGGGTATCTGCTCCATGGGTCTGTTATCCCATGGCCACAGTTTCTCCTTTACTGGCACAGGACACATTAACTGGTGTTCTGTGTTCAATCATCATTGTTCCAAGAGTCAGAATCATATTAAACTCATTATGGAATAGCTGCCTGGGAAAAGAGTGTTACCAGAAATATGTATTTAATTCTGAGCTGCCCCTTCCTTCTCTGCAGGTATGTTTTTCAGAGTTCTCAGCACAAAAAGTGAGTAGAGCTGTTAGTGCTCAGCATCCATAATCAGGCAGACAAGGGCTGCTGAAGCACAGATATGGGATTGAATGCTGACAGTTTGGGCATTGCACAGGTATGTCAGATTTGTAAAGCAGATTCTTATACAAAGAACTTCATATAAATATCTGGAGAAAACCAGAGTTCTATTTTTCATAGTTCATGTTTGTGTGGAACATAGAGCAGTGCCCCTGCTCAATAACACATATCAGATACATTAAAAAACTTGCACAGGTTTTTGTCTTGAGGGGAAAAATATCACAAATAAAAGATTCAGAATCTTCAAATCCTTAAAAGAGACAGGTTTTTTTTCCCATACATAGAGTGACATGATTTATAAATATGTAATTAAAAGGATCATAAATCTGTAGATAAGTGTTGGTATTTGACTGAAACACTAATGGCAAGCATTAACTGCATGTGGTCTGTTGTGTGGCTACTGGAATCAAGTAGTGAAGAGGATCACAGTTCCTTATTAGTTAGGACCACCTAGAGTGACGGAAAGCTTGAATGATCAAAGAGAAGACAGTTTTATGCTGCAAATGTTGATATACTCCTGAGCTTTCTAACTCATTTTAAGGTCCAGTGTGAACACTTGGCATGCTAACTACTGAGCAGGGAAATGAGTGTAGCATTAGACTACAAAAGTTTTGTTTGCTTCAAAACTAAGTGAATAATACTCAGTGTTATAGTTCCATCCCTTATTGGATCACAAAATAGTTTTGTATTAGTACCAGAGCTCAACAACTTACTTTTGCCTACCTTAAGCAATAATAAATCAGTATTTCTTGCTAATAACAGCACATGAAAGAATCTATCCTGCTTTGTCTGAATATTCACAGTGACCACTGCTTAATTAGGGTGAAAATTTTTCATTACTTAATTTCTTTGTAGAAACCAGATTAATCCAGAGTGATTGTTTACTTTCCATGACTTAGTCACACAGTCACAGGGAATTGTTTCTGTCTTGTTTGAATAGCTGAAATGTTTCAGAGAGGAGGAATGTGTCTCTGCAGTATTGTTGGCCATGAAAACCTGCACCTCATGAAGGTACAGTTCTTCCTTGAAACGCCTTTGTGAACAAAAACCTATTCCCATGAGTGTAAATGCTAACAAAAACATGACTGAAACAAGCTCTGCTTTGGAACTGATGTAACACTGAAGAGTGAGAATTGTCTTGCAGAATTCAAGTGGCTTTAAATTCTGTAAGCACAACTTCAATTTATTCACATATATCAGAAATCATGTTGTTTGGTGCTGTTCAGACTCCAGCCCTGAGGCTGTTCAGGTTATGGCTTTTGATTCTGGGACTCGTCAAAGAAAATCTACTCTGGATATAGAAAAGCCTTCTCATTCAAGTGACAGATGCTGGAATATAGTCTCTGTTAAGAAACCTGAACACTGATTTTAAATTCTATCTCAGGAAAAAACCCTTAACTTCTGATTGAATAAGAGTAGTGATCTCCTCTGAGAGAGTTTTCACTTAACATAACTGAAGGACATAAGCAGGAGGCACATGCAGTAAAATAACAACCTGATGCTCCCACTGAGGATGAGTTTTAATAAAAAGTTTTACCCTCCTCACATATCAAAGCTTGTCACAACTCTTGACCTGATAACCTTTAAATTCTCTAAAATCACCAGAGTTTTAGTGTGTTAAGCACCTTGGTATAGCAGGTATAATTTTTTTATACTAAATACATTTATGTTTGTCATATATACAACATATAAATACTTATTATTAATTAACCATGGAATATATTTAATGTTTTCTCACTAAATAAAAAACATACACCAGCTGGAAAAATATTCCCAGATATTATATTTGTGTTCTTTGAAGCCTGCAATCACGTAGATAGTTCTCAATAAAAAATGGACAGCTGCCTAATCAGAAAAATTGTCCCTCCCTCCTTACCAGTATCTAAAATCCATTTTCTCACTCCTAATATGTCAGGACGGCTCTGTTGCAACATCTTGACAGAAGTTGCAGAGAACAGAGCTGTGTGCATGGTCATGTGCTCCACTACAAAGTCAGCATCACTTCACAAAATCCTTGAGCTTGGTGTAAAGATGCCCCAATCTCATTGGAGTTTGCTTTTTCAGACAACTTAATGCTGTACAAAACTACTAGAGAATCAGGAACAACACCCAAATTCTGCACTTTTGAAGGCACAATGATTGGTTTGAAATTCAACTAGAAAACAAAATATCTGTGTTCAGATTTGAGGAATTACTTTAACCTTTTTGAAGAAATTGGAGGCTGTGGCTGTCAACTTTGAACCATCCCCCTGTTTAAGGTTCAGACCTCATTAGTTTTGGCTAGGAATACTCTCTAATTATGAAGAGAGTTTCCTCAAGTTGCACTTTAGAAATTCATCTTTTTTGCAAGCTGTAAAGTATGCATAAAAAGCTAAAAACTGTGGGAAAATTAGCATTGATGGATGTTTTCTTACCCTCCATCAGGAAATGATGTACTTGAAACTCATTACAGATCTTCACAGCAACTCTGCTGAATGTGCCTTGGGCTTTGTGCTGATCAGTACACAGAATTTACTGCATAATTCATCTCTCTTGTGTCACATTTAATGTATAACATGTATTTCCTGTTAATTATGAAAATAAGAAGGCGTCCTTTCTTTTGGAAACATAATCATGAAATTACTACAGAAATTAAGAAACATGGAGTTCTCTATTACCTCCTGCACAGAAACAGGAGGAAAGCACTGCAGTGAGAACTCACCAAACATGATTTTCTTCTTAATGCAGCAGGCACAGCCTCTCCCTGTGGCCACACAAGCAGAGGTGCATGGATGGGATCCCTGTTGTCCTGCCAGGGTCACCATTCTCACTGGAGCTGTGGTTTTCCATGTGGTCCCCTTAACTTTCTTCCACTGAGAGAGGTTTGGATGTTTTCATGTCTCTTTTCATGGATGTCAATGAAACATTAGGCATCCTGTATCTCATTTTCCTCATTCAAGGTTGAAGATTATTCAGTAATATTCTACTTCACTTCACCCATCCATCTCTATGTGTCTGCTCAGCTTCCCTTACTAAAAGAATGAAGAAACAAAAATCCCATCTCAGCATCATATCCACACCAATACATCTTATAGATTATGTATTATCTGCCATCAGGGTAGGAGAGGGAAAGTGAAGTGATGGAGCAGGAGAAGGAAGGGAGCAACACCATAAATCTGAAAACATATCATTATTATTTGGAATAAGAAGGGGGCTCATCTGTACTCAATGGTACATTTGGCCTACACATTATCATTGACACATTGATTATTTCCCTTTGGAGAAACAATCTGGTGCTGGGATTATTTGCTCTGCAGCTGTTCCTCAGGAAAGTTTGATGGGGCCCTTGGAGACCACATATTATCTCTCACTTATGGGGCAGTCCCATAATTCTCCCTTTTCAGAAACTTTCAGGTGATATTCCCTTTTGTCTCCTGTCCACATGGAAATCTTAATTCATAATTGTTAGGATCAGTAAAGCTGACAAGATGCCTAGAGCAATATAAAGTTGTGGTATCAGTAATAGTGCTGGTGATTTCTGGAGAGACAAATGAGTCTGGATAAAAAGACATATTATCAGTATTAGCTTTCAGGAACTAGGATAAATTTCCATTTCCCCACCTGAAGAGATACCTGGGGCAGAACCCCACTGAAACAACCCTGCAGGACAAGAGTACAGCTTTGCATCTTCTTCTCCAGAAGATCTTAACTTCACTGTTCTTTGTACAGATACAAATCATTTTACTGCCAGAGTTGGTGGTTAAAGTGATCTGGCTGTTAAAAAAAAATGGCCTGAGGGGAGATTTCATTCTGACACAGCTGATCTCTCTAAGAAACAAAAACAGCCTTGGCAGGAAGAATTTAGGTGTTTTCAACCTTCACCTTCAGGGTGGCATTTAAAACCATGTGAGAAAACAGTACACTTAGCACTAGTTATTGTAGTATCTGAATTTCTTGTGGCATCCTTAAACATCAATTCCTACAGTCACATGGCTGTAAAATCATTTAGTACTAGTTTTATAAAAATACTCTATTCATGACTGTGGGAAAAATTTAGGAAGTGACTTCTAAAGCAATACAGCCAGGAAGAACAGACATACCAAGTCTATTCACCAAACTGCAAAAACATAGCTTTGAAGTCAATCTCATGATTTCTAGATACTTAAAACATATTTTATTGAATTATGGGATAGCAACACTGCAATTTTTGGGACATAACTTTTACCACTCCAAACCCAAACATACCTCTTACAAATCAGTGGCATAAGCACTGCCTTCCTGCCTTCTCAGATGGCTGGACAATGCCATTTCAGTCAGTTTAGAAGGTGAAGATGCAAAATGTTTCTGAATAATGTAAGCAAACATGAAATAACCTGTAAAGAGAAAATATCATGAAATATTCTTTTATAAAATGCAGGGGTATAATATCATCATCTTACTATAGAAGCTGTTTCCATCACCTTAGCATTTCACCTCAGGGCAAATTCATAGATTTCTCTTTTTTTTCAAGGTATTGATTTTTTTGTATATCCTAATTGAGATGTAAGTAATTTTTTTTTACACTTTTAGCTCTCAGGTTAGGAGCCTTGTTTTAGAACAACCCATTTTATCATTACATACTGTACTTATTTTACATTTCTTGCATTCTTAAGGATATTTTGCCATGAAAGTTTATTTTGTATTTTTTTATCTATTGAAAGCTGATTTAAAACATTAGATGAAAAACCAATAGAGTTATTAAGACACGTTCCATGCTATAGGTCCAAATGCTCAAAATGTTCATAGTTTTTCCTTCCAAGCACACATATTTCACTAAACCTTGTCTTGTTCTATTTCTCACCCTTGGGTTTCTTTCACTCTTCACTGGCATAAACAGAGAGACTGATATTCTTTGAAAATATATCTGCACAGATCATTTGTTCTTGAGATACAGGATATTATTTGCAAGAATATCTTATATAAGAGCTGAATTATTGATAGACAGCCTTAACATAACATCTAGGGCAAAATATTGTTGCTATATTAAACTGTATTGTATTACTTTCAGGTCAAGTGATGGAATAGTTTGATCTTTGTAGCTTTGATCACAGAGATTCAGAAAATTCGACAAATCGTATTGAATCTGTCAGATCAAAATGTGCACCTTCTTAGTTTTGCTGAAGAAAGACTCCACCAAGTTCTAAATTTAAGAGGGGAAAAACGAGTTTATCTCCCTGTAGAAATAAGGCAGCTCTTCATGCCCCAATCTTTTAAAGCTGGGAATTCCTGGCCAATAGAATTATATTGCTCTAAAAGAAAGCATATAACAAAGTTCCTACATAATGAATGCACAAGGGAATTTTAAATACAATTTGTATGAAGGCTTCTCAAAAATAAAATTTTTTAACATTCTCCAAAATTTCTGACAGTATGATAAACAGCCTTATTGCAGACAGACACATTCAGAAGATACTCAACCTCAAAGAATATCAAACAGCATTTCCCAGATGTGTTATCCCAGGTTTCCTAACCCCCATGCTCCCTCCTGGTTCTAATTTAAATGTTCCATTGTTAATCACTATTGAGAAGAATTAAACCCATGGCCTGATTCTGAAGCTGTGCAAGGTTTAACCTGGCCTTTTATCTGGACCAGATGTCCATAGGTGTAATGGTGCTGGGTCAGACCACAGAGCCATGTCCTGGATCCAGCAGTGATTAACAGTACACCATGGAAATACCTATGGAAGGGCCCTTTTTTAGGTCATCTGAGGATAAGAGTCAAAACTATCCCTAGCACCCAGTGCTGCAATTTGCCTTAGCCACCCATAAAGCATTGCTAAGATTATTCACACAATTTTCTCCTCAAATTATTTGGCAGGCTATTAAAAACAATAAACCACCATAAAGAATAGAATTTTTCCAGATTTTCCCAACTCATCAAAGGGCACCTCTCCTGAACGTGCAACTAGGCTTTTATATGATGGAGTTTTGGCACAATTGTTTCATAGAACTTATAGTAAAACAAATCTTCTTCCACATCCTCAACATCTCACCTTGAATCTAGAGACTTCTCAAACCAAAACTCCTCCCAAGTCAATTTAGTTGTTTTCACTCCATATCACACTTTATTGCCTTTATGCTTCTCTCAAGAATGACAAAATGATGTGAAGGAAGGCAATTGCTGATATTTGAAAAGGCTCACTAGGGGTGGGATTTATTTCCACAATAAACAGTCAGAGGACCATTGAGCAACTATTTCAGCATCCTTTACTCAAAGGAGGAGTACTACCAGAGGGTTAGATAAGAGGGAATCCTAATTTGAGTATCAAACTATTTAACCACAAACTAATGTCTCCTGTGCCAGACTTGTTCTTCCTCTCAGAACTGCACATCACTGTGCATCATGGAAATGAAACAGCAGATGTTTCCAAATATAGAGACAGAGCCATTGTGCTTTCAGCTGTCTTCCTGGACTGCAGGCATACATTATAACTGTAGGCAGAAAGCCTTCTAAAATACCTGACAAAACTGGGGAGGAGGTCTAAAATTTTAAATAATGAGCATATTCAAAATATTTATAGCTGATATTTGAAAGATGCAAAACAGGGAAGGTGGAGCTGTTAGTAACATCATTCCTGCAGCAAGCCCTTTTAGATAAATCCCTGTAGAGAGTCCAGCTGGACGTCTGCAGAGGAATTTGACACTGACATCCCTGGTAGTCATTCAGTGGGTGCTGGCTGATGAAAGATACTGAGTGCTTAGAGTTAGAATCCTGTTGAAAACCCATGGCAGCTTTAAAAACAAAACCAGGTAGTGGTTTCCAAAAAGGAACCAAGTATATTGTGAACTCGATACCCCTCTCAATTTATAGTCGATCTTTAATCCGTGAACCCACCCACAAAACAATTGCTAGGTGATTTTCATTGTATGTCTTGTTGAAAGAGAAAAGGCAATTGGTGATATGATGCACTTTCACTGTTAGAAATATCTGTGCCATTTGGAAGTGATGGAGGGACAGTATGAGCTGGTTGTTTAGGACCGTGGCTCTTCAACATACAACATATTGAGATTAATATTTAGTTAGAAGAATTTGTTATAAAAGATAGGTATACATAATGCTTATCCATTTTGTTTGGAATGTACATGACAAAGAATAAGTTCTCTAAAATCCATGGTGACAGTAACTAAAAAGAAATGTATTAGAATTGAAAATGCACCCAACCTCAGAATTTGCATGGATACAAAATTCAATAGCCCCGGGATTTCCAAAACATATGTCTCTGGGGCTCCCTGAGCTGTTATTTTCACCAAGTTTTGAAGTCAGATGGAAATCTCATTATTCCAATCCAATGAGTGTAATCTCCTCACTTCCCAGTAAGACAACAGCCACTCGGAGATACCTTTTACTGTATCCCAGAGCATACTGAGAAAAAGTGAATATGAAATAAACTACAGGTTGGTCTTGTGTAGAGACTGAAAAGACAAGTTCAGAGTAATCGTAACTGCAAAATGTCAATATCTTATTGATGTTACATAATTTTGCAGACATGGTATACTGAAAAAATCTGTGGAATGCCCAGGATTGCTGTTTCACTGAAGCGAGAAGTCAACACCACCATGGTGTAAAGAATCATAATCTTTTGCCATTTATGCATACATCTGCTTATTTATCAAAATTAGATCTATTTCCTCTCATTTGTAATTTGTTGATTTTATTTGGAATTTCAGAAACAGGAAAGCCTTTTGCTCTTCTTGGGTTTGTTGTGCTCATTTCACAATGAAGATTTAGTTTTTATTTAAACTGGATGGCCCAATATATTCAGTTCAGCTGCTAGATTGACTGTCACTGAGTTGTCAAATGCCTGTAATGAATAGTACACAGAAGGAGAGCAAGTTGACCTTGAACTTGCTAAATGCTTTATGAATACTACCCATTTCCAGAAAAATGTGAATCTGTTTTCCAGATTTGCTCTTTTTGCTTTCCTTAAGGCTGTTCTCAGTAACAAATGCCTTTCATCTTACTGAGCTGCTTGTTACATGGAAGATTTGGGAAGGGGAAAACAACATTCTAATGATGAATTTAATACTTGTGGATTGTAGAGGATTGATTATATTGCAAAACTGAATTCCTGGACTTAGCCAAAGGCTATTAAGAATATTGTGTCTATAATGCCAGCCTTGTTTCCTAAAATCTGTCAACTTTTGGGGGATAGTTTTTCATTGCTGGGCTGATTTGGTCTTGGTGACTTTTCTTTTAATTGCTATTTTCATTGCTAAGCAAAGTCGGAGTGGATGATGCTATTTGAATACAATAAATAAAAACAATCATGTTTTTGACCTGGCCACAAGCCCATGCCTTGTTCCCAAAGATAAGAGTGGGACCTTAGCGCCTCCAGCTGGCACTGGAAACCCTGTACCTTCTGCGTACACTGAAGAATGCAACAGGAAAGGGAGGCAGTTGGTGCTGTAGGATCCAGGTTGTGACCAGCAGAGAACCACTCTAAATAGAATTAATTTAAGACACTATGTTCAGTACTGGATTTTGATCAAATACTTCAAAAGTAAAAAATAGCAGCTAATTTACTCTGCCATGAAATACATTGGTTCCTTTTCAAAAGCTACTTTCAGCTCTTTCAGAATTTGTGGGCAAAGTGGTTTCTAGCTAATACATAGTTTTAAATGCTGTTTTAAAAGCCTCTTGCATGATAGAGTTCATAGCAACAGCTTCTGCTACTGCTTTAAGAGCACAATAAGGTTTAATAAGAAGGATGCACTTCAGTTCATAGATTGCTTGTTTTCTGCTTTACTTTAGTCATCATAATCTTTACCTATGCTAAGTTAAAAAAAAAAAAAAGAAATCTGAAATAAAAAAGGCAGCTACCAGTATTGATCTTCTCTACTCCACAGCAGGTTCCCTTGATCTGGATCGAACCTGTCTCTGTCAGTAACGGCTTTTTCAGGAGACAGTTCTATTTAAAATGTTTCACAGGGCATCTAGTTATTTGTTCATTTGTCAGGAATGGTGGAAGAGACTATAATAGACAAGCAGCCTCAGCTGGCTGCTGGATGTAAGACTAGATCCGGTCATACCACAAAGACAGAATAAGTATATATTTTCTGTGCTCTGTGGAAAATAGATTTATACATCTTGACCTAAAACTTATTAAAAAAACCCATTATTGATATTAATTGAAATGTAAAATTTCCTTAGGAATTTCATTGCAAACATTTTTACTCTAATATTGTTTTTGATGTTAAGAATGAGAGGTGAGTGGCATGGGCTGCAGTATGGTACACATGGCAGCTATCAATTCCCCGCTGCAAGATCCACTTTCCAGCTGAATGTAAACGGAAATGTTTCCTGCAGAACATGTGCCCCATCACCTGTACCACCCACCCGTGCCAAGCTGGGAAAAGGACAGTCTCTTCTGACAATCTTGTTTATCAAATGAAAACTATCTTGGTCTTCGTGGTTTTCAAAGACCTTCTTAAGGAGAGCTTCAATCAACACTGAAACACACAATATGTATTCAGTGTCACTGAATGTGAGATACAAGTGTCATTTGCAATATCAAAGACCACTGATGTCACTTAGAGAGGCAGTTGGAGTGCCCATCCTACATTAGACATGGTGAGAAGAAACGTGAGACCTGTTCCTTTTCTTCTGACACACTTACAAGACAAACACATGCTCCATTAAAAATAACACAGCTCTGCTCTGATATGTTTCCCTCCCATGTGTCTGACTTAAAAATATGCCTCAGTTCAGAGTGTTATGCTTATTAAGATATAATATTACTGTGCTGCAATGAGCCACTTCAGAGAACACAGCAGGGAAGCTGGCTCCCATTGTGCTAAAGAGGGCAGCCCCTTCAAACTCAGCACTGGAGCAAAACATTCTGTGCTTGCAACCCTCTCTCTTCTTACATCCAGAGTTTATTTTTGTTTATTTTTTTCTTTTCTTTTTCTTGTTTTATTTTCTTGAGTCATATTGGTTCCACCTCTGAAAAGCTGTAGTGACATAATTGACACTACAGCAGCTGAGGCTGAGAGCACTAGAAAGCAGCATATTACATTTTCTTTGCACAGGTCACTGAGCATCCAGTATGATTTTAGCGCATCTTGTTGTGGAGAGCTTTTAATGTTAATTTGTTGCTATTATTTAAGAATAGTCTGCTGATGGGGACACTACCAGCATGCTGTCTAAACATTAGATATTATTTTGACCTTGCTTTATTCCTGCAGTAAAACCTGATCGCAGGTGGGAAATGCAGGCTGTTATTCATACATTAACCAACAAAAGGGGCAACCCAGATGATAACTGAACATGGAGGGTGAGAGTATGGAAATGATGGAGGGCTTTTTCCTTCTTTTTTTGGTCTATAAAAAGGAACTTAGGTAGCACTAATTTTTGCATTAAAAATGACACATCAAATATTAGGCACAAATAGTACAGAATGCCACTGCACATGTGAGGCACATACAGTGCTTCCAGATGAAACAATGAAAATATTGAAGCAATTAGCAAGATGTTTCCAAAAGAATTAGTTTATAAAATTATTCAGCTCTGCATCTTAGCAGGAAAGACACTTTAGCTGGATTTGTTGCACATTTTTGAATGAACAAGTATAAGAGCACAGTATATTCTAGTTTAGGAGTGGCAGGTCACCAGTTTTCCTTCAGCAGGTTCACAGTCCCAGAGATTCCTCACACTGAAATTACCAGTGAGCAGCCTGACCCCAGGGACAGGATCGCTGTCATGTGGCAGTGGCTGGGAATGTTCCACATACTTAGCACTTAAGCGTACACCAGCTCTTCTTAATTGTTTTTCCTTCAAAATTTTTGCAGAAGAACAATTCCATGAGGCTGGGTAAAGTGTTAGAGGTTTTAGGGGTTCTTTGGGGTTTTATAAAGACTGTATGCTTCTCCAAATTTAAGTATCAGTATAAACTTTTTTTTTCCAGAGCAGAAAGTTTGTCACAAATTGATAATCTTTATAAACTTCCTCCTTTGATATAGTTTGATCAACATAATAGTTTTTGCTCACAGCCTTAATTACTTTTTCCACTGACAGCTTCTGTTTGGGGTAATGATCATTTATGAATGATCTTCCATTATGGGAATGAACTTCCATTATGAATTAGAGCAGCTGAAGATTTGTCATGGATATTTATTCACTTCTTCCCAAATAAAATTTTCCATCTCAGCTGAGCAGATGCTTCAGTTTCAGCCTCTGCTTGAGCCACATTTTTGAGCTGAAGTTTTTTCAAAAAATGCTGCCCATGTTACCACTGGTAACATGATGCACATCTCACACATCTGTTTCTCTCAAAAAAACTGCAGTCCTCTAGCCTGACACCAACATATTGATGCTTCATATCAGGTATTGCAAAACTTCCTGCAAATTTACATGTCTCCATCTAGTCCTTTAGTCTTGGACATACAAATAAGGGATTCTTTGGGCTGCTGCTGTAAGAATGCACACAAGGAGTCTCCACATGAACTCACACTGGGGCAAAGCACTTCATACCTGTCCTGATTCACCTCATGTATATCAAAAGACCTCATTCTCAGAATAAAAAGAACAATTAGCTGAAGAGAAGTTGAGAATGGTTCAACTCTGCTAAGGCAGCATTTAGTCTGGGATCTAGACCAAAGTAAACAAGCAGAAAGGGGAGTATTTCCCCAGGATCAGAAGAGAGTCTGAAACAAGAGACATCCTTCATTCATCCACACAGAGCTGAGACCTACAGAACTACCTCACAGAACTGCTCTGTGCTCTGCCAGCATGTCACTGCATCTACAAAATAAAGTGGTGGTGTTTGCTAGTCTATCTGAAAGAATATCCCAAAATATTGCCTGGTAAGCAAAGAGGAAAAGGAAAGTTTCTGGGCAAGATTTAAGAACACAAACTACAAGGAGAAAGTGCCTTCCTGGAATACCAAGAGAAGAGGCTGTGACATGGACAGCACAGACTGTGCAAGCAGATGGGAGATCTGGAAAATTGTGATGAAGTAAAAAGGTGTTTCAGTGCAGTAAAAAAAAGGTTGAAATATTTCTTTAAAATACAAGAGAAAGAGAGGGGACAAATAATAATACCATGAGACTGAGAAAATAGGAAACCTCTGCAGGCTGATGTAGAATACATACATTTAGGAAGTCCAAAGGGGTGTGATTTTGTCTGCCATGAAAAGAAGCAGAAAGAATATGACTGAAGAATTGAAGAAAGGCAAGGGTTAAGCATAAGTAAAAAGCCCAGTAATACCTGGGAGATACTCATGGGCAGGTGTTTGACAAGCCCATTTTAGACCATCTGTATGAAGCTCACAATGGCTACATGAGACTCAAAGAATAAGCAGCACCTAAATATTGTCTCTCTCCACAATGCTTTAGAACCACTTTAAAATTCAGTATTTCAAATTAATTTACTAAGGGAAAGGTTAAATCATTGATTCTGAATATTTGTACAACTAGGTAACCTTTTTCTCTGGAAAGGCTGAAAGTGCTACACAAGGCCTTAAAGTTTGGTTTTTTTTGTCTGTAAATGATCTCAGATATTTAGTCAGTAGACTTGATCTGTAAGTAACTTTTCCAAAGATCTCAAAATCCTGGCAGAGTCTTTGTTTTAAGCTCTATTTCCTTTTGCCTAGAAATATATGTAGAAGACTGGTCCAGAATAAAATAATTAAATAAATCTGATTATTTATATCATAAATAGATATCTGATTTTTATCTTGAAATATAAATAATCCGTTTTTGAAAATCTGTTTTTTTAAAGAATAAAAATATCAAGATGTATGCAGATACATTAGCATATGCACATTTATTTATTTTATTTTAGAGTGAAAAAGTAGCTATATACGAGATACCCATTATATGAGTATGTACAGACCTGAGAGTGTGGAACCACTCTTCCTGTTTAAAAGAATCATTCCAAGAGTTTGCAGTTGTACTTCATTTGCCTGTGCCTAGAGAAGGTGAAAATTAGAAACTGCAAAAGATCGAGCAAAGTCTAGAGAATTGGATGGATAAGGGAGGGCAGAGGGTAGGAAAAAAAATGTTATTTTCTATTTCTCAGTTGTAAAAGTCCTGATAAGGTGGATGTTTGTTTACATTCCTCAGACGTGCCCTATGTCTAACCTTGTGAGTCTTCAGAAAACACAAGCACTGCTACAACAGGCATCTATTCAGCTTTCTAATTATGTAAGTACAAATATCTGCCATTTGGATTTTGACAATTTCAAATATTAGAAATTAATCTGATAAGAAAGGGAGTAGGTGAACTTTTATGTTGCAATTCTCTCAGGAGGCTGGGAAGGAGAATTAAGCAGAAGTGTTTGTGATCTTAAAGGCAAATTGGATGACATTTTTAAAGATATCTATAAAACCAAGATAGTGATTAATAGAAATGGCAGTAAATTTTTTCTCAGAGTAAGTAAAGCTTCAGTTTTTTTTTCTTTTTACTCTCATTTGTTTACTTATCATTCAAATCTTTGACAAGAAGAAAAACTTCATATGAAAGATTATCACTGAAAGGAGTGCCCGAGACAGCTTCTAGATCAGATTCAGCAGCACAGAGAGACAATTTTCCAGTCCAAATTAAAGCAAAGGAAAAGCAGCATCATAGTGTGTCCTCTTCCCCTCATGCTGATGGTTACTTGGCACACTGATATATGTTTACCCACGGCTGCCTACCCCAGTTTGCCCACAATGGCTGCCTTGACACGAAGATTCACTTGGCAGATGTTTACTTGCATCACCTTCAGGACCCCAGTGAGTTACCTTGACTGAAAGTCAAGCCAAAAAGATTCAGTGTTTGCCCCTTTCGGGTCCCATTCTGTCTCCTCAGCAGCAAACTACTCCATTCAAAAATCAATTTAGTCGCAAGGTCATATGGAAATAGCTCACGGTATGAAAAGCTCGACTCTGTCTTAGCAAAGCCCTTTGGATTAAGCAGGCAATTGACCACCTAAAAGCATTGGCCATACTTCACATGCAAAGAACTTTGTGTCCATCTCCTGCACAGCCAGAGCATAAAACTTCGAAAACTCCACGTCACAATCAATCATGCTCAGAGGACACAGCCCCAGCTCTTGGCTCTCCAGCTGGTTGTGCTCCCACTGCATTTGCTGCATACTGGAAAGTATGACAACTCACATGAGAAAAGTACTGAGTAAAAAACTGTCTTTGCATATACACAGAACAATTTCTATGATGCTATCAGTAAGGGAAAATAGACTTTAGGTTTTTGGAGGTTTTCTCATTTGCATTTCTTACATTGGTTGGAAGCTTGGTTTGGAGGTCAGGTGTTATCCCTTAAATTGGTCAGTTGTTTTACTTTGTGTTTTCCAAATAACTTATGAATAATTGTGAAGCTGATCTAAAGTGATGATTTGTCAAAACATAATCACATAACACAACACAGGCCAGGTTTTAATTGTGCTTTAACTGGAGCCCTTGCAACCTTAAAAAAATAAAGTAGATTTTTTTCACTTGCAACCATGAGCTACAGACATAAGTGGCCCTGTGATGAACTATCAGTGGGGAAGGTCCACCAGATGGGAGGAACAGAACAGAAATTTTGTTTATTTCTGCAAGCAAGCTAAAGTGAGCTGAAAATCCTGAATGAAAAACTTTCCACAGAACTTTTACACAAAGATCAGAGACTTTTTCTTGGGATGTACCACTTGGGAATTTGGGATCCTTGTTTCTACCACAGTTGTATAATTTTAACATCCCACAGAGCTGACAGACTTTGACACTAACAACTGTGCAGGGAGTAAAACAGATTTACAAGTGGCAGTGACCTTTTCATCAAGGGAAGTAAAGTAGACTCAAATCCACTGTACCCCCGACTCACAGTCCTGACAACATCATTCAACATACAGTAGGAAAAGCACTTCAGCAAAAGTTTATGAAAGTGACATTGACACAGCACAGGACATTAAATTGATCCCACCAACACGCTGGGAGTTTTAAGTAGCACCTCTTTCTTTTTTTTTATTGAGATTTGAAGTATTTTCTGCTTTAATAGTTTAATGTCATCTGTTACTCAGCCAATTAAAATATACTAGCACCTTTTTAATTACAAACATATACATATTTTGACTATCCTTGTATTAAAAAGACTGGTAAATAAAAATCAAACTAATCTATAATTGAATGTTCCTACCAGCATTTCTTTGCAGTCATCTCAGACACCCATAACACTGTGCTGCCTGGACAGGACTTATTCACTGTCTTGGATCTTGTTACCCTAGCAACTAATAGCCAAGCTGGCTTCAAAAAACATAATAGAGGTGGCCTCTCCGATTTTTAAAGGAAATTGGCTACTTTAAACCCAGTGAATGCATGTTTTAATTGCACTCTTCATGGTTGAGAATCTCTCCCTCAGCGTTTCTTCACAGTTAATAACAGTTTTATTCATCTATGTGGTTCGATGTGTAGATACAGTAAAGCAAAACTCCCCCTGACAAACATTTGAAGCGTAGTTGATTCATTTTTAGGCACCTAAAAACCAAAAATTTCATCTGCATTTGTTTATGCAGAATCTCTGCCATTTCATTATGATTTAAAATAAGGCTATTATTTTAAATTTCTCTGAGAGTAAGAATAGTTTACTAAGGAGCATTATACAAGCCCAGTTTAGAAAGGTACTCCATCTTCAGAAGAAAGAAAATTGTTGGACAAATTTATGGTAAAGCAAATTTTTCCTATCGATCAAGCCCTGGAGGGGCATTAACAACACTTAAGGGACCAAAGTGCAGAAGATGGCAGAGCTGACACAGAGAGAGGAGTCGGCAAGAGAGCTGAGCAGGGCTGGAAGGAAATGGAACACTTTAACATTACATCCTGGTCATACCAAGGTCCATTGACCCTCTACGCATTCCAGATAATTAATTTACAACACATTAAACCTGTGTGTGAAGAAGGATGTTATGCATCAATTGCATAGGAGTAAGAAGTGTTATTGATTTAAGATTTCTATTGTATCATGCACTGACAGAAAGAAACAACCCAGTGGTGTTTTAAAGACAAAAAAACCCTTTTCTGAAGGACAAGTTTGCTAAATAAGTGCACTTTACACTACATTTAACTGAAGTATTGTTGACACCTGAAAATAAATGCTGTTAGGAAAGAAACCCTCAGCATAATTAGGAGAATATGGCGTCACTGGATAATATTGGCATTCACTCTAGGAAACAAATACTTTGAGGTGATAATGCTCTCTTTTACAGTAAGAGTTTAAAATAGAAAAACACATTGACAAATATTATTTAATGAATAAAATATGAGTGAACCAGCTCCATTAATACAGGATGATGTCTAATGAGATTCAAGCTCATTTTCCTCATAGAATCATTTTGCAATTGTAAAAGAAGGAGACTTGTAAAATGGCAAAGTTAGATTCATGAACATCAGACCCAATTTCATTTACAGGGGCTTTATTTTCTGTAAGTTACAATTTTCAGATGACAGTTCATAAAATTCAGAAGTTATGGTGAAAGTTCTGTACTGCTTAGCATTTCCTACTGCAGTTTAACTTCCCAGGAACACAGGATGCACAGAAAATCTGCCCTGTGCCACTCACAACTTTCAGCAACTATTTAATTTTCATTTAAGACTTGCAGTGGTTAGAAGGAGATACGAATCAGGCTACATGTAAAATACTCCAATGCAAAAAATCCCTGAGAAACTCAATTTCAAGCAAGCAATAGAAAAGGAGAGAGAAATCACAGAGAAGACTAACTGATCTGAACTGCAATAAACCTCACAATATGAAGGGAAGGGTTAGCTTCCTGGTAGAAAGCTGGATGGTTCTTTGGATTTG
>NW_005054357.1:1404452-1463493 GCF_000277835.1 Geospiza fortis | reverse complement strand
AAAAATTTAAAAAAAAGCTTGGGATTTTGCAAGCAAGCAAAGCTACTCCAGCCAAATTGAAAACAATATGGGAGCATCCCAAACATAGCAGAGAAGTCAAAGCATCACAGGACTCAAATAGAAAAGTGTGAAGAATCTGAGCTATAAAAGCAGGAGAGTGCCCAAATAACTGCAGATGAACTTGGGCACAGTGGCCAATAGTATATAATATGAAAATCTGTGTTTATGTTTAAGAATAGCAATTTACATTTCTCTGCAAGAGTTTCTGGACAGGTGCAAGTAGACACAGTAGTGGCAAAGTGGATGGCAGTGGCAATATTAGATCCAGGACCCCTTTGTAAAACCAAGCCACACAGCTCCACAAGACACAAAGAAATGATAGCTTGAAATCCAGCCACGATGACACAATATGATGGCAGCAACACAGAGACCACTGATGCAAGAAAGGCTGCAGCTGTCAGGAGGTACATGTAACAAAATGAGGTAACAGGAGGTTACAAACTGAGCAAATTAGTAATTCATTTAAAAGAAAGATAAACTTTTATTCAGCATTAAACTTGGCTATTTAGGTACTTCTGCAAGAAACATGCAGTAGTTTCTCTCAATAGTACTGTCAAAACTGAAGTGCATTATTCATCATGGGTACTAATAAAAAATTTAATGTCAGTGCTCCGAAAGAGTGAGGAGAACCTTTGGCCTTAGTCTACATGTGTAAAAAGTTATGTATCTGATTTATGGAAAGTTTATGTTGACTGAAACTAGCTATAAAATACTTACTGCCATTCCCAAAAGGAATCTGATAAGTACCATTATCTCAAACTCTCTTGAAACTACATAGATTATTTCTCAAATACAAATAGTTTATTAAAAAAAAAATCTAAGTAAAATTTGTTGCCTGCAGATGCATATAATGGATCCTTTGATACAAGTGACTCTGGAGCAGTGCCACTTATCCCTTAAATGACACTTGTATCTATCTGACATTTATTCCCTCTTCAACCATTTCTACTCACAGACAAGGGTCTCAAATATCAGAGTAAAATCAGGGTATGACCTTAGGTTGCTGTGCTCCTCACTTCCTTGAGGTGTCCCATATGAGCACCCTTCAGCTGGGCTGCAGGCACCTGTTATTGCCTTTTCACAGGTGCCAGTGACCAGCTCTGCAACACCTCACATGTGACTGTTGGCCAGAGACTTTCCACAACAAAGTGTGCTCCTCCCCAGGTTTAGGATGTAGAACAACAGCAACCACAAAACAGCCTTGGCAGTTCCCTGATTAAAATAATTATTTCCTAATACCTGTGCCAAGATCAGCTGTTTACATAGTAATAAAATGCAAACTGTCAATTACAGGAATAAAGGAAATATTATAGGCTTGACTCCTCTATGATCTACCTGAATTTTCTTAAAATATAATGTGTTTCCAGGGGTGGTACACTCTAAAGGGGAGAAAGCTCCAGTTTTGCACCTCCAATAGGTCCAGTCCCAACTCTAAGCAACACAACAACGCCCTCTCCCAAAAGATTTGCTGATCCATCATAGAAATTTCTCAAGTAGATGCATCACATTTTCCTTTCTGCACACATTGACACATCACCAGGATTTATATGATATAACAACCAAGCTATTATTCATTCAGCGTAACTAAACATTCACAGTGCAGAAGATAAAAATTGATTTTAAAAATTAATTATTTTGGCTAGATATTTTATTGAAATTTTACTGAAATCACTTATTTTTCATTTAAAAAGTAAATTCTTTGACATTAGAATTTGAAACATAACAATCAATGATAATTATAACCTAGAAAATAATTCAAATGAAATTTAAAATATCTCATGTCTATCCTTAAAAAATGAAATGAAGGGCAGGTCTACTGTTGCTATAAAAGCAGAAGGGAAAAAAAAGTCTCTTATCATCTGAGAACTCATCAGACCATACAAATATGCTACAATATTACAGATTTCAGTATCTAAAGTGATATTTCACTATTTTCCTGGAGCAAATGATAGCATTATTTTTTACTGGGGAAGGGGGGGGAGGAAGGAGAGGGAACCTAACCAAAATAAAGCATAAAAAAAAACACCAACACTCTTCCTTTTCATTTTACAGTGAAAAATATTAAAAAGAAAAACACATTCAGCTTGAGTGCGCCAGCCTTAACTGTCTGCAGCTCAAATGGACAAAATGAAGGACTGTAAGGAAAAGCAAAATAAATGAATTTCCTAGGGGTATGTGATGCACCCTCTGATGGGTAACAGCAAGGGAAGAGTAGACATCCCCTCATACTTTACATATTCAATGACATTGTTTCCCCAATCTGTATCAGATCTATGTTACTTAGTAGCCTTTCAATGATAAGATGGCCTTAATAAATAACCTGGGTGTATTCACCCCTCACTAAATTATAATCAACAGTTGATTCCAATTTTTCATTTGTTTTTCCCTCCCTGTATGGCAACAATGAAGATCTCACATTTCATACACTTGTACGGATAATCACACTGCTGTTAACTCCTATTGCCACAATCAGGGAAGTGTTCGCTTTTTCTCCTTGTGACAACCAAGGGAACATTGTTTTTCTCCTCGACCTACAAGGCATGACCCAGTCTCATGAATCATTATTGCACTATTTTAATGGAGTTTTTTTCAAATACACTGGTTTTGTCAGTCTGATGAGAATTTTGAGATTTCCCTTGGCAAACATGACAGTGTGTTAAGGAAGGCTGCTACACCAAGGCACAGACTGCCTACCCACTGCTCCCTCCTGCTCGTGCTCCTTTGCCCACTCTGTGCCACGGTAGCCACAGCACAGCCCATAACAAATACTTGCACGTCAGGTACATGGCTGCACGTGCCTTGTAGGAAACATCAGCCAAGGAACCCAGCCCAGAGGAGCAAACACAAAGAGAGGCCCAAGGTCTTAATCAGGTGAGAGAAGGCAACCATGGGAAAATGTGCTTATGACATTTAATGATGGCCAAATACACTCTGAAAAAAAGCTCTAAGTTCTGTTAAATATATTTTTGCTTATTTCATGTGTTAATATTTTTTCACTCAGAAGAAAAAGAACCTATATTACAATATTAGCATTTTTATGGGATTGAATTTCAGCTTTCCTGTCCTTTATTGAGTGTTTCATGCCATGCAAATTGCCATAGATCCTGAGCACCTGACTGATCAGACTTGCACCCTGCATGTCAGTGGTGTACAGCTGATGCACAGATGGTCACATTTGTTATAATGGACTCAAATGAACACCCACTTGTGAATCCATCATACACTGCTCACTGACTCCTTGAAACCTAGCTGGTGGCAAAATTCCATTTAAAGTGTGGCGGCACAGTGTTTATCCTGGAATTGCTGAGATAGCTCAGAGGTTTGGGCTGGTTTTTGGTTCCAGTGATTATTATGAGCAAATGATTTACTGCACAACAGAGGGTTTGTCTACTCAGATTTTATTAAATAATTGCCAAGTGATTATTTACAATTGCAAAGAGATGAGCCAGATCCCCATTTGGTGCACATTGTTAGAGTTCTACGATGTTTATTTATCCTATGAATGTATATTTTATATGTGAACTGTGTACATTTGAAAGACTAGCTGTCTGCTATATCAATCAGGGCATCACACACATACATCTAAGTGTGGGGTTATTTTTAAATGCTGTTAATTTCATGGAAATACATATCTTGCAGTCCCTTCTAAAAACACTTCCCTAATGGAGTATTATGTTTGTAATAACTGCAGCATCAGGCTCAAATAGTAACTCAGACTTTCAAACTGGATGAAAGAATGCAAAGTGCAGGCAGATAATAGGGGTTTTTTTAAGTATTCACACATACTTACTGTGTTCCTCTCCAGAATTCATGGGTCATTATTCTTTGTAGCTCTTTTTTCTTCAGAGTAAGACTGGGGAATGAAGTCCACATTCTGAAATTACATACAAATATGTTAGAAAAATGGAGTGTTTGAAATCAATTCTAATGTTACATGCAAAGGACATTCGGGGCTCATTAAGTAAAAATATCTCATTTAATGAGCAGGAAAGCACTGGAGCACACTGAACCCTGACACAAAGCAAATTATTTAAGTGATAAATTATACTTTATGGGGAATGTAAAAGTTAATAATACTCAGGGGTAGGGTAATAAATGCAGAGGTGTAACTAACTTCATTGACTGCTTTACTTACAAACATGCCATATGTACCTGGCTACTTGAAATAGTAATAAAAGGAATTGGCATAAACTCCAGGAACTGAAGATTCACACAGAGACCTTTGTAGCATTCTTTTCCACAAACCAGCCTGTGTTTTGTTCCTTTCCAACTCATTATTCTCCTCCCTCTTTCACTTTAGAATATATACGTCCGGTCTTTGCTTTTCACTTTTTGTCAAATATTTGATCTTGCAGTCATTAAAACTGAAACCTCCTTATCTACCAGAGAGACTAATAAACACAGTGCTCATTTACCTGCAATGATGCCCCACAAGTGACCTGAAACTTCACTTGAAGAGACTCAATATATGCTGAAGGAAAATGCAGTGCCACTGCGTGCAAGTGGCACTGAATCTCCTGATATTTTCTGTCCTCAGAGATCCATGCAACAGACAAGGTCACAAGGATACTGCTCCCAAGTACCCCTCTGCACATTAACATAGGGGTTGTTACCATGAATTTAACTGTCTGCATTAAAACCCTTTTTCTACATTTCAATGGTGTAAAGGAAACAATTCATACACTTCTAATAGAAATCAGCAGAGGAGTCTGCTCAACCACAACTATTTCCAGTGACTATTTTCTTAATCCTAAAATGGAATGTGCATTTACCACCATGGTCCTTTTTTTTCCAATTTTCTTTTCCCTTTATGTTTATAGGTCAGCAGGTAGTGCTTTATTCCAACTGCTTGTTACCCTGAATTGGTACAGTTTACACATGAATGAGACATTCACATAGCATGAGTATCACATTTGTCAGAGTTCTCCAGTGGAGTTGTTGTACAGAAACAATCAAATGAATTATGAAAGAATATAAAGATTATTCAGTGCATTGAAAATTACCCACTTACATGCTATTGTTTTTTTAGGAACAAGAGTTTACATTCAATTCTGAGTTAAATCAGCTTAACTTTGGCCTGCTTTTTAGTTTGCAGTCCTGTGATGGCGATCAGTGATCTAACACCACCATATGAGTCAGCTCAAGCCATCACTTTGAATCTAGAAAGTAAAAACAAAACAAAACAAAACAAACAAAAAAAAAAAAAACCCACACCCGAAACCAAAAGCCACCAGAAAAAGGCAGAAAAAGCAAAGTGTTCCTTCAAAAACCCAAATTCTTCATTTATGGTTGAACTCAATGATGTAAAAGGTCTTTTCTAACCTAAATAATTCTATGATTCTAGTAAGTAACAATAAAGATGACATATAAGATATTTTCCAGCAGAAGAAACATGCCTTTCGCAGGTAACATGACTAGAAATATAGGCTGTGAGGACCTACATTGATTATATTGCATGATTTGTAAAATTGTATGTCTTTAAGCCTGCAAAAGAAAATAGAAGTCTTTCAGATGCATTATAAACTTTCAAATAACTGTTTACCCAAATTATTCTCTCCTAAATATACAGATAACTTACCACTGTTACATTTCAGCTTTTTGAGTCAGTGATGAAAAGTCCAGATTTACCAGGTACTTTTGAGGTTCCAAAAAGCCTGCATTTCAAACAGAAGCTGAAATTTTGAACTAATCCAATGACCTCAGGAACAGGGATTTTCAGGAAAAACTTTGATTATTGTACTCAGTGTGAGTTGGAAAACCCAAGAATTTCAGCAGACTTTTGTATGTCTACATGTAGCTGCATATATGTATGTGTGTGTATATTCTATATACATCAGAGACAAAAAAATTACAGATTTGAGAACAGTAATAAAAGAAATATGCTAAACCACTTCAAAAATAATTTTAACTTTAATTTAGTGTTTTGGGGTTTTTTTAGGTGAGAGTCGAAGTTTTAGGTAGTTAAGGCATGAAAAATTCTCCCACCAATTTGTATATCTATCTTCTGATTTGCATCTATCCAAAAGACAGAATCAGAATTCTGATTCAGAACTGAGACCCTAATATCTTGCATTAGTAGCAAGTACTTTATAAAGAGATAAAGAGTAATTCCCCTTTTCAAAGCATGACTGTGCTGCCTACAGAAGTATTTTCATGGAGTTCCTAGCCTAGATTCTCTTGGGAGACAGATGGATATTTAGTCTTCCTTACAAAGTAAATAATACTATTTTCATTGAAATATCTTTTAAAAAAAAGAAAAAGCATTGCACTTCTTTTTGGAGAACTTCAAAATGGTGCAGGTACTTAAAGTTGGGAAGCTGAGGGACAGAAAGGCTCAGAGTGTTCTCCACTGAACTTCCCCATGAACTTCCAGTGCACTTGATAACCAAAAACATGTCATCTGCATCTCCTAAACCAGCAGATGCTGCTATCTCTACTTCTCTAAATATTGAATTTATGTTTTCAGTTACATGTAGAATAACTAATGCACTGGTGCCAGTCAGATACTTTATATCACCAAACCCCCACAAGCAAATTTGTTTTACACAGCAGTTGAATGAAAAACATTCTGTAGAGAGTGCAAACGCAAGGGAATGAGAACAGAAAACAGCACAAGCAATATGATTTAAATTAAGTGAACATTAATACCTCCAAGACATTGCATTATTGCTTCTTATACTTAGTGGGAAAAGCTGTAATTTACATATATAATATTTTTAACATAATCTATTAATAAGATGTGTATAGTTACACTGTCCAGTTGATACTGGAAAGAAAAGACTTATTTGAAAACATATGCTGCAATAATTAAAATGCTATTATGCTGACAGTGCCTTTCTTTGAGGAACTTGTAATGTCTGTATTGGCTGTGATAAGCATTGATTATCTGGAGTGATATAAATATTTGGGGAGCTAATAACAATCAGGTAGGATTTCAGTGCATGCTATAGGCAGCAGAGATAAATCACAGGAAGCCTAGATCAAAGCTGGTTTGTGAGTAACTTTGTTTTTCTATTTAACGACTCAATATAAAGCACACACAGAGAAAACCCTTCAGAGATTTAAAGCACACGGAAATGCCATAAAGAAACATCCCATCCTGTGCAGCATTTCTGTACATCTGTAGAACCTCCCTATGCAGCGAGAAGGATGTCAGCACACAAAGAGGGAATGAATTCAAACCATCAAGTGTTTACCATGCACATTTACTAACAGTAGACATTTCTTTGAATAATTAAAACTTTTTTTAAATCAGAAAAAAAAGAAAAAAACCAACATGGAACTTTTATTCCTTCCCCTTGAGGAGGGTAATTTAGTGATGTAATAGGGTCAACTGCAATTTAGTTCTCATTCAGGCTGGGTTAGCTGCCTCTTGGTTCCACCTCAAGTATTTATTCTGACTGATTTTCATTAAATTGCTGTAGACTGTAATAAGGGTTTACATCACCTGCTGTGGTCCTTTCTAGGTGCATTTTTCTCATCCCCACTCTGATGTCCCACTATATAAACCTGTTGGTTTGCTCTGTTGGTCCTGGCCCTTAGCATCCCAAAGCCTCTCTGGATTTCTGGAGGTGATGCAGGCATGAAAAAGTCCTGATGAGATTCAAGACGGCCTCAACTTCAGTGAGGTTGAAAGGGCATGACTGAAAGCAGGATCTGCTCTGTATATTCGTTAATCAGGACTTTTATTGCTAACATTTCCTCCTTTGCACACAAGACAAAAGCTCATTGCTGTCAGTGAGTGAAGGGGAGCCCCAGAAGCAGCTCGGGAGGGCACAGAGCCATGGACCCTGCCTGCAGCAACTCTGCTGCTCCTTCAGCAACCAGTGCTGGCAATGCAAGTTGGGCCTGCTGCATTAGTGCCATCTTGGCCCCAGTGACAAAATGGGAGCTTTTTGCTGACAATTATGCAACCAAGTTTGTACCCTGAGTGACCGAATCCAAACATTTGTCTGATTTCAAGTGAGTGAGAAGCCCCATTGACTACCCATCCCCGCAGGACTTCTCACATACCTGTGATCAGGAGAGAGGCTCAGTTTATGTAAACCTTTGCCCATGAGTCAGGGTTGAGTAAACAAAGACTTTTCCATATTTTCTGCAAGCATTCCACTGTTAATACACAGCATGCAACATTTGTTCCTTATTAAGCTGTATTTTCATTTCTTTGCTATAGTAATTTAGCTCTTTCTAACACTCTTTGTTCCCTTTTTTAAGCATTGCATTAACTTGCCTTCCTGTAACCTCTGTACAGCTTTCTCTGTGATTGTTGTAACAATTTGTCCTATTCCAAAGCACAGGGATTAATTGTGTCTCTAGTTATTATCTTGTCCTTGTTTCTTTCAGACTAGTGGCCTCTGAATTTTATTTTTTTCAAAACAGATGGAAGACTAAAAAGACATAATCTTCACAGTAGCATAAAGTAATGTTCTGTAGACACAACAATGGCTGTTTATTGCACCTTGCATAAACTGCTTTCATTACATTCAGATTACTGGTGTTATTCAAAAACATTCATTTACAGCAAAGACTGTCCATGGACAGCTACTGAAACTTTTATACACAGCATTTTGTCCTAGATTGCAGGGAAGTGGATTCTACTCTTTGTCTATTCAAAAATTGATTTATTCAAAAGAAGCTTCAGTTATTTATATAGTTTTGATTATCCTAATACAATGATGGCTTTTGTTAATCTAAATTAAATAAAATTAAAGCAATGTACATGAAATTAATCTTGCAACTTAGTAGTGCAATAGCAGTGTCACCACAAACATATTGCCATGTCTAAGTGTGCATTTTTGCTCAAAAATGTATGAAAACTCACACTCTGTGGGCCACACAGTGTAGTTTGCAAAAGGAAAGCCAAGAGGATTCATGTAATTTTCCACAGGAAAAATAACTGCAGTAAGGCCATGGCAGCACGATAGTAACATTACATGGGAGGATAGGTAGCCTAGAAGAATATTTTAAATGTCTGGTTTCTGTTGGTTTGGGGTTTTTTATCCCCACTATGTATTTCTCAAATGCTTCTGCAACAATAATGTTTCTGGACTTGCAGAGGGCCCAAGACAAACTAAAGAGATGAATATTGGTTATTTGTTGCAGAGTGTTACACAGAGTTACAGCTGAGCTGGGGTTTACCTGAGGTGATGCTGGGAGGGGGAAAGGCTCCCAGTGAGTACTGTCTGGCCACTTAAAAGACACCAGCTGAGAAAGTAGAAAACAGTAGTAAAATGTAGAAATCCAGTATGTCCTCATTTTTTGTATACTTCACAAGAGAGCTATGACATTTGTAGAATGATACTAGTGCCACTACTGACTGTTAGTTTCTAAGCTAGTTTCTCCACACATTGTATTTTTCAGGAAGATTACATTCATTGTTCCATTAGCATAAATAGTGAAAGATTGGTTAATTCTGCATTTCAATTCTGATAATCATATTTTAAATACATAGGTGTTGCTACATCTCATACAGCTTCCCACCACAAGACAAGAAGGCTCCCTCTTCAGATTCTACATCTACGTAATGAATTTTCTCAACAACATGGAAAGTAATTCCATTTGCATGTTATAGGGGCATGGAAATTCACATTTGGGTAGATACCTCTAATTTCCATCTTGTACAGTTACAGAGTGCACTAAAGTCTTCCCAGGTTTTTTTTTTTTTTCTATATGCTGGATAACTCCTATGTGTTCCTGGTATGTTAATGATTGCTATAATTTGAGACTGCTTTTGTAAGTACCAAAAATGTCTGAAATGCATTTGTTTCTAAACAAGAGAGAGTCTGTGACAAACAGATACTGAATAGCAAAAGGAGGCAGAGAGGCTGGGAGATTGGAAACTAAAAAAGGAAAAAAAAAGAAAAATAAACAAAACATAGCAGAACAGCCTATCTGAATGACCTTGAATCTGCTATTTAACTATATACAGGGCTTCAGCTATTCATTCTATTTTACTTTTGGATGATGCCACCTCTGCTAAAGAAAGAAAGAGATTTGGGTGGAAATAATTAGATTTTGTCTGAAAGAAAAAAGTGTCTTAACAGTGGCAGTATAAAATCTCATGTGTCTCCTCTGCTAAAGAAAGAATTTGTATACAACCATAAATTTTTTATGTTTCTATCAAACATTGATAATAAAGGTTTTAATATTTATAGTTACCCTTGGCCAAACTCTGAGAGTTCCCTCTCCAGTAGGGTACACTCACAGAGGTACACATTGCCTTTGGGTACCACTGATTGGGACAGTAAGTACATGGTGAATTTCCCTTTGGAATATAGCACTGATATCCAGCTCCTCTTAATCTTCTTAATATTCAGTTTTACACATTCCTCTGTAATCAGCTCTATCCTGAATTCTAATGAGTTCTGGTTTTACACTGGGAGCTGTGTCTTTTAACAATCAATGTTATTAAAATGACCCTTGATAGCACATGATTCCACAGTGGGGATTTTCAAAGCTATGTACAAAAATACATTTCATTACCACTTTAATATAGAAGTTTTAAATCAGAACTTCTCTCTGCCTTGTTCAAAGCAATTTCTCTAGCTTTGAACAGCTGCTTGGCACACCACAGCAACTACAGCAAGATTTCAGCTCTCCTTCCATGGTGGCCCAGGATCTCAGAGCAAAAGAGGAAATGCAGTGCTGGAAATTGGATAGCTGAAAGATTTATGGTCACTGGTCTGAACACAGCCCAGAAAAAGACTGATTAAAGGGCTCCATGATGCAAGGTGCTCTGTGTTGGTTAGATTTTTTATTGCATTGTTATAACTTCATGGGAGTTATTTAATGATCTTTTAACTAGTTTTATTGCTTACTGTATATAAGAACTACCAAACTGCTGGCATAGATAAAATATGTTAGGAAATGAGTTTCATCTCACTTGCCTTTTATTGAACAAGTGAATCTCTCTCAAGTTTCTATCACAGAGCAAATATACCCAACACAGAAGCAAGGAGATTACACATCCCCTTGTCACAAGCATCTGAACCGAGTACTGGTGTCTCGATGGAGCCTTGCTGGGACTCTGGGAAGGCACCAGTTTGCAGTGCCAGCACTGCTGTGTCCCACTGAACAAAGCTGCAACATGCAGGTCTCTGATTCACCAGCTGCTTACTAAGAAGGGAAAACAAACTGCTTTAACTTTTCATAAAGCTGAAATCAAGCTACTATAAACTGTGCTTTGAGATAGGCAGAAAGAATAAATAAAAATGAAACAGGGCATAAGGGAAGTTTTTATGTGTCTGCCAAAGCACATAGCAGAAGAAATCTGCTATTTTTGTTGGGGTTTTGTTGTTTGGTGTGTTTGCTTTAAACATAGTAGTAGAGATTGGCAGCTGCTATGCAGGTTAGTATGAGTTTAGAAGCCTGCTACCAATAAAAAAGACTGTTTAGAATGAGCAGAAAGGGTACTTCACAGTATAAAATGGAGTAGGGTAAATATAGACCCCTGAAAATCAAATAAGGAAACCTTGAAGCTCCTTACCCGCCCTGCGGTTTCAGCTCTAATTTGTTCTGTCACAAAGCAGAGTTCAAATATTTAAAAAAGTCTAATGTAAAACAGAAATCCCAGGCATCCCGTGCTCAACAGCAGTTTCCTTTCCTCCTAAATGTCATGAAAGGAAAACCAAAGAAATCAAAAGATTGTTTCGAAAACAAAGGAAAAGAATGCTCATTCCAGAAGAACATGGTGCCTGCTCAGTGTGAAAAGCATTTCCCCTTTGACTTATTTCCATTATTAAGAGTAAATAACCAAACTAATCCCAACGGTGGGTTTAAAGTAAGCAAGGCAAAAACAGCAACACTTCACTTGAAAAGATTTACTAAACAGGACTAAACAAATCCTAAGTGGAATTTGTGAGCTTGCAGTATTCTTTAGGTAGAAACACATTTATCTGGATGACAATAGGAGATCCTTAACATGGAATTGTATCACAAAGGCACACTGAGAAAAGAATGAAGCCTACAAATAAAACCTGCAGCACAAAGTAGTAAGAGAACTTTGCCCATGCAATTTTATTACTGTTGTCCTTTTGTGCTTATGTCATTTTATTCTACCCCACCTCTTAACAGGCTGCCACTCTGTAAGGAGCCAACTCCTTTACCCAAAGACACAGGTTTGATTAGCATGGGCCCCCACCTCTGCCCATGCCTGTGTCTCTGAATGCCCCAGGGTCTGGGTTGAAAAGAGCCATGATGTACACTGCCAGGTATAGGCTGAAAGTGCCATTGACATGAACTGAGAGCTGGGGGGCCTAGAACCAGCCTAGGACAGCTACAGCCCCAAGCTTCTCAGCTTCTCCCAGCCCTTATGGTGGGGACACAAAAGCTGCAGGATATTCTCTTTCAGCAGACCTTCAGCACACTACAGAACAGAACCTCTTGGTCTCGTCCTTTAACAGCCTACATCCTAGAAGATAGGTTTGAGCTCAGGTCCTGAATAAGGAGGAAGGCCTATAAGCCATTTGAAACTTAAATTCACCTGGGGGGCTTAGCAATCTGTAAAACAAGTCCGGAGGACACTGATGCTTTCCCCCTAACACTGAAAATCTGTGTAACTTTGTGGCTTCAAACCTCCTTTATACCAGTGAGACAGACATGAACCAAACTCTGTGTCCTTGCCTGAACTAAACTGGCTTATCTCCATCACTTGCCCTTCACCCAAGAATACCTGTAGTTTAAGTACTCCCTAGCAACTTTCTCATTATAAATACACCTAAACATGTATGGTGAGTTTTCCTTCAGGTATGTGTTCTAGAAACAAATATGACAAGCTAAAATGTCATTACTGAAGAAAGCCTTATATTACTGATTGTTTGGAACTCTTTGTAGAGAAAGAACATTACACATTCTAGAAGACAGTATTCTGTAGTTCATCTGTAACAAACCCTCTCCTTTCCCGTGGCAATTCCTCTCTGAAGAGGAAAAAATGACTGGCAAATATCTTAAATACTATGATGCTCACCAATCGAGCACTCTATTACTGAAATTCAAGCTTCAATATATCCTCTTGACATTAACTTCCTAGTTGAAGTAATAGATATAATTTTTATGTTCAGGAAATTATAAAGAGGTGGTATTTACTACCACTTCAGATGACTGCAGAATGGTTGATTTACAGCCAGTATAAAAACTGAAAAATATCTGTCATTGCCTCATTGATAAGTATTGAAATCCATGGAAAAAAGGAGTGTGGATATCAGCATTTATTATCCTATAATATGAAGTTACTTCATCTTTCTAAATGTCTGCAAAATAATAATGGTTAGTTCTTTTGTTTATTCTTAGGGAATAAATCAGGCCACAGGAGATTTTGCTATAGTAGTGGCTACTTCAGAAATATATTCAATAATCTGTAATAACTTGTGAAGTGAAAAGTCCCTGAGTAAACTCCACATCTGCTAAGCTGTAAAAAGGAACTGGTCATATACATGGCTTGTCCTTTAAAAAAGCCTAACCTGTTTTATTCAGTTTATTCTAGGAGATAAAGGGAGAATAATTTTTAAAATGAAAAATCTATGATCTTGGAAGTCTGGATGCAAAATCACTGAATTAAGCAGTTAATAGTGTTGATGAAATTATTTATTTTGCATAAAGACTGACAAAGATCAAAAAAAACCTGCTAAATTTAATCTCTGATTCCTTAAAGGTTTACTTGAGGCTGTATTGTATTTCTTGTTTTCCTGATTTACAAATCATCACTGCACAAAGCAACACAGGTGGTCAGTCCCCTTGGACTCGCATCAAAGGGGCCACCACGAAGCTTTAGATGTTATTCAAAAGCAATCTGAAACTTGTCTCTCACTGTTTGTCCCATCTATTGTACTCCACAGGGTCATCTTTAAAGGACTGTCAAGTTTGCAGAAAAGAAACCAACAAAAAACCCCACCTTGTAAATGATGTTTCTAAAATCTGTTTCATAACTGTTGACTAGTTCATAAATGTTCTATTTTCAGAATACTTGCATCATCAATTATGTCATTTTAAAACTCTGTTTTTACATGCAGCACTGTTTGCTAGCCTTAGACACAAAAATAAATTGGGCTTTGCTAAAGGATAATTATATCACCATGTATATAGCCATATATATAACCATTTCTATAACTGATGTCAGCCATTTTGTATAGAAGAAACTAAAAAAAAAAGGCAGAAGAAATCAGAAAAATAATTTTAAAATTTTTAGATTTCAGAATAGGTCATCCCTTTGTAGCTCTTGCAACAAATTCCTGAATATATTCTTATAAAATAGTAGAAAGAAATCCAATCAGTTTTTGTATTCCTTGGATCCAAATATGTTAGACGGTTTCAGATATATTCTTAGAAACACTGCACATGAAATAACACTTCAGTGTACACCCTCCACTCATGGAGATTTTTTTCCTGTATGCAGGTTTCTTGGTTTTTGGTTTTTTATGTTAACACTTTGAAGAGTACCGCCATTGTGCCTTATACGTGAGCTACTTGAAAAGATCAAAGTCTTATTAAGTCCCCAGTTATTCCATCAATACCAACAGGATGTTTATAAACCATGATTCACGTTGGCTATACCAAGAAGAAAACACAGACTCACAGTTCTCTGTAATAAACAAAGCCAACAACACTTTTCAGCTATGGAAAACTGATTAAAGAGTTATGGGCAAGCTGTCATAGGAAGGAAAACCCAACAGGGCTTCCCACTTTTAATAGACATGCAGGAAGCTGACTGCAGAACACTTTCTGTGTTTCTAACTTTACTCTATGCACTCTAAAATGATCTGATATACTCTCTAGAGAGAATTCACTTAAATCCATAATTATTCACACAGAGTTGAAGGATTTTTCAGCAAATAAAGCATTCATCAAATGTGGGTTTTGGCAAAGACCTATTCAGTTATTGCCAAAGTTACAGTTTCACCTCAAAATAACCAAGGACTAAAATTTTTAAAAAATTATAAAAAGGCCAAGCAGTCCCTCCCTGGCCAGGAGGACCCCAGAGGTAAGAGCACTTCCCCCCAGAAAACAGTGTTTGAATTCCTCTTCTGCTCAAGGACCCTTGATCCATGTCTCCTCTCTGCTCAGAATGTGTCCAAAACAGTAAGCTAAAGGGCAGTCTCACTGGCTCCTGAGACACACAAAACACTGAATATTTGCTGAAACAAAGGGTTCAGTGGTCCTACAGTTCACATTATCTCTTGGGAAGTAAACTCCAGCTGAGCTAGGACGTTTCAGATAAGGGGAGAATTTCACTACTGCTTTTATTTCCTGATGACATGCTAACGTTATAAACTGGAGACCTTAAGACCAATGGGTAAAAGCCAGCGCAAGGCGGTCCAACAAACATCCTTTCATTTTCAGGCCACTTAAGCTTGCTGGGATTTTTCCTTTGTGGGGTTTGCTGGGTATTTTCAGGAAAATGTTCACTGATGGAAAATGAAATGAATAAAATAAAACAATTTCATTAGGAAATACCAAAATGAAATTTCCCAGTTTCCAAACTTTTTACTTGAGAACGAGAAGTGGGAGAGGTCTCCAGCTCTGGAAGCACTGCAACACCCATCCAAAGTCTACAATGAAGTCATCAATTTCTCATTAAAATCTGTACCATGGAAGCATAAACAGCTTGAATATACTTTTCGTGTAGTGTTAAAAATGCACATCTCTAAGTTACATGGTGAAGGCAGCACATTCCTGCAGAAATATCTTACATAAAAATGTGAAGGGCAGCTCTGACTTCGGGAAAAATATTGCATCACTCCTACACTGCAAAATACTATAAATATAAGTAATGTTGTGGACACATATGCAAATTATATTAATGAGTTTTTGTTTTGTACTCAAAAATTATTTTCTAATGCACATTGTGGGATTTCATAATTTCAGTGTTTAAATCTCTTATTTAACCATAAAATTTCCTTTTGATAAAATCTGTCTGCTTCCCTTGAAATAAAGATTTTTTTTATACATACTGCTGTTAGGGAAGCGACCATCTCTAAACAGAAAATTACTAATTTAAGAATCATATTAGAATCAAGGATAGGCATTCATAAAAATGGGTAGTGAAACAATAGCCTGAAACAATTTTACTTAACCAAGAGTCTGTGTGTGGTCAATGCTTATAAACCAAACAGCAGAAAAGTGTGTTCTTACATTTACTGTAGTGCCTGGAGCAGTTAAATTGACATCTTAGGAGGGTAAACACTGTGTCTATCCAGTTGACTGTGTAGTCAATACCAACAGGAGCAAAGAGGGCTTTTTCCAAACTAGGAAAGCAACTCCTCAGTGAGACTAATTAATTTCTCTGGAAACATCCAGGATATTGATTTGAGATTTGAAAACATTGCTGATGTACAGTAGTCAGCTACACATGAATGAGAGTGATCTTTGATAGAACTTTAAAGTGGAGCAAACAGTATTTTACAGTCTGGCTTCTGCTGTTACACAGCAGACTGCTCAACTAAGCAGTAGAGAAGCTGGAAATTTTTACAAACAACTTCAACTTAATTATTGCTCAGAAAGCCCCATGATTTTCTGGAATCTTAATCAACCAGATAGAGACATTCACTGAAGAAATTATGATATATTAGAAAACCTGAAAGCATCTGAACTATCTTGTTTCTCACCCTGACAAGGCCAGCTTACCAGGGTTTGTCTGATATCCAGGAGGCGTGATGCCCCTACACTGACTGTGCTTAAAGCATGAAGGTGTGGTAGTTTCAACAGCCAAAGTTTACTTTGTTAACAAACTCTATCTGAACACTCCTGAGCTGTATTCTGCCTTAGACACACATACTACAAGCATCTGTTCAAATCACTAGCATCAAAACATTTCTTGCTATATCAAAATATATTCGTCTACAGACATAAAATTCAGCTTTTTGCAGAGGATGGGATTATTCATAGTCAAAGTGCCTGAGGAAGGGATTGCGAAGATGCCCCTCCACACCAGTGCACTTGTTGAGTTTAGTGTAGGGTTTAAGATGGGGTTCCACCCCTGCAATGGGGACACTAGGCTAGGCCAACCCCTTTAGGATTCTGTGCATCACCCTCAGCTCCCTGACCTGGGGCAGAACTAGGTCCTCATCCACAGACAGTGCAGCTGCCCTAGAAGCCTTCATCAGAAGTCCAGTCCAGACAACACAGGATCTTTGCATATAGAATCTGTCCCATGCCCTGGACAGTGCCAAAGTTCTTTGGAAGAATTTTCAAGACAGAAATCACACAGCCCAACAAAGGTTAATAATGCAGAGAAGTCAAAAGTGGCACAGTAATTGGAAGTAGGACAGGAGGTTTGGACTTCCTTGTGCAGCAGTGGATGGACAGTGGGGGTCAGCCAGGAAAGGGGAGATAAAGAGCTATGGTTTGGCAGCTGCTGATACTTTGCAGAAGGTATGAGATTGTATGTACCTCTAAGAGCAGGACTCACTTCTTTTCAAGCTATAAAACATCTTAATAGAATTAATCTTGAGAATCTGGTTAGAGCAGCCCTTTTCTCAAATGCAGCCTGAATGTATTTTTATGTGTGTTGGAGTTTCCTGTTAAATTATAGGGGTTTTTAATGGAAATGCTGACAGGACCTTAACCATTGCAGTGTGAACAAATGAATAACAATATACATATTCTTCTTGCTAATAAAGTTTTATAGCCTTGAAATTCAGTGTAGAATTAGTCCATCGATTCTAGAGAGAATTTTTGAAAGAAAGGCTTCATGGTGCCTTCCTCCTTCCATGATGCGAAAAACAAATCTTTCCAGTGGTTTAATTTACTATCAGGCTTTTACAGATACCTTTAGGTTTTTCCCTACTGTTTTTTTGTGGTCTGTTTATGACAGTATTAAAGACATAAGCACAATTTCAAAAGGATGTAATGTCTTTTACTGACTTGAGGAACAAAATATCCAATCTTTTATTCATTTAACTAGAATCATTGCTTACATCTCAAGTTCATCTTTTTCTTTGATTTTAGACTACATTTCCCAAAAGGTTTCCCCATTAATATTAACATATTTATGAATCTCATTATTCTGATTTATGTATTTTCAATATATTTAAGGCTATGTCAATATTAAGCTATTTGTCCCTTGTGAGCACCTTCTACAGAGTTAGGATTAGAAATATTTTTAAACTTAACATTCTGAGAAGGACCACTCTGGACTCAGAGGTAATATACTTATATAACCAAACTGTTTCTCAATTTGTTTAGTTTAGTAACTGAGTCTGCTTTAAATTAGAAATAACTCAGCAATGGGACAAATCACTTTTAATCAAAGCTAGACAGTCAAAGCAATTCTATTTCATTAAAACAATTATATTCAAGGACATCCACGATGCTGTAAAGGTATCATACCATGGGATGTACCATGTACATCACCCCCACCCAGAGTCTGAAGTTCCCTTGCAGCTTTCAGAGGCCACAGTGGCCCTGCCTAGACCCTGACACTGCTGCTGAGCTCGACTCCACCTGCCCACACAGCTACTGCCGCTTGAATTCACAGTCCTGAAGTGACAGTACCTGCATGGGATGAAGGATGCAGCTCCACCACTGCCAGGAGCAGGTTAGGAACAGAAGCCTGCAAGGGTCCTTGCTGTAACACGTTACTTACATGTGAAATCTAAACCTGCAGTACAATGCTACCCTCCTCTCTCTGGAGAGGCATGAGAATACCATTTCTTAATGTTATTTTAAATGGGGTTCATTCTCAGCATGAATTTCAGATACAGCTTCCAATAGAGAAAGCTAGAACTTGGCCTAACCGTATCAATATACTGGTCGTAGCTAACTTACATATAACAAATGTAGTTTATTGATATATTATTGATTTCATATAGCCAAATTGTAGACTCAGTATGAATTCCCAGACTTTCTTAAATGGGTCTTAATGACCAGGCTACATGAAGAAATAAGGCAGCAAAAAGCAAAGAATCCATGATGTGTGAACAGTCTCTTTTTTTTTTAGAGAAAATCTGCATAACACTGGAATTGATTGCTTTGTTAATTACTGTGCTTGCCTCTCTTCTGTTACTGTGTCAATAACAAAGAGCTGGTGTTGAAACATTTTGCTGTAATTGTCATTTTTGTTCAAATCCGGTTTACATATTCCTCTTGCAAACCCTTCTGTGTGCATACTGAATATAATCAGAAAATACATTGAAAGTAACCCCAATGTACAATGGCAATCCATGCTTGGGAAAGAACATGCCTCCATGGACACACACTAGTGAAGCTACCAGAAAGTGATTAATGCAAATTGCTTATTAGAGAAACACATAGACATAATTTCATCTTGTGTTAAATGAGTTGCAGCTTTGCACTTCTGCTTTCCACTCTGACCTCCCACTGACTAGCCTCTAATTCTCAGGGATTAGCCCTGTTGACTTTTTAAAACAAATAAACAAAAATCATAGTGAAGACAATTTCTTCCAGGAGTTCCTGTTTGTTATTGAATGATGAAACAAAGACAGTACAAAGATTTGGCCCAGTGGAGATTTTTTTCTAACATTTTTTTTCAGATTTTAGTCATATGAAATATGAATTCATCCGTTTCTCTGACTCCACCATTATATTGCTTCTAGGCAGAGCTAGAAAAGACCTTACCATGGTACGAGTGACAGAATGTATTCTAAAAAGAACTAAACCTACCTCTTACTACAATTAAAAAAACCCATGCCAACACTCAGGAAAAGCGCCTGCTAAATTTAAAGGTCAAATAGGAACAAATTGCATCAGGTTCCTAGGGAAAATTGCTAGCAAACTTTTTAGCTCCATGAAACCTGGACTTCCATTGCTTTAAAAGAACTGAAGATGTGTTAGCCTGTGCTGGTTTTTCTGTGTCTTTCTAGGTTGCATGTTTCCAAGACAGACATCAACAGGACACAGAGCTCCCTTTTAAAGAGAAGTTTACCAAGTCATAATCCAATATATGTATTCTCTCTATCTCCTAATTAGCAATAATATCTTGAGGATATATTTTTTTTATATGTTACTTTAAATTCTATATTGGGAAGCAATAAGCATTGAGCTCATTTAAAAGGAAGTATCATTTTCACAATAAAAACTTGATTGTGAAATAACTTGGCCGCAGCTACCATTTCCTATCATTCTGTGGTTATGGTGACATTTGTTTTATTAAAAGGAAAGATTTACAAAAAGAACCAATTGTGCTTTAATTTATACATACCCCATGCTAGCAAAAGTAAGCCTTGAGTCCAGAAATCTTAATATGGACTTTAAACAGTGGTGCACTTTTCAATGCATGTGGATAAAATAAGCAACACCAATCATAGCACACCTGCCACCTGCCACTGCTCTGTGTTTGACATATACTGAATGTGGGGACTAAGTTTTCAAATGTCCCTGTGTGCACAGGTCCTGGGACACCAGAGATGTTTAGCTGTGGGGGTACTAAATCAGAATGAAGAAATAAAGTACAGGTTAGCCTTGCCTTGCTTTTTCTTCTTAAATTTTGTGGACAATAATCCAAATTCCAGTTCGCATCCTGTCTCATTAAGAGACACCATCTGTCTAGAGGGATCCTTCCATCATTTTTCAGAGCAAAACCCATCTTACCCTTTGCTGTGAAAGTTCCTGCTGGGTAGAACTCCTTCACCCCTCCTGAATTTAACTCCTCTCCTTCCTCATGATATTAGAAAATGGCTCACATTACTTAACAGGATGATCACTGACAGCCTCTGCATAGCCATCCTCCTACATTACTTATCCTTTGAATGCACAGTTTCCAAAACATTAAAGCTAGAGCAAAGCATCAACACCCAAGGCTGCCTTTCCACACACAGAATCCTTCAGATAACATCCAACTCCCACACCTTGCTGAACACTACAGAACTCATTCTCCTCCTGTGTTAATGTAAATGTTTTCTGAATATTCAACAGGGAAAAGTTCCTCTGTGCATTAATTTTATTGTATTATTAATGTCAGTTTGAAACTGGCACTTTCTAAAGAAATATACTATTTATTATCTACTCTACAAGTTGAAATCCATCTAGTTTGTCTCTGAATGAGGACAACTATAACCTGGTGGCTAGAATCAGTTGCGCTGCTCCTGAAGGCAGAGTGGGAGCCTCTAAACCAAGACCTTGGTGCAGAGTAGAGGGGGAGCAGCAAAAGTGGGAATCCTCAACTTTACAGCACATTGGGGAAGTGGAGGAAAAGGAGAAGCCCTGAGACTGGGCTCTGACAGGGATAAACCCATGCACAGGCTGCCACCACAGAGTAAGGAAGTAGCGGTGGGGGGTTGAGCTTCCTGGAGGAAAAGCTGCTCCCAAGACATCCTCTGGCAGTGTCCAGATTTTGTTGCACTCTTCAGGGCAATAAAGAGAGTGAGCAGAGGACCCCCAGCCCCAATAAATGCTGAACTCCAAGGTGCTGTATCTCTACCTGGAATGCTTTGAATTCTATTGCTCTGCTTCATGCTCCTCGTGCCAGCCAAGAAGGTTCCAAGGAGAGAGGCAGTGCAGAGGCAGCCCTCACAAGCTGCAGAAATCTGCCTGTCCCTGCCAAAGCCTATCCTGGGTTGTGGGAGGGAAGGTGAAAGCCAAGAGCCATGGCCAGAGGGCTGAGAGAGGCACTGGCAGTGAGGACAGCAGGAGCCCAGCAACTCCAGAAGCACAAGCCTTGCCCTGCACATCCAGCTCCTGGAAGTCATGCCAGGGAGTCAAAACCAGAATGACTGATGGATAGCTCTAGGGAAAATAAAATAAAAAGTCAATAACCATGCAGGAAGCATAGACTTCCAAAGTCCACTTGATCTGTAGAAAACTAATGATATCTAATAAAAGAACTTGTCAGATTCCTTCAGAAAGGTAATGGTGGTTAAAATTCTGCTTTCAGGTCACATGGAAAATTGTTCTACATAGTTTAAAACAGTGCTCTGGATAAGCATCATCTAACTCTGCCTTGAATAATCTCTCACCAAAAGCTTTATTTCAACTGCAATCTGGACAGATTCAGGCACTGAAACTCAGCTGGTCTTAACCTAGTCCTTATCTGAGCATGGGCACTGCTATTGGCAGCAAGAGGGGTTTTAGGCATTTCTGCTCCAGAAATGTAAGACTGGATTCTGTGTAGCATAGGCTGAGCTCAGGCTATTAAAAATCCCCAGATATGTAGTTATATATATTACCCCAGAAGAACAATTATAAAAAGCCAAACTGGCAGAGTGGTTACTCATATTTGTAGTTTTAACACTGATCAAATTATTTGTAACCGGAAATGATGGCACGGGCTACCAACAAATGGAAATTATTTTTGAGAAACAGAAAAATATTCTGTAATTATACAAAAACAGACTGCTAACATCCAGATTCACTTCAGCAATTTGCATATCAGACATTTCAACTATCAGCCAAGTTCTTTTGACTGTTGCTAAAGAGACAAATCCTGTGTCTAAATGATTCATCCCACCCATCTTAGTGAATGACTGAATTACTGTAATTCATTTACTGAAGGTGCCTCTTTCTCCATTGACTGGAGAGGGAGTGTAGGTGCTGAGGATACACCACATGTCTGACTTTAGACTGCTCAAGTTACAAAAAAGAAATCTCTATCCTTTAACCCACTAAATTATCTATAGAGCAAGCAACAAAAGGTTTTCCAGAGGTTAAATTCCCTGCTGTGGAGAAAGCCAACATATGATCAAAATTGGAATTAAGTTCATCTATAAAGTATTAGAAGTGCAAAGTAATTGCACTTACCCTGATGAGCATTAAAAAGCAGTGTAGATACTTTAGATCACACAAAACTTAGTGTTGGCAGTAAATACTAAACAAGTACTTCATAACCTTGCAATTGCAACCATTGTGGTCAATGTCCAGTAACACAAAATGAACCCCATCAAAAAGTTTTCATCCTTATCAGCCAGGGAAAACCATGCTACTAATTCTGTCACATCTTCTCCCTTGCTGTGCCGGAGATTAATATTTTCCTTTTCACCAGTCCAGCAGAAAAAATAAAAAGAAAAAGTTTGTTTTCAACTTTCTGGTATCAGTAGGGAAACAAAACCACGATAAAAAGGACAAACAGGAACTCCACACCTGACAACAATGAAGAATCTTGCTTTCAAACATCACACAATTGGCTGACACTATTTTTTTTTATGGGCTAGCAGCTGCGTGACTCATTTATGTATGTTTTGCCTGCCTTAGCACTAAGTGGACTGATGTAAATAGGAAGTGATGAGGAAAATCAATTCAGGGCAAACACATTTTTTTTCAAGGCTGTAACAGGAAGAGATAGGAAGCCCAGGAAGATACTTGATAGATATTCAACTCTGTAGAAAAGAGGAAGCAGCATGTTGAAGCACTAAGCTGGTTATTTTGAGTTGTTGAACGGAAACGGGATACAGTGCAGAAAGGATGCAGATAGGATGCATTTTGTTGCATAGCAACCCAGGGAACAGAAGCTCCTGCATATAACTGGAGACCATCTGCTAGTATGAGAGGGAGAGAAAAAACACGTGTTTGAAAAGGGGAAAAAAAGTGCGGTACCAAAGAAGGAAGTTTAACTACACTACATGAGACCTGGCCAAATCACCCCTGGTAAAAGTTTAAGGGACTGAAGAACTTACAGAGAAGTCATTGTTTGCAGCTTCCTACTACAGTATCTTTGTGTTGAGATTGTTCTTATAGAACCAGATTAGGCTTTGGTGTAAACTGACAAACTGCCTGCCAATTAAGATACTGCCAGTTAATGCACTTCCACCAAAGGCAGATTGCAGCTTCTTTTGTTTTCTCAATAATGTTTACAGTAAAACTGCACCAACATTTAACATCAGTATTTTCCACAGTACTGTAGAATACTGCCTATCCCTGGAGCACCACTCAGTCATTAGGCTGCATGGGAATATTATTCAGTATAACAACTCCAGCTCTTGGCACACCACAAATATAGTTTTGCTCATGTTATTAAATGTGATATATAAATAAAATATGTATATATTCAAATTAAAAACATTCTCAACTGATTTCATAAGATTCCTGGGTCAAAATTGATTCAGGATTTTGTCTGATGTGTTGAATTGATGAAAATGCAGATAAAAATATTTACTAAGAATAGGAAAGAAAAAAGATAAATGCATTCTGAAGTAGAGCTTTCCATCAATAAGTGTGATTACGAGAGAACAAGGAAAACAGGAACTTGAGTCCTGCCCGATACTGCTGAAGCCATTGCCTTTACCTAGGAGAGATGGTTCTGATCCTGGAGCAGCTGGTACCCAAAACCTTTGAGTGCTGAAGGAGATCCTTGAGGGTAGGGGACAGGAAACAGAACAGAAAAGCGAGACTCCACAGCAGGAACATGCTGGCTATTGAAACACCCCTGCACAGAGTGCAGGGAGAAAGGCATTCTAGAATACCCAGGTAATGGAGAGTATTAGTCTCCAGATTTTGGTGCTGTATTTTGCTCCTCTTGGCACAGACCTCAGACAGAAGTGTCAGTCTCTGCCTTTGTGTGTGTGGCCACGAGAAACAAAATCCTCATTTCTCCCCATCATTGTCCCCTATATGACTTTATAGAGCACCCTTGCATATAGTTCTCTGATACTCCAGGAGAAGGCAAAATACAAATATTCTCCTTATTTTTCTCATTCTGATTTTCCTCTTTTTAAAAATATTTTATCATAAAGACATGTCAGATGAGCCCACTATCATTTTCAGAGTCATTCAGTGTGTAATTGTTGAGGAGAAAACTGTTATAACCTTCATATGAAATTTATGGCCATGTACTGTGCAGCACTGAATAGCTTCCAGTAACATTATGGTGTTCCCTGGACTGTGTTTTTCCTTATCTAGCAATCATTCACATGGGACTCACAGTGATCTTTCATTAAACCAAAGGTTCTCTTCTGCTTCTCATACACACCACCTTGAAACTTTAGTATGTTCTCTGACCTGCTGGAAGGTTTTTATTCTGAAGCTAAGGCAGATTTCTCTGTCCTACAGGAAAACCTCCCCTTTTTGCTGCCAGGGGACTGTAAAGTGCAAGAGAGGCACCCAGCCCAGCACAAGGAGGCAGCAGAAGACCTAAGTGGCACTAGACTGGTGTCAGGCAGCCTGTGCTGCTCTTTGCTGCATTAGAAATTAAAAGCATTTTACTCTATTTCCCACCTCACTCTTGGCCTAACTCTGATTCTCCCAAGCAGGGGTGATATCCCATCAAGTTTCAGCCATGCTTTGTATGTTTCTCAATGCCTATGATGCCTCAGACCTACTCCTATCAAGGCATCGGAGATTATGTATCAGCACACGTCCTGGTTGAAGCACTTCTGCTTATGCCACCAGCTGAGTTCATCCCTGAGGTTGCACAAGCTGATTATTGTATGCAGGTGGCAGCATAAGCATCTACTTTTGAACACATCAGCACATACAAATAAAAACCAAAATTATCAGGTAATAGCAAGTATAAGAGGTTGGAATGAAAGCAAGTATTTAAATTTAACACCAAAGCTCCCATTGATTTTCCTTTTAAAATTCTCTTTTCAATACATATGCCTCAGAATACACAAAATGGTGTAAAATGGGTTTAGTGGTTTATTTCAGGGAAAAAAATTGTCAGTGTCCTATAGCTGCTTGAAAGGAAGGACATACAAGCTTTCACCAGTTTACTGGATTCTCCTTCAGGTCTGTAACTTGAGTTGTTTTACTTCACAAAGGGCTTTACCAATACAGATAAGACAGCAGAAGTCATATGGTGCTTACAGAGGCAGGACAACTTTTCATCTCCTACTATCCTCTGAAATGCTACATGCCTCCCAGGTAAACTCAACCAGGCCGCAGTCAGGTTTCCCACAGCTGTACAGCCTGCATGTGTGCAAGCTGATCCCCAAACATGTAGCTACCAGCAGAGAAAAGTACAAAAGCTGTGACATGTTTCTATACTAACCTCACATTTGAGTTCATATTTCCAGGAAAAAAAGCTCTCCCAAGCTCATTCTTTCACTTGTTTTTTATTATTCCTGTTGCATTATTGGTCAATTTATAAAAAGCAATCAGTCCTTTGGCAACTTACTGGCCCTACAAGGAAAATAAAGTCTGTCTTGTAAGAAAAATTGTTTTTTCTCCTTCAGAGCTCACATGGGATACACAGAATATGCAGACAAGATTTTTCAGCATGCACCACTGTCAGATAGTCCCCATACTACCAACACCTGTGTATTTTTATTCACCAGTGGAGGCAGCCAGCTCTTTCATGAGGGACTGGAAAACCCTGCTCCATGAACTGCCAGACAAAATTAATCTTTTACCCAAATAAAGATGATAGGGCAGCAAAACATGCTGAAGCTGAAGTCATGCCAACAATAGTGCCAAAGCATTACACTGGCACAAGGTTTTGATTGATTTTAATTGTTTTGAATTTAAAACATGGGCTCCCTGTACTTAGGACTTCTTGTGACTTTTAAGGTTCAGCACAAACTTAGGTATTTTGCTGTATCAGTCACTACAGAGACATGGATAAAGGTAACTTTTCCTATTAGAAACTATGTCACATGACTAAAGTAGCCACAGGAAAAAATGCGACCTAAAGCTAGACTTCCTTGCTAGGGAAGTACTACCCCAAACTGGTGCCAGGACCGTCCAAATAGGACACATTTCTAAACAGAAGAGATGGGGCTTCAGGGATGAAAAGCCATGGGTTTTAGTGAAGTTGAACTGAAATAAAATTCTCCAAGAACTGCATTAAAATGAGACATAGCCTCCTCATGTAGACAGTACGTAAGCACATTTTGAAGGGGTGTCAGAGTTTAGGGCTGAATTCTCATCTTCAGTAATCTCAAGGCAAATCAGGGAAACCATGTGTAATTGCTTTTGTAGTATAAACACACTAAATATGTATGTTTCCCCAATAGGAACGACTTGGAAATTTTGTGATCATTAACAAGCTCTTCTACAGTACCAGCAAAACAGAACCTTAGCAGAATCCAAGTTCTGCCATCAGCTCTTGTCTCTCTTGTCTCAGGTCTAGTTAAACACTAATAATTTCTGAGGCTGATAGAGACAGTTCAATTTTGTAATAGTGTCCATAGTTCATTTTGCCCCTAATGGGCAATGATTTGACATTTAACCTGATTAGGGCAAGTGTCCTAATCCTCCAAAACACTTATCTACCTAAATAAAGAACATGCCTTCGTATGCCACAGGTGTGCATTACACTTTTCAAAGCATGGGAGAATATTCCATATGTTGAGGGACTACAGCTGCAAAATTATTGCTACTTCTGGCTTAATGAGCAAATGCACTAAACGCTATTATCTGCCTAAGGTGCAGTTGTGTGGAAAAATCTAAGGGAAGTAGCATTCACAGAAGCAGCAGGGTCTATTGAATGACTGATGTTCCACAGATGATATTACTTTTCCGTGTGTGTAGAATACATATAGGAAAAAATGTAACCAGCAATATAATAGTTTGAAATATTTTCTTGCAAGTATAAATCAATCTTAACTGCACTCAAAGTATTTGAATTTCCAGTCAGTTTTTGTTAACAGTTCTCTTGTAAGGAATTGCTGTGAAGAGTTGGATCAGTTACTCCATGAAGGAGCACCAAGTCACATCACAGAGAATAAAGGACATAGTGCAAGTTGAGGTTGTTTTTAACTGAAAACTGAAGCTCTGATAATAAAAAAAGAACTTATTGCATCATAGGATAGGAACTTTGGCATCCTGTTCTGTGCTTCTCTAAGGCAAAGCCTGAGCTAATTGTCATGTACATCCATTTGATATTTGAGAACCACACTGGTGGATGCCAGTGGGAATGTTCCAGGATTATTTTTTTCTTTAGTTTAATATATTTCCATAATATTACACTTCATCTGAGAAGAGGAAATCTACATTGCACATTTCTCCAACATAATTAAAAATGTAACAGGGGAGAACACTTAAAATGTATGAATATTGATAAAAATGCAAAAAGCCCCAAAAATAATATCTACATTTTCTTATGTATCTTAATGAATTAAAACAAATTGGTTCTGTGTTGCATGTCAAACTGCAGTTTTCTGATACCGTTTTCTGTTGTCAGGTATGTGTTCTCCTACTTCTTGCAAAAATCTCCACCTAACTAAGTGAAGTAATTCAATTTTATTGGATGGATCTTCAATTGTTTCCAAACCTCTTTTTTCTCAAAACATGACTACCAAGAGCAAGCAACTATAGCATTTTTTCATTTTTGTACAAATATATTCATATCCATACACATATGTTTACACATATCAATACTGAACTTCATATATATTAAATTCATTTTCATCTCTACAAACACGTAAAGAACAATTACTGTTATGCATTTAGATTTAGTGTCTATATTTAGCACAAAATTTTGTTAATAAAATTGTTTCCCAAGTTCCATGGCAATAAGACAATTAGCAAAAATGAAACAATAAGTAAAAGCAAATTCCTGAGTGTTAAAACTTGATCTAAAGCACATTTCCAAGACTTACCGAATGAGTTAGAGGGATTAGGAACAGGTCCTAAGCTTCTTTATAGACTGCTTTGTATAGCTAAAGTTATTGCATATTTACACACCACAGTAAACCTTATTTTAATATATGGGAAGAGATACGTTTCTCTCCGTTTGGGGAAATAAATCACATACTTTCATTTTACTAAAACTTATCAAATGACTAAGAACAAGTTCAGCTCTTTCATTACAGCTGCCACCACTGCCTATATCCCTTTAAGACAACAGGTGGCAGAGAGTTTGTTTGCTGCAATCATTTCTCCTATGTAAGTTTACTTGCATGGCTGGGTTTTGGATTTGGTCTTGAAAATAAGTTTGTGTGAATGGTTCTCTTTGGGATTGTCCAGCTTCCTTCCACTTCCTTCTCAATGGCCCCTCCTGCAGCAGGACATCCTGCATTTTAGGAATTTCAGTTTCTTATCTCAACAGCTTAAAAGCATTGTCCGAGTCAGGAGTTTTCTTTTATGTCTTAAGTGTCTGGTATGCAGCTGGCATCTAACCTCATACATGTGTACTCTCAGATCTGTCTTTTTCAAGTTGGTATTCAACACAGAAGGAGTATGGAGGGAAAAGCCAAACAGGACAGTGCTCCATGACAACCACACGGTCTAGGATACTCTGGCTTATTCTTTTTCCTTCCTTCTCAAAATTCCCTAATTCTCATATTGCCAAAAAAACCCCCACAAACAACCATCACCAACCCCCACAAAAGTGTTCCAAATATTCTGTGCATTAATACAGACAAATATATATAAATACATTTACACAGATGAATTTAATTTCACACTTTTCTTCTTCTTTGATAGTTTGTTACCCACAGTTATCTCTGTAAGCCAACACCCCAGGCTTCATTGCCTCAATATGGTCTGTTATCTTAAGTGCTGGAGATCTATCATAAATGCTGTCTTAAAGGCCAGTTGCAGATCTGTGGCAGAGCTCAGGCACCACACCAGGGGTAGTCAATCCCAAACTATTCTATTTAGTTTGGTCCAGAAGTTCGCGCCACGGGCTGTGTGCTGGGGGATCACACCTCTTTTGCGTCAGTCAGCATTCCCTCTCAGTAAATTGCTCTGGATACAGAAGACTGTACCTCTTTGAAAACTTTTCCATGAATATCCAAAGTGAGCTAACTGCTATCAGTATAGGCTAACAGACTTGTGCCAAAATGAACTTGGAACTGAGGCTAAAAATGGATATAAGAGAGGCACTGCCTGGCTATGACACTTTTGTCTTCATACATCCCGTCAAAAGTCTGTGCATCTTTCATGTTTAATAAAGGCATTTTATGTCCTTATTCAGACTACAGCAGAAATGTTCCTGGGAATAGGTCACAGGACAGGAACCAGTACTTGAGGGGGTTTTTGGCTGTGTCATAGGGTCACTTTACCATCCTAAGCAAGTCATTGGAGCACTTCACACCCTGTTGCACTAGAGTCTGTGACATGACAGTAACAGGCAGGCTCTCTATGAGAACTGTTCCTGTTCTACTTGGTTTAGTACAAACAACAATGAAGCAAAGTTATTTTTCTAACTTATTTCAGCCATTAGAAATATTTCCTTCTTATTTTGAATAAATGTTAGTTCCTAACAGTGTAAGGTTTACAAGTTACGATCTTCAGCTACTCATTAATGAGTTTTAAACCTACGTTAAATCTTGCCTTATATATGATTTGACATGATAATTTTAATTTCCTAAGGTTGCAAGTAGCAGGGGGACAGGTTTTTATTGATAAAGCTTATTTTAGTTTTCATAGTCCCACCCAGAGTAGCAAGCAAGCATTCAAGTGTAATGTGGTCTTCACAGATGCTAGAAGAGTTGAATATATTTCCTTTAAAAATCATTATAGCAAATGCTTTAAATTAGCATCTCTTTTATATTATACTTACTATTGTCTATTTCACTTTTTCCTCTACAACAATCAGAGAGAGTTCTCATAGAAAGAAGAAATGCCTAGTTCATTTTTACATGCCTGTTTAGAGTTAATTCATAATTTTTATTGATACAAATCCAGGCTTCTGCTTTGCTCATTTATTTTGGTTGTAAGTCACCACATAAAAGCCTTGGAAATACTTCTATGAATCAAGCATTTTGTGCTTCAATCTATGGCTTCTAAAGATGCTCAGCATCATGTCACTCCAATAATATGTGGAGATATTTAGCACTAAAGTGCCACCAAAAAAGAAGAATAAAGAACATTCAGCAGCATTTGTAACCCATTGCAATGGTTTGGTAGTAAGGTTTAATATCCTTTCCCCTGAGGAATACTTGTTGCTTAGTATATGGAATGGTGTTAAGATGAAAATTATTTTAGGTAGGTAATTTAGTTAATAGTTCATTAAAATGAGTTAGCCATGAAAAAGTTCATTCTAATCTACTAAAAAGTGTTTTCTGCAAAGTAGAATAACAGCACAGCAAACTGTCTGTGGTGGCAACTTGTCTTCTTTTTGTTCATAAAGCTCTAGGATGGCTCAAGAACACAAATACAGCTTCAATTTCTGTATTCAAACATACATTATATTGCAGATCTGTCAACCAACAACCTGTGAGTAGCTACTGCTAAGTTGATATCTGACTGCTCATAAACTTTTCTGTTAAAACAAAACCCCAAAAAAATGTTATAGGGATGTCATTTGCACACACACCTCAATAAACAGGGAGATTATTCAAACACAAAAATCACACTTTATAGTGGACCACAAAGTGGACTTCACTAATAATTTGCCAGGTCCTTTGCCATTATAAGGCTCACTATTGTACTAATCAAGTCATAAAGGCACGGTGACAAAAAAACCTGACTCAGTGTTCACAGTAATAACTACACAAAAAGTGTATTTTCAAAAGTGTATTGTCACAAGAAATTCCTGTTAATAATGTTTTTGAAAGCTGTGAGCCCCCCTTGGGCTTAGTGGGTGCTTATGTGCTGAGATACATTCTCTGTTCATTTGGTTTGCCCCATCCCATCACAGTCACCTACAACATGGTCCAAAATCAATGTGCAGCTAAAAACCAGCAGATTATCATCAAGCCACTTCTGCTTATGTCCTCTCAAACCAGAGATGCTACAAGGTGTGACAGCAAAAGTAATCCATAAACTACAGATTTCCATTGAAGGAAACTAAACCCCATTAAGTAGCAGCATTCACAGCTAAAGACATGCAGGAAGGAACAGTGAAGTGATTGGTGAAAGCCAAGCCTTCAGCAAAAATGCCACATGCTAGGAAACAAGGTTGGAAACATATCTGTTCTTGAAAAACTGATGCCTAAGCCAGATACTTGAGGTTTGCCATAGTATTCTGGTTAAAATTTTGCTGCCATCCTGAATAGGCACATCTCACCATAGCAATGACCCATACAGCACATCTCTCCACACCCTTCTAGTGATCATTGTAGCTGTGTCACATCCAAGTGCAGAGCTCCTGAAATCCAGATAATAGAGGTAGTATTGTCATAATTGTTCCTTGCTATCCTTTATTTTGGAGTAATTCTTGCATTTAATTACATGGCCCCAAAATAAGACTCCTCTAGTTACTTTCTGCCTGACCTTCCATTCATACAGCATAACAAACAAAATGAGGGGAAGATGGAAAATTAGAACAAGCATTTTTATAACACAGGGCAACCTTATATAGAAAGCTCTATCCCAATATAGCTCTTGTACTGGGGAGTCCTAAGCCCAGGGAGTCTGAGACAGCAGGAGGAAATACTAGCTCATGTGTTAAAATGCAAATGTTTTGAAGAGGAAGCATGTGGCATTTCTGATAGAGTCAGCTTTGGGGAATGAGGATGCTGTTCCTCTCCCTTTCCCTGACTGGCCATACTCTGCTGCAAATGTATTTGATCAGAGCCAAGCACTGTAAAAGTGCTGTAAAATTGCTGAATATTATTAGTCTTTCTTAACAAAATATCAAAAATATGTTGTCTTCTAATAAGAATGTCTTGGTTGGAAAGGATGCTTTGGAACTGAATCAAGCTGAGCACATGGGGATGAGAGTGACCATAACGAGCAACAAAAAGGCATCAGAATAGCTTTGTCCACTGGTAGATTAAAGACAAAACACTAGTTTACAAACAGGGAGATAAGATTTGTTCATTGTGATGCCTCCTCTGCATAGCATTGAGGAACATGTAGTTCTCATCATTTTACATTGTAATTTCCCTCAAGGATACAGTTAAAACATCATTTAATTTTGACTGTAAGCTACAACCTAAGTCTCCACTGCTTCATTTGTAATGTCTTAGTTTTATCTTATCAGTGTAGCCAAGTCTCAGACAGTGATTTAAAGAGAACTTGATCACATCTCCCTAATGCCCAAATACATTTTTCCCTAATCACCTACCCAGCAGATTTTGACAGCTTTCACCCCAATTGCCTCACTGGTGACTTAACGTTCTACACTGCCATCACATGGCAGAGTACTTGCTCTGTGTATACTTCAGTGAGTCCACATGAATCACTAAAACCTTTCAGATAAATGAAGGTGGAGATAAGAACAGAGTCCCAAGGGTGCAGCCCTCTCTACCCATTCACCTCTGGAAAGACAGCCCACTTAGGCTCCAAACCCTTTTGCATGCATCTAACAAGTCCTCTGGAGGTTCCAGATGCCCTGGACCACTCCAAAAGTCCCCCCAGCTAGTCCTGTGAGGAAAAAATAAAAACACTAAACCATTCCAACTGGAATCTCAGAGCATCTCTGTCCAGCCTCCCATTCAGTGCAGCTTCAGCATTGAATCCAGAGCAGGTTTCTCAGTGCCTTTCTAATTCCAGAAAATCTCCAGGACTGATTGCACTTGTTCCACTGCTTCCTTAGCCTCCTATTAACTTCTTTTTCCCCACACCAAACATCCAGACTCAATTTCTGACCAGTCTTTTTGTTTTCTTGCCATGTAGTTCAGTGAGAGCCTGGGTTCATCTTCTGCTGTTGGGTTTCTCCCTGCTTCCATCCTGCCTTCTCTCCAGGCTGAGCAAGTCCTGGGTATTCAGCCTTTCTTCACAGGCCCACTGCTCCAGCACCCAGGAAGATTGATGGCCTCCTCTGAACTCACCCCAGTTCAATCCCTTCTTTCCTCTACTGGGCAGGGCCCAAAAATAGATGAAACAATGAGGTGCTCATAAACATAGTCACAGCTGCTATTTCTTTGCATTGAGTTATAGTAAAGATTTTAAACCCTTCAGAATCAACGAAATAGGTCGAAGTGTTTTAGCTGAATATTTTGTGATGCTTAATGGACAATGGCTCAAGACTCCATGGTGCTTATGTTTCTGCAGAGCTCTAGATCAACAAAAGGGGAGTACAAGCTGCCTGTTAAGGGCTGGCATTTTGACTTAGTTGTATTTTGACATCCTCTTGTTGTAGTTGTATTTTCACATCCTCCTGTTGTAAATGACTCGACAAGGTGATGGTCAATAGCAATTCAGGCTGAGCATCACTATTGCTTTAGAAGCATCTTCTGTTCATCGCACCTTGATGGCATCCAGTCTGAATGCTCTCAAAATATGTACAAATTTAATCAAACTCTTGATCGACAGCTTTAAAAGAAATATTGGCTTTGTGTTTGTGGCTTGGTCATGAAAACATTACTCAGTGACAAATATTCTAAAAGTCCCATAAAAAACAATCCTCTAGTATAAATCAAAGAGGGTAAACCTTGCAAAGCAATATCACTGATGTCTATTACCCAGATATGATTGATTAGCTGCTTGCCCCAGCCTCATCTAAGTGCCAATCTGTGGTACCCAATACAATCGCATTTGTTCCTAAAAACAGCAAGAAAATTTGCCCAGATAAAACCTGGCACCTTTGTCCTAATAACACTTCACATCTGAATCAGGAAGTTCTCCAAAAATAATAGGATAAAAAGAACTCTAGGAACAGCTATGACTTCTTGCATTGCAATTTAGAATTTGATTAATAAATAGGAGCAAAACAACAACGGGGTTGTTCCAGACACCATTCAATGGTTTCTGTACTAACAGGACATTAAGAAATCAGAACACTTAACATATCCTCATTTTATCTGCTGAAGCAAAAACAGACTTCTGACTGGAAGTTTCACAGATAGCTAATAGTATCAACATCTATATATTGGAAATGAAGGATTATCCACAGATTTGATAATTATCTAGCATCCCAATAGTTCTGAAGCTGGGTCAATGTTATGCACAGTCCCATTCACTCTTGTCTTATCACTACATGACTTTGTAAATATAGACTTAATGGAAGCAAAAAACCCAAACCAGAATATATAATATAGTAAATAAAAATAATAGGCAAAGGCTTTTCTGGAAGTCTGACCTCAGTCAATAATACACATACACACATATATATGTATATACACACACATATATATATAAATAACAAAAAACATGTCTGAGCACAGATTCACAAAATTTTGTATGAAATTTTCAAGCCAAATTTGAATAAAGTATATCTGAGATATACTGGTGAGAGAACCTTCTCATTCAAAAATGTTGCTATCTCATGAAAAGTTAAGGGAACCTTTTTTCCACTCTAACTTTGTTGACTCCTCAAAGTGGAAGAAGAACTGTTTAAAAAAAGAGTCTAATCTTTTTAGAGCATGAAAGCCTCAGTTATGAAGTGGTAAAACCTCAGTTAAGTGCCTCTAGTCCAGCCTCATCCTCCACAGTGGTAAAATCTGACAGGGTACTTCGGTACAGAATGACACCAGAGTTTGGCACTGCCATGTAGTCAACAGTGTATCAATCAATAGAATTCATATTTTACCTTCTATGTGATTTTTATCTTAATGTCTTCATAATACCTGTAAAGTGTACAGTACTTTACCAGCTTTGATACACTAAAATGTCCTCATAAATTGTATTAAAATAGGTTTGTTAAACATTCCTAGTATCATATAATGCTGGTAATGCCAAATGATAAGTGATAGCCTGAATCATAAATGATTTTCTAAATATGTTAGAATTGGTTTTTAGCATTGGATGTTCTGGTCTGATAGGACACTCCTAAACTAAGGCAATCAGTGGAAATTAGCAATTGGCATGAAAATTACTGTACAAGAAATTGCATTGGGTTTTTCTCCCTGCACTCTCATTATGCCTTTGTGAACTCTATAAAAACAGATTAAAGTGAAAATTCACAACTAGGACTGATGGAACAGTAGGAAAATATTTTCCAGAATTAACCAGAAGTATTTTAAATTTTGAGATAGGTTTGATACTTAAGAGTAATGACATAAAAAGAATTCTTCTTCTTCAATCTTGTATTTCAAAACATGTTCAGGTGTTATTCCATGCAAGTCACATGAACTCATTGAACATACCCTTTGCAATGGATCCAATCTCTACCCACCTCACTTGGGGCCCTCAATTTGCCTTTTTTTATTAATAAGATACATGCAAATCTATTTACATATGGGATAATGCAGAATAAGTGAGAGTGAGCTAAGAATGAAAGTTTGGGGATTGTTTCTTTTTTTAACCAAAACCACTTTGGTCTTATTACTTTGAAACAACAAAAGCACACACTCCAAGTGAGGTCTGAGACAATTAATGCTGCTAACCCCGCCCTGAATTTATGTTATTTATTGTTTCAACCTCCTTGGGAGTTAAGTGTCATACATATTTTCTGTATCACTACAAGACATACAGGCTGCTGAAGGCATCTGCACTAAGGTACAGTTGTGAATTGAACTATTGATGCCAAATCTAAAATGCATTTAATTTTTAATGGCCAAAATAAACTCTTTCTCCCTTGTTTTCTTTCTTAGAACAGATGCACAGTGAACTTACTCTGCATGCTGACAGGTTTTTGGCTGCTTGTAAATCCTGAAAATATTGATCAGTTAAAAATATTCGGACGCTTGCATCCCTCAATTCTGCTTACCACAGCCTTTCTTCCTGGTCAGCTAGGAGAGCACCAGCAATTTTGTTATAATGATAAATGACCCTCATAGACAGGTCACTCTTTTTTACCTAAAGCCACAATTTTCTCCTTCCTTTAGGTCACAACCTGATTTTTCAGGGTGACAGATTTATTACTTTCTTTGTGTGCTAAAAAACAAATCACCAACAATTGCTCAAAATACAGTCCTGTCACAATAACTTTGAGCACTTCCCAGCCAGAATGATGCAACACGAGGTTTTTTCCTGTTTTCAAAGCAGCAAAATCACTTGTGCATTTACCACAGCTATTGTGAAGAGCCATTTGGCTCATTTCATAATATGCAACATGTCCAGGCTACTTGCCAAAAACTAAAGTATTAAAAACATTATTAAAAGCACTAGTAAGTTTTTCATAATAAGAGATAGCACTTTTGTTTTAAGTGAGGATCATGAAAGAGTAGCTGGCCTGACTGTGAATTAAAGACTTTTGCATGGAAGTAGTGAAACAATATTTGCCAAAAAACAAGTGAGTTTAAAGGGTATGTCTAGCACATCCCAAATATCTGGACCACAGGGGCAATTTAGGATTATTATCCAGTAAAATCTGTCTTTCTAGTTCTCCTGTGTCTCCAGGAAGACTTTTTTCCTATGGGTTTGGATAACACAAGGGTCTTGGGATGTCAGTCCCATGCAATGTCAAAGATACTAAGACCTCTTTTGGCTATGAGAAAAACCCAAATCCTCAGTCCCCCAAACCTTGGCCCAGCTGCAGTTCCCCAAATGGCAAATTCAATTTGACTGAAATAAGGAAAGAAAAGAGTACTGCAGCAGAACTGTACGAGGTTTGGTGCCTGCTTCCCACGCTGCATGCTGAGGAACACTGCACTGGAAGACACTGACCACAGCTGGCAACTCAAGGACAGTCACAAGCAGCCCTGGACCAGAGGCTCTGGTCAGAGCCTATTGACAAATTTATATTTGCCAATATATGAGAGACATTCAGGATCCACACTACTCTAATGCAGAATCCACCCATGTACTCTGTGTACAGTGTAGCCATCACACTGACAGCATTTAATTTCTTATCTTTACTCTCAAAGTATTAAGTCTTGCAATGTGAATATTATGGGGTATATCTTTTATAGGAATACAGGAATGGCCAGGAAGCAAGCCAGTGTTTGGCCAAAACTAGGAGGTTTGGGTCACATATACCTGGTACCAGGTAGACCAGCTGTGACAAAAACCAATGTTTGTGACAAAATTTATGGTGTCTTATTTAAAAGGCAAAAAAATACCTCAGCTACAAAGCAGTGTGCCCTTTTTTATGAAGATGAAAACATAGAACCATAAACAAATCAGCTTCCCATCTCATATGGTCTTGGTAAATTACTTCATCACTTTGTACCCAGTCCTATCCAAAATCTACAGCAATATAGCCCTTCCTTTTACCTTTGTGTCCTAGGATCACAAAACCTCAGAGAAAATACTAATATTCCCCTTACACACTAACAGCTATCAGAACAGGGACAGATTGGCTTGCATGCCTGGATGCCAGTGCTGTGCAACCAAAACCAACAGAGGACACCAGAGGCAGACATACATCTCTATTTCCTGAAGCAGCTTGCAAATAAATGCATTATTTTCTTATGGACATCCTCTTATCTAGCTGCTATCAAGAACAGTTTAGTTGTATTTCTCAGAGGTTTGTAATACTCGGTCATATGAGTCATCATCTGTTTCAGCACCCCTTTATTGTGATGCTGGTAGAGGGGCTTGCTCCAAAAAGCACCAAAACATTCTTCAAATACCAACCATTATCAATATGTTCAAACTATTCCAAAATACATAATTTGGCACAGGTAAAATTCCATTGTGCTGCCCCTGAGCTCCAGCCCTACAATCCTCACACTGGTAGAGCTCCTACAGAGCTCAAGGTGCTTCCCCTCCTAAAGAGAGGGGAAACAATCTGCACTGAGTACATTTTATAGCCTATAAACTCCCAGAGCTGGTCTATCCAAACTTCTCATTTCACAGAGTTTCAAACCCTGATTAGTTCTGGTTTTCACCTCATAATATGCTTTTTACTAAGCTGCTGTCCCTATACTGTGCAGTATTTGTAGTAATATGCCATTAAACATGCACAGTGTAAACATATAGTGCTGGTTAATGCATAATTTAATAGAACAACTTTTGATAACCTGTGTGTAGTACTGTAGAGTTCATAAGGTAACAGATATAAGCACAAGGAAAGAAATGAAGCAGAATTATTTCATTTAGAAACCAGTACATCCTTTGGAATATCTCCAAGTAAGGTCACTGGAAGGAACAGCATAGCTCTAACTTACTCTGACAAAGCAAGTGAGAAAATGAGGAAAGCAAGCACTGAGAAGTCCAGAGTGAAAGCAATTAAATGAGACTAAGAAAGAAAAGATTTTGGGCTAAAAGACCTGCTTCTATGTGTCAATTCAAATATCATTAGAAGTCCAAATACACAGAGCTAGAGAAAACCCCATGTTTGCCAGTTAATTAACATTACACCTCAGGCTTTTGGGCACAAATTGAGACATTGTTGTCCTGTATAGCTTTTTTCCTATCTAACTGTGCTTAACATGCACATGGGGATCCCAAGGTGTCTCATGAGATCTCACTTTGTCCTACTACTTACTTTTAATGAAGATGTTTGCAAGCATGATTCTTTTTCATCATTCCACAATGTACTTCCCTGCTCCTGAGCTTTACTTTACACAATTTGCAATAAATGCAAGCACCATCTAGTTGCTTTTTAAGGAATTCTGATTGCACTCCCAGCTGCAATCTTGTACATACATATGGCTGCCTCCAGCTGGCAACCCTCCATTTCAGAAGAGCCACATAATCAAACAAGTTATTTCCATTTCCCCCTGATGGTTCTAATGAGTTAATCTTTGAGATGTCTTCAATTTAAAAACAAAAATATATATAACAATAAATAAAATCACACAGTCCTTAGACATGCAGAAATTCCACTGATTTCCAGCCTGTTCTGTGTAAGAGTATGGCTTGAGATTCAGATTTTCAGGAACAGAGAGCACCAAGCGAGTTACACACACACCATTCCTGTACTCTTACAGGAAAACACAGCCTGGAAAAGGCTGCTTATCTTTATTGATATGTAATGAAGACTATTTTCTCTATGAAGCTTTCTGCTTTGTCAAAAGAAATTACTACCTTTTCAAACCTATCCCCTGAAAGAGTTGGTGATCATTAGCCAGCTTTATTCTATTTACTGAGATAAGGTTTATAGCTCTGATACAAGACAAAATTCTCTCAAACAGCTCGCACTAAACTTTTAGCACAGAAATATCAAGACATTAGAAGATGCAGTCTTACCATGACAGCTGCTGAAAGATAGAGGGGCTGACTTACTACAAGGTAGAGAGACTGACTAAATGAGCAAAAGGTAACTGAGCTGTGACACTGTTGAGTCAGTTTATTGTCACTGGATCACAATACTCTTCTTGGCCGACAATTGTTTTGAAAGCTATAAGAAGACAAGAAGTTAAAACTACTGCTTTCATTTAACCTGTCTTGCCCATATTTGCACGGGACACATTCTGTGATTAAATTGCTCTTTTTTCCCTTCTCATACTGAGAACTGGCAAAAAACAACCAGTTTATTAAATTAGATTTTTCCCTTTCTTCCCATCAGGGTAACATGTGAGAACTTATACAAGGGGCTTTAAACGGCAAGTAAACAAACATTCCCACCTGAAGTCATCAGGAGAAAAATCTTAAGACTTGCAAGCTAGTTTAAACACACAAAACTGGGGGGAGCGTCTCACCAGAGTTGTTCACAAGCATCTCAAAAGCTCATCTGCCAGGCCCTCTCATGATTATGAGCCGGAACGTGCCCATTAGAGCAAAATAAAAATCATACTGTTGTACCAATACAGTGGGAAATGCTAAATTTCCTTGCATGGGTGCCAGCCAGCACAGCTGCTAGAACAAAAGTTAATGTTCAGAACAAAATCACCGTGCTGTGACCTCATTCTGAACATGGCCCTTTCCAAATTGAAGGAATAGATAGACAAAAAAAAGAGTCAAGAGTAGTCATAGGGGCCTGCCCTGCTCCCACCTTTGCTCTGGGTGAAGCAAAACTGTGCCTGCTAATCCAGATTAAAGAAATCAATGCCACTAAACATACGGACAAACTTGAAAACAGATTTTCCTCAGCTAAACTTATTCCTGTAGAATTTTAGGAATAACTATTGAAAGCAGAAATAATCCTCAGAAACTGCATATACACCAGCTTTTACCAGTTTAACTTACTTAAACAGAAACCTTGGGAAATGCTGGCATGAGAGAAAAGTGCAATTACAGAAACTTAGGGGCAAGAAAAATTATTTTGGCGCTGTTGCATTTTTGTTTGCTCACAGTGAGTTTTCCCCAATATTTCTGGCTTTTCCCCTTTGACTCTAATTGAGATCACTTCCTTGTAAGGGTGACTTGGTGCCTCTTTGTCTTTAGGAATCCAAAAAAGACAAGGAAGTCCCTAGTTAAAGAAACCTGGCAGTTAAAATCATGGGCTTCCTTCCCCAGCTTGTCTTATACATCACTTAATGTTTGACAGTCTTGTTCACTGCTTCCCTTCCTATGATGAAGTTTTCAGTGATTTAATTAAGTGTTCACCAAGCTGTTTACAATCTTCAAATCAAGGCCCAAAGATGTCAGTTAACAACTCTTAATGGTCAGGGCTGACAAGGATTTGTTTCATCTTGCCTCTTTCAGTAAAAAACTACATCAGTGACAAGACAGGTACATTTCCACTCACCTTGCTTCAACTACACTGAAATAAGGACATATTTCATATCATATATAAAAATAAGGATATATTTCATATCATATATAAATGGTATTTATGTATATGATCCTTATTTATGATCATATATGTATATGAAACATTTCCAGAGCATGTTTCTAACTGCAGGTTTTGGTGCACCTTATGTAAAATGAGCAATTCTGCATTTCTGCAAGAGCCCCAAATCAATGTGAGGGATTTTCACTCAGATTCTGTTCTGACTGTATGCAGGGGTTACCTGATGCTTGTTCCGTGCTCTAACAATGCGTAACAACAGCTCAGGTGCAATGAGCCACAGACATTTGCACCTATGAATATCAGCTGCTACTTTTAGCTAGAGCACACATTTCTGCCGTCAATCAGCAGGACACACACTTGGATTGCACAAGACACCTGCACATGCCCTGTGGAGCCAGAATGGTGAAATCCCAGCAGACAGAGATAACCACCCAATGGAAACAGTAGCACATTTAAAGCCCTGCCTGCATACGATGAGGCAGCTTTATCAGGGAAAACTGAGCTTTTGCCAGGACATCCCAGAGCACAGCACTTCCCACCCCCTCATTCCCCAGCTTAACTTCTGCATGCCTACCCTTTAAGGACCTCAGTCAAAGATCACTGATGTCAATAAATTAGAAACTGAAAATTACTTTTCCATGAAATCACATCAGATATTGAACAACCACAGGTTTGCTGTTGGCTTTGTGCACACGAGTCACTTACCACAGATCAGCTGTTACAGTTTGCTTTTTTCTGAGGTTATGGAGTCATATATGACAGAAATCAGAGTTTTGGCTTTCATTTAATGGTCTCAAATACAAGTTCTGCACAGTGAACTTAAGCTCCTGAGATTCAGTCCACATAAATCAAGTAAAATTGCTCAGGTCTTTCCATACCTAAAGCATTATTCTCACACTGGCTCCTTCCACTTGGACTCTTTCTAGCTTTTACTGTCTCCTCACACATTACTCAAGAGCCAGTTTTCCTTTTCCCAGACAGCACAAGCAGGCAATATTTGCCCTTCATCAGTGTAACCCTCTCAGCCTCTTCTTGCTCCATTGTGTATAGACTAGCAAATACAGCAAGCAAACCTCATTGGAACAACCACACAGATAAATTCACAAGTTATTTAACAAACAAAACATCTAAGGAAGGCTTGTCCATACCTTTAATGGCACTAGTCATTCAGACTATAATAATATGATGTTAGCCTTTATTCCCGGGCCTTTGAACTCCTTCCCACCCTGTATGTTGGATCAGTAAGCACTAAAACACATCATATTGGGTAGCCCTTTTTTTAATTTTTACCTCCTTAAATCTTCAGTTCTCATCTCTTGGTAAAATCCATTTAAACAGGGCCCACAAGTTAATGGTTAAACTTGTTGTTTGTAGTACCATTAATATAGGTCAAGCAGCACAATAGTTACAACTGCTGAGGGGGAAGGTACATAAAGACACAGTAAGCAGTTCAGGACCTTATTACAACATGTCTATCAAATGCACGGTTACAAACAATGTGCCTGATTCATCAAAAAGATAACTTCTGCTGACAGTACACACTGTTCCCTAGAGTCTCTTACACATGGCTCAAAAATTAAAATTGGAAATGTAAACTACACAGACACATTCTTGCAAATGTGAGTATGTTTCAGCACAGTGAGCGCTTCTATGCAAAATAACAGATACAGGCAGTGGGATGAATTCAGGCCTCATTTGCATCACCGAGTAGTGGAGAAACCAACAACAGCTATGGCTTTACTCTGCATTTTCTCTCAGGTAACCAAGGGAAGAATTTGTCCCACCAGATCCAAGGACACACATTTTTTACCATGGGATGCACATGCATAATGCCTACAAGAGGGATTACCTTATGCTTTATTCAAGAATATTCAAAAGGACAGACCTCTATATCTCAAAAGTATTTCAGCAGTACTGACAGTAAGTACTGTTTCAAAACTAACAGCACCTTAAAGTTTCACTTAAACTCAACATCAGTCATTCAATCTCTGCCAGTTTAAATAGACACCGTTCCTGATCTAGGGCCCAAGACCACTGGCCAAGGTTCCCAAATTAAATTCCCAGGTACCTTGCTGGGGCAAAAGCAAACAGAATAGCCAAGTTTCAAGACTGACAGAACTCACCACGGGCGGCACTGAGACACCTCCCTGTTCTCAGTGATTCGTGTCATGAGAGTATGTAGAGATCAATGCAATTTACAACATGAGGTTAATTTCCCCCAGGAAAAGCAAGCATGAAATAAACAGCTTTTCTGACCAAGCATTTGGAAAGTACAAATAGCATTTCAAACAGTTTTTCACTTTTCAACAGAAATACTTCTAATGATTAGACTGAGGCAAAAGAATTTTTAAAACCTCTATTCATGCCCAAAATCTAGTAACTGCAATTCCAAGAGGACAAGTTTATCTATTGTTAATCTAGAGTGGAGGAACCAGATTAAATTTAAGCAGGATAATTTACTGTGTATAACAAATTACAGAACTGATACCACACAAACTGAAGTCATTGCATATTGATGATGTACACAGTATTTTCTTTCAGACTTCTGTGTTTACCATTGTTAAAAATTGAAGACAATTTTCTTCCATTTATCTCACTGATGGAATATTTTGCATTTTTGTGATACCTGCTACCCCTTATTTCAATGTACTTTATGAACCTTGGACTAGATCTTCAGCAAGTGTGAATCACCATAGCTCAATACTGAACTTCATAAAAGTGTTTTAAACCATGCTACCTGTAGAGTGATTAAGTGATGTTGCACCCTCCTGTAGACAGAGAAGGGACATATCACAATAGTGTGACATTAAAGTAGCAAATCTCAGGCATGAGGTTATGAATATTTTATAAAGACATCCTGTTGAATTGCAATTTTAAAGCTTAAAACTTTAAAAGCTTTAAACTTAAAACTTTTAGAACTTTAAAACTGATTAATATCACCAGAAGTATTTAACAACTTTGTGGATTTTATAGACAGTAACATATGTCTTATCTGGGGTGTTTTCCATTAAATCAAATCATGCCACACGGTTAAAAATGCACTTTTGGCACTTTTCAAATTAACCCCACTGCATTTTATATATACACTACATAATAAAGACAGACCAATAAACTACTCTGCCTTCTCATTGTGTTCATGCTGGTAGGGCAGCCCAGGTTATAAAATTGTTTGCTTCAACACAAATTTCAGCACGATAAAGGGATTTTTATGCATTTATCTGGCCATCTTTTCTATTCCATATTATAGGTTCTCTCTAATAGCTTCATGTGTTGCACTTCCCTCCGTGGGATGAGATGTGCTCCACTTTAGCACAGATGTACAGGAAACCCTGCTACAGAATAGTTCCTATTAACAGAGCTGAATCCTTTTTGTATAGAAATTGTTTATATTAATGAAAACACCACTGCCTCACACCATTGTCTTTCCTGAACATTAATAAAGACTTGATTGAATTCATTTGCTAATTTTAAAAAAAAAGGAGAAATAAAGTAATACAAGGTAAAAAGAAAGTTCATAGAAAGTTAAGAGTAAGAAATGCAAGAGTCCAGAGAATGCAATGTATTTGCCTGTAAAAACACACAACACTGTAGGAATATGACTGCTTCCTTAGGTACTCAAGGGATCTCTGCCCAGTCAGCCAGGAAGCACGAGGCAGTTGTGCCGTGCTGATGGTTCAGATTTCTCAGGGAAGAAGGAAGGGGCTTTATCTTCTCCCACAAACCACCACAACTTTACCCTAAGTAGATATCTGCTGAATTTCAGCTAACATTTCATTCCATTTAAAATGGGAAAATAAGGCGCTCATAAATCCAGCAGAAACTAATTTAGTTAGACCAATTCTATTAGCCTCTAAAACATTGTTCTGATTATGAAGATCTGTGTTAGATTTCAGTGAATTTCCCCTTCTGTTATAGTAACTGTCCTGTTTAAATGCAATTTTAGAATGGATACAACTTAAGCAGATGATGTTGCTAAAGCATTTGGTAAATGTCGACAAATCAGTACTATTTCACAATAATACCTCCAATTAGGTTAGGGAGGACACTACAGCCCTAATTTAAACCACTCTTCTGTGAAACTGGTGTTAAATTCTGAAGACCGTTAAACCCTAATAAAACCATTTAACAAAACCTAATTTAACAAATTCCTTACTAATGAATACATGTACCCACTTCTGAAGCAGGAGGACAGCCCTGGAAATGAGACACTTGGCTGTGAGGAAATGCAGCGTGTACTGATGCTGCCTTACCCAAAGGCTCGTGCACACTGTGTGGGGAGGGACCCGAGGAGTTGTATCTCGAAGTCACAGTTTAGTAAGGATTCTCCTCTTGGCTGGCATGCTTTAAATGTGAGAAACCATTCCAAAACTACAAGTAGAGCAAGCTATACTTAACAACATTTCAGTAATATGGTAGGACAATAGGGCCTTTGTGCTTCAGAGTGACTCTAGGGCTGACTCCTATCATCACAGTGGTTCAAAACTCTCTAAATGGCTTCTCAGAACAATTAAATGGCTTCTCAGAACAATGGCATAAAACCATTTGAGGCTTAAGGAGAAGCACAAAGTACTACACACTGCAGATGACTTTCAACATTGTGAGCAACGAAATCAAATAAGATAAAGTGAGGATCACCTCTTTCACTAGCCAGCCACCTGGGTTTGTCTGCTTTAAAGGATGGCTCTTTTTACCTTCCACAAGCAGAAAGCTGCAGCCTTTCAGGTCCAGCCTGTGAAACTCTGCCAGGTCTCAGATTCGCCTGTATATGCAGAGGTCTTGCATGGAAGACTCCATTTTCTTGAAGGTTTCATTTTAACATGTGTAACTTGTATTTTCTAATTAGCTCAACTCAAAGATGATTTGGCAGAATCAAAAACAGCTGTGGTACTTCTGGGGTGCTTAGCTTTTGTACAGGTTGCTCAAACTGCCGTACAGGCCATTAGATGTATAGACATGGTTGTATTGAGTTGAAGACTTCCTCAACAACCTTTTGCTAAAGGATCAGGATTCATTTCAAATCCTATAAAAATCTATTACAAAGGCCGAGAGCTAAAGCTTTCTAGCATTGCTGTGGAGTTTGAGGTTTTTACCAACCAAAAAAGTTGTTGGTTGTTGTTAAGGTTTTTCTAAAGCAGGCCAGGGCCTTTCTACATTGCAAACCACTCAGGCTGTAGTGTCACAAACTGTTCTGCTCAAATAGCCCAGACCAGGAATGGGGTCCTAATACCCTCAACATCCAAAGTAGTCAGAGGGACTTGAAAACCAAAACATTGGGGATTTCATCTTTCCAGCAGAACCTGCAGAACCAAATGCCATACTGCAATTAAGGCAACCACAGGAGGTAAAGGAATATCCTATAAATTCAAAGGTTAAAAGCAATCCTTACTTTTCCAGACTACAGTGCAAGAGCTCAGACTTAGACTGCTAGTACTGCCTATTGTAGTATTGCATATATAGGCTATTTACTGTACCCTTTTTTTATATAATCATTTCTAGTAACAGCAGCAGTGCTATTACTGCAAGCAGCAAAAAAGTCTAACACAGAAAATCCTCAACATCTGTATAGCAGAAGGTGCTCTGTGCAGGTACCAAGATTTCAGACATATGGGAAGCAGCAGCCAGAGCAAAGCTGTCCACAAGCAGAGATAGTGACAGGCCAGGCAGAGAGTGAAAAATAACATCTACAGCCAAAAGGGAGGGGGAATAAAATCAAACAGCAACAGAATAAAACAGCAAAGTATTAAAATGTTTGTGTTTGAAGTAACAACCTGTGCTTTTTATTCATGCTGTGGAAACATTGTTAGCTAAAACTATTTCACTTGAATTCTGCAAGTTTCTTAAGTTTGCTGATACTACAGGAGAAATGATGTAAGCATTCCACTTAACTTGCTGCCAAAATCCTAGGATCTGTTGCAAAACTACAATAATTTTGCAAACTTTTGAAATTTCAAAACAATATCTCATCTCTTCTCAATATTTTATACAATTATAGTGCCAGTGACTTGACTAAAACAGATCTTACCAGGATAAGTTAGAAAAGGATTCTAGGTCAATATTTCTTCTCATAAAGAAAACCACAGAGCTTGTTGAACTCTCCACCAAATGAAGCCAGTGTCTCCCTGTACTTGCCTAAACACTAATTTCCAATCAGAAAGAGCTTCCACTCTATTCCAGCCCTCTTCTGTTATTCATTGTTTGCCATTTCCCTCAGTGTATTTTGGTCAAATAATTGATAAACATTTATTATTTTAAGCTTAACAGATGCTTGCTCCAAGACAAAAATAAAAAAAACCAGCAGAAACATACATATATGTTATAGTTTGGTGCTTTAATGAGAGAATTCTATACAAGGTAAGGGTCCAGGAAAGGCAAGGAGACTCCCTTCACAGCCAAACAGGAATGTCTACACCAGCATCCTACCCTCACTATCAGACTCAGAGCTTGCCATGCCGTTAATATGAAATGAAAAATCAATAGCTATTGTTCAGCCACTATCTCCCATCAACTGATGCCTGTGTCGGACGTGGCAGTGGGTTAATGGTAAAGCAAGGCATCGAGGTTGCTTTTCAGAAGCATGATTGAGCTGCACATTACAAATGTCCTGGCCCTAGCTTCTCACCTATCAAGTGCTCTGTCCCCTCTTGGGACACTAGTGAGCAGCTAGGATGGGCTATGCATCCCCACAGCAATCACCTAGTTTGGAGCTACTGCAAGCTTTTCATAGGCAAGATCCTGTGAGGGTCACCGAGTGTCCTGTCCAGGCTTCACCAGAGGGAAACAGCACAGCCATCTTAACTACCTCTCATTGTGAGCTATCAGAGCAAAAACTTCCCCCCTCAGAAAAGAAAAACAATTAATTAAACAGAAAAAATCCACATAACTATATATCTACAGGAAGATGCCTAAGACAATCCAACTGCTTTGAAAAGCCTCCACATTCTAACTGAAAAGCACTTCAAGCCCCAACAAGTCCCTGTGCTTCCTTATAGGAGTACTTAGTGCCAGATTGTAGGAAGAGATGAGGAGAGCACCTAGAAAAAGCTTCAGGGGAAAGCAACAGCCAGTTGCCCCCTAAGAGGAGGCAAACTTGAAGCTAAAGGCAGCAAGAACATACACAGAGTAGGGAACTCACCAACAGAGCACAGTCCCACAGCATGAGAGCCAGAAAGCAGAGCAGCACCAAGTCCTATTGGGGCTCCTGTGGTCATTGTGCAGAAGCAATAAGAGTAGCCAAGGTCTGAAGTCATCCCAGAAAATCCACAGAATAATTTTGAGAACATGCCCTGGGCCAGCACAGCTCAGAGAAGGAGCTACATTCCTAGCTGGAGCTGAAATGAGCAGGTGGCCCCGTGAGCAGGAGCTGTGAGGGGCACCCAGATGAAAGTGATCAGGGTCATTAAGGCCCATTAGTGACCGGAGGCCCTGACAAAATGTTCCCTTTTTTATCACCCTAATGTTCCTTTAGTAAAGATCTCTCAAGTGCATACACATCTTTGTAAAACAGTATTTTCCAGAGGCTGTGAGCAGTTCTCCCTCTTAGCCGTAACACGCTGTTGTCTGGGCCACTGAAAAACATTTCAGTCTCATTGGACTGTTGGCAGCAGTGACCACAGGAAAGAGTAACAATTTTAGCATGAGAATAATGTAAGTTCCTGGTTAATAAGGGTACCTGAACATCTCTTCATTTTTCTTTCTGAGATAGAAGTACCCAGAAGCCCCAGTCTGAGACACAGAACTTGGTGTAGGCACTGTACAAACAAGATTTGCATGCCATTGCAAATGCATTAACAGTCTAATTTAAAGCTGGTTTCTGAAAGTCAGGACTTGTCAGAAGTCCCAGGTGCTACTGCTTTCCCCAGGATTATAGGTACTCCAATTCCAGGGCCATTTGCATTTTTTTTTTACTATGATCTAAGCACATGAAATAAGTATACTGTCCAATAAACTGTGAGCATATTGTATAAAAGATACAAAAAAAAATTACTGTTATACTAATCTATTATTCATTTAACTGCACTAGGGAGAAAATATTCTTGAAGGAATTAGTATTTCTCAGATCTTAAGTCTACTTGGTCTGTTTTTTAAGAACTGCAATATTTACCAAAAGTGGTGCCAAGATGACTTGGAGGACACTGAAAAAAAACATGTTATTTCAGTGCTATATATGCTCCTGAAATATATCCACTGGACAGAATATATACAGCCTTCTACTATGGAAGTTGACATGTGAAGTAGTTTTTGTTCAGATTTCAACACATGCCTCCAGAAACCAACCACCTTCAGTTTCAAATTGCCAAGAGACAGACTAGTGCTCTGTTTAATTATTAGTGCCATAAACCAGAACAATATTTACCTGCCTATAACAGAGCTTAGGAAAATCCACTTATCTCTCCTGCCAGTTGCTACATTTCTCACAGTTATTAATAAAATTATCAGAAATCCTTATTTCTGAATGGCCTTTACCCTACTTTTCTCTCCTGCCCAGTGTCCTTCCTGATGAAAGTCAGCTTGGAAATTGGAACAAATTCTGCATGTGCTCACTGGGAAGACAAAAAGAAGTGGGAGTGCTCCTGTACACCAGATCTGAGGAGCCACTCAAGCCTTGATTTCTCCTCCCTCTGGCTGGAATGTGGCCCGTCAAATGTGTTACATGCGGTTCTGCAGTTCATCAGCCTCCTGACATCCTTCTGCTCCTGGTGTAATAAATGAGTTTCAGCAAGGAGACCCTCTCTGTTTAGACATGAAATGCCACTGAACTGCTCTCCTCTTCCAGTCTTTCACCTTTCAGTAGCATTCAGTTTGCACTTACTTCATGGTCTCAAGCAAAGCCAGTCTGTGTGGTGTAGCACACATGCAGCTTCCTTCAGAGCAGAAATTTTTCAGAAACTCATCAGAGCACTCAGGGTCTTTCACAAATTAATTTCCTGATGTAAGACTCAGTATTTCCATCCCACCTCCAACTAAGGTTTTGGAAGGTTTTTGTGGTGTGGGAACAGGGGTGGAAACAGAGTTATCCCTACATCCTCTGTATGTATCTTTTAAAAAATAATAATCTAGATACCAACTTCAGAAGGTTTTAAGTTCCACTTCAGATTCACTTTAAGACTCCCTCTCACCTCTTTCTCCTCCTTTCAAAGTAATAAATTCCTGATATTTTATTAATAGTGTTCTAAGAAACTGTTGTCTGTTCCTGAGTTCTGTGTGAGATGATGGATGAGTTCACAACACCTGTTACTGCTACGTACGTGCAAGTCATTTCCCCCTGCCTGTTTCACTGAAATCTGTTCTTTTCTCACAAACACTCTACTCCCATTACCAGTAAATATCTCCTAGATAAGCTTTGTAAAGGTCCATAACTATTTAATAACTTTCTCTTTGTACACCAATAAGATAGATTAGTGGAAAAAAAGAGGTGTACAAGAAATTTAAATTGAAGCTACTTACACAGATACAGACCAGCAGATGAAACTCCTCTTGCCATGAAAAAGTTTTATCTTTCAGTGCAGAGAGCTAGCACTAAATGTGGGTCCCAACAAAGCTCATACTGTTCCTATAAATAAGGCTAAAAGAGAACTTTTGTGATCCACAACTGTATGCTTCCATCTGCACAGAACTGAGTTTTCCTTTTAAGCAATCCTGGAGGTTACCTGATTGCTCAATTAACCTAAAAAAAAAAAGTGTTTGCAAATGTCTGTACTTACCTCCTCCTCTAGATATTAATTTATCATCAGAAATATTCACTGAAATAATTTTTGTAATTAGTAAGGAAAAACCACAGGAAGCAATTTTATAATTCCTACATTTCATTATTCATCTCCAAATATGGTTTATAATAAACTGTATTCATCTAAACAGAGAACAGAAACATGAGAGACTAATATATACTGATAAATGTAATCAAGGAAAAAAGTTCATATTTGGACACCCATAAAGAAGGCACCATGCAGAAACTTCTGCTCTCCAGAGCTCCTTTCCAATAAGCTGAAAATCCTGAGTAAAGGAGTAGCAGACACTGAAATGTATTTTAATGCAATTGCATTCTACTGCCATAATAAACATCATATGTAAAATACATACAAGTAAAAAAACAAAACTAACAAGGAATTTTAATAGTGCAGTTGTACCGTAAGACCAAACAGGAATTAAGGATCAGCTGATGAAAATTGCTTAACAAATTACACCTTCTATTTCTGTACTGTAACCACTGAAAAATCCAAAGGGTAAAGAGCATCAGATATATCAGATTCTCACAATTTCTTTTACAGAACTACTAAGGAAAAGGCATAAAGCTGTATTTTAATGACTTAGTTTTGCATATGTGAAATAAAATTCGTGAAGGTGGAGAAAATACACTGAAGCATCCAAAAGAATTTTAAATGTTCATGATAGATACGGAGGAATGCTAGAATGACTGAAATAAAGAAAAGTTTTAAAAGAGTGATTTCTGGATCAGAGAACAGAGCTTGCAAATCTCTTCCCACCTATGCAACACTCCAGCTGAAATCAACTGGACTACTCTCAGGACCAGAGAGCTCATGCCTGGAGGGCACCATGCCAAGATCAATGCCACGTTTGCCCTGCACTTTAAGTAGAATGAGAATCATGTCCCTCTTTTGATGAGCACTGTGCTGAGCAGATATCTTTTCTGAGTTGTATGGATAATAAAAACAACAATACATTGAGATGGCATAGAAAATAACAAGGAACGTGCGGAATTCAGATAAGCAATATCCAAAATGTTACAGGAAAATTACAAAATCATGACTGAGCTCACTAAATTTACACCAAGTTATACAAGTCGGGGAATAAAGCTCTTTAAAAAGGTAATTTTTAATTTCAGTCAGTCCATTTTCAAGGCTTATTTCTTAATATTCTTATGTGCCCAAATGAAATGCCACCTGTGGAAATGCCCATGAGACAAGAAACTCCTTTTGACTCCATTTTTGTGGTAAATGGTTGCAAAATAATTTGATGTGCAAGAGTCAAAGAAGGGATTGTTGCCAAGCTTTTGAAATCAGGAACAGTTTCTTTGAGGGACATTTGTTAGAGGGACAAACAAGGGACAATTTCATCACACAAGAATTGGCTAAACAAAAAAGAAACTCAAAGTTTATCAATTAATTATCTTCCTGAAAGATCTGAGACAGAAAAGCATATCTGAAATAACAAAATTAACTCATCTCACCTTCTCGGGATGAAAACAGGGGAAGGAAAGAAAGGTAGAGGGGAGCACTGAAAAACAGGGAAATACAAGGTGAGTCTATAATGCTCCAACCACATCTAGGAAAAGCTGTTCTGGGTGAGGTTGGTGGCTGCGTTAGCAGGGACTTACTCGTGAAAAGTTACAGTTCCAAACTCCTGACCAAGCAAAGTAATGAGCCGTGAACTCAGGTACTTCAGTGGCACAACTCCTAAGCCTCATTATGGATTCATTTCACTTGGACTCCAAATGGATCACTGCTAAACACATCGAGCTGCTGGATCACAGGCTGATATAGGCTGTCCTGGAGTTTCCCTAGGAGTTTCTTTTCCCCTACTGGACTAGGTATAAAGAAAGGCAAAGAAAGTCTGTCTGGTTATGCACCTGGCATACATTCCTCTGTCCGTGGAGACAAAGTATCAGAAAGGGAAAAATAGAACATTTTTCAGTGACCCTGACATTTGATACTGATGCAAAAAAGGAAAGGAATTACAGTGTTTGAAGCCAAAAGCAAGAAGTTTCTCTATATTTCCTATGATTTAATATCTCTCTCCCCCACATACGGCAGATTCCTTTATAGAAGCTCTTGAAGATGGGCCAACAGTGCTCGAGCAATGTCTCTGATGATACAATGGAAAGTTTCTAACCACAGTATCATTTGCAGCATTTCTCATTTATTTTATCCCCAGTCCCCAAAGACATGTCTTTTCTGATGGAATAAATGTTTCTTTCCACTTTTTATGAATAGAATTGAAAATCTATTTGATAACCAAATGAATTAAAAGAGACAGAGTCCAATTATTTAGGTTTATATGAAATCTGTTTGAAAAGCTGGCTCCCAGCTTTCACTCAGTCTAAAAGATAAAAACTATCAGTGACGATTCAAAAACACAGTACCTGTTTAAGCGGATTTGTTAGTTAGTTAATTTTTTTTCCAGTGACAAATATGAAGGTAAGAATTTGAGACATCAGACCTTCCCTCTGCAGCCTGTCCTCCTTACTAACAGGGCCTCTACAGGAGGGCAGTACTGCACAGACCAAGTGATAATGCAGGGTTCCTGGCTGCAATGCCCAGTCGCTGCTTGGTTTGCCACACCAGCCCCATTTTCAGACCAGCTCTCAAGCTCTCATCCTAGCCAAGAGAAGCAGTTCAGTTTGTGCAGGAACTAGTCTGTTTGCCACTCTATCACCAAAATCTAACCACCATGACAAAGTATATTAAAAGGCACATGCTGCTTTACAGCCCTCTGCAAGTTTAAAGAGAAAAAAACTCTCACTGACTTCAAGAGGCTTCAGATCTAGCCCACAGTGGAACAGCTTCACTCCATTTTTCAAGAGAAATTAAATGTAAAATATCATCTGATTATTCAGGCTTGAGTCTGATCTCACAAAGACTATGCAGACTTAATCTATTGGGCTGGAGCTGCAGAGGCTGTCGGTGGCACTGCAGAGCAAGGCACATTGTGCTCAGGCTGGAAGCTGGCATGCCCTGCCCTTCCTCTGGACAGGGTGAAAGCAGAACCAGCTGAGCTGAAACATCACCCAGTCATCTGCACAGCTGCCCATTTCATAAAAATTGTTTAAAGCCAAACACTTGACAGCCATTTGACATGCTGTGGGTAGGGTTTGTGCCTCACAGCCTTAGAGGTGAGTGCAATACTCTACGTATCATAATCCTGGGATATCAATGTTTAACCATGTTGTAAAGCTCTTTAGTGAGAAAGTAGTACATGCTTTCAACTAAATGGCTACAACCTGGAGCTACTCTCCAGCCTGAGGACTGGGGCAATAAAATGGTTTTGTGTGACAAACTATCAGGAGAGATTTGCTGGTGCTGTTAGTCAGAGTGTAGAATCCCCAGTGCATTCAAAAGCCTCCCTTAAGGAATTAATGCTTGATTGTTTTGCCATCCAAAGAGTGTTTACAGAAGCCAAAACAACCATGCTTGCTGTCCACTGTGCAAAGAGGTGATGACATCAAGAAGACAGGTCACAAGTCTGAGTTTATAGACATTACACTCATGTTGGTATGGCTTTTCATCCACTCAGTATGATCTTATGACCCCATAACTTTACAACCTTCCCCTCTCTGGGCTTCATAGCACCTCTCCACTCTAGGTTAATCATTTCTCTGCCATTATCTGCCAACAGTTCTTATCTCTTTTGCTGTCACTTTATAACAGGGTCTCTTATCAAGCTGTACTAAATCACGTGATGGTGCCAAACCTATCACAAGTTGCAATTCTTCTGATTAGAGACTATCATGAAATGGGATACATGGTTTACAGCAGGTCACTAATGCTGGAAAAAGTACAGAGTCCACTCAAAGACATGCTTGTTACTTTCTGAATTCTTGGATATTTTTTTTGTTGTTGTTCATCACGCCGACTTTCACTGAAGGCTATCATAGCCTGGGTCTCAAGGCCAGAAAAGTTTACAGGCTGCACCTCTCCTGTACTCAATGCTGTACCCCTTGTACCCAAGGGTACGGTATATTTACACCTAATAATGTCTTCTGGTTCTCACACAGCCACCATACAGGACTCTATAAAACATGGACTTACATCAGCTGGTAAGTAACAGTTTTCTAACTGTTTTGAAGATTCTGCATAAATATATTAGATTTCTGGATATCCAAACTGAAAAAATCACTACAATTGGGTGAGTCTATGATTAATTTGCACATATACTTAGGCTAGAGAGAATATTACAATACCATGTAAAAATATAAGGAAACAGATGATGATCCATGGAGTAACAATTTTCTCTAGAGATAATGCAATTATCAAACATATATCATTGGATAATTAACAGTATTTTTATCTATTATGATTGATAATAACTGTGAAATTCTGTGTATACTTGTAGAAACATTTGCAAAAATTAGATTTAAATTGCTTCTGGCCTGATAATTCATATTGAAGAAAACCACAGGAATGGTTTTGCCTTTTCAGTGATACTGTGGTTTCTGTCAAATGCAAATTCTTTCTTACAGCTGAAAATTAAGATATGTCACTCAGTGGGAGTGGGCTGGGTAATAGAAGTCAGTTAAGACTTCAGAGCAGCAAAGAAGTGAATACTTTCAGTAGCATATGGAAACAGCACCCGCTCCCTGTCAGAAAGCCATCAGGCACAGGTTGCTCTGGCTTGCAGGCACAAGGGGCATTGCACAGCCAGATGTCCCAGGCTGTCCCATGCTGTGATGGCTGTGGCCTGGCCCCAATGGGTGCATGTCCCCACCACCTCCCTGCCCTTCTGCACACATTTCCTGTCTCAGGCTATTCTGTCTCTCACCACACACCTGGAGCAAGGTGTCTTTCCCTTCCCCTGTCCCACCAGGCTGTGCCCAGGCTGAAACTGGGGCCAAGCAGGGCTGCAGAAGGCTTACCAGGGGAAAACTCTCCTTCACGGAGCGGAAGGCGCTTCACAAGCCAACCTAGCAGTGCTGCAGGTTCCACAGCCCAGGGCTTTGCAAGGCTGTGCCTCAGCACAGCATTTCCTGGCAGGGATGAAAGAAGGGATCTTTGGCCCACAAGTGGAATCAGGGCACACTTTCCTCCTCTTGCCCCAAAGTGCGTCATCACAGGGCAGGTGAAGAGTTCATCCTGATGCTGGGTGTGATGTGGGCACCTTGCCATCAAGGGAGGCTTTGGGACCGTGGGGATGGAGAGCACAGCAACAGCTGCAGGAAACGGCCTCAAACATAACTGATCTTTGTCTTCTGGGTAGAGCTGCTGCTTCTCCCAGAGAAGGGCTCCCACCTTGGACCCAACTGTGTTTCAGCCAGATGTCCCCTCAGAGTCCCTGTGCCTCCCTACAGGTGTGGGGTACTCCTCTGCACAGCTCTGCCCCCAGAAACACATGGAAAAGGTGGCAAGTCCAGCTTCCCCTCCAGGCCTTTCTATAACTTTTCCTCTTTCTGGTTGCCATGGAGGGACCCTCTGGCTCTCTTTCCTGAGGAATAGTAAAATAATTATACATTTCATTTATTTGAAGAGTGGTTACTGAGATAAGGTTTCTTAAGGTGAAAGGATAAAACCCTAGGAGAAGGGAAAATAAGACACTCACCTGTGATATTTAGACCAATTAAATGCTATTTTCATGGTTTCCAGAAGACTGGCAGGTCTCAGTTCCCAAAATCATGTGCTTATGAGAAAACAGATTGCTACAGGGAGTAGCAGACACTCTTGTCACCATATCACTTATACATGTGCTGCATCACAAAAATACCAGGACAGATTCATAAAGCATGGCCCAGAAATAAGCAGGCCTAAATCTTGGGAAACTTTCCAAAATCCTGTGTACTCTGATCAGGGGAAGGATTCTGTCCTTCCATGACACTGCTGAGCCAGAACCCATGGTAGCATCACTGAAAAACTCACCTAACTCAGCCTTGTGAACTGATCATGATGTACCTGTAAGGGTTAAATGGAACCCACACCAACCTGAGGGCCTCTGCTTGGAGCTGGGGGAACCAAATAGGAAGTAGCCAGATTCTGTTCTTATTTGCACTGGAGAGCAGTTCTTTAGGAAAAAAAGCTGTCCTCCCAGGTTAGAAGTACAATCAGCAGCAGGGTCATATGCTCGTAAGAGTAAATCCTATCCCCAGACTTTTGCTTTTGTCCTGACCCTCCTGGCATTCTCCTTCCATTTTCCCTTTCTAACTAAGGCAGAGTGGGTGGGTTTGTGAGAGGCTGTCACAGCCTCTGCACCCTCATCCCACCAGCCCCTCAGGGCAGGGATGCTTGCTGCTTCCCACCACGAAGCCTGAGTTGCCTTTGTCAGGGAGCACTCTGTGCATTTCCCCATCTGACAATAAGTTAGTTTTTGTTATAAACCACTGACATGTCACAGCTTCCTCGCCACAAGGAGGGCATCTTCCAGCCCCCATGAATGCAAATCAGACTCCACTGATATAAATAGCAGTGGACCTCTCCCTTGGAGGGCAAATACAACCAGCCTGGAGCTGGAGTGTGAGTGGGCACTACTGGTTGTTGACACCTGCTTTTAGGTTTATAGTCATACAATCAAAGAGGCAACCAGAATTCACAAAATCTTAATAGTACATCCTATCTTCCAGATGACAAACACCATATGGACTTATAAATGGTTTTATGGAAGTGTCATGATTTTTTTCTTCTACCAGATTCTGAGGCAATACAAAGATACTTGACTAGTTTTATTTTTCCTCGAATCAGCCTCTTGTCTTAGCATCATCAGGAACATTATGCAATTTTTATAAGAATTAGCTGTGATTATTTAACAGAAATAACTGTTTCATTTACTTTTTAAAATGGTTATATAAGAGGAAAAAAATCTACTTGTAGTTTACAACTCTGATATTTTTCAGCTTGTAGAATACTTACTGCCATCTTCATTTTAATGTATGTCCTCAGGCAATTAATAGTATTCAAATTAGGGCTCATGAATTTGGCAAAGTTAGTTTTTATGTTTAGTAGTAATAGGAATAGTAGCATTTTCATGTGATTAACAAAGACAGTATATACTATCTTTAAAAGTTTGGATCAAGATTTTGGCCAGCATTATGCAGGCAAAGCTTTCACAGAAGTGAACAGTTTGAGCTGTGTGAGGACTGTAAGATATGCCATAGGTTATTTTCTTATATCATGGGACTTTTGCTGTTACTCTTATCAATTTTCTTCCCACTTTTCCTGTCCTCATTTGCTTATACTGCAAATGAGCTATCTACAAAAGGAGCAGTATTTACATTTACATCCAATTTTTTTCTCTTAGTCTGATTTAAATACCACAATACATGAGGCAAAGATGATGCCTGTGTGAGGGATTGCTCCACTACTGACAAAATGCCTCAAGCTTCTTGTCTGTGAGGATAATTTAAAGGTCAGCTCTCAAACTTGTCTTATATATATAGGGTGAAAATGAAGAAGTGTCTGCAGGAGGATTTGTGTGCGTCTGTCTTGTGGGGAAACCCATTAAAACTTCTCATGATAGATCATTATCAATGTCTAGAGTTTACTTACATATTACATGAGTACATATATATATAACTTTATCTATTAATTTATATTAATACATTCTTATGTGCAATGAACAGACATGTAAATGTACACAATCCTTATCAAGATTTCTCAGTGTAAACTATGCCTAGTTTATCTTCTCATAGTTATTATTTTACATTATGTATGGATAAATCTTGGGACAGATAGCTATGTATGAGCTTAAACTTTTTTCATTATAAAGATCAGCTATAAAAATTATTTTTAAATAAAGTTTTCCAAGCTTTGAAACATGGAGGGAGGGGGAGGGAAGAAGCAGACCTGCACCATCTCTTTTTTCCACCAGCAGATCAAGGTCAATTGCCTCAGCAAAAGAAATTTCATTTTTAAGCCTGTCTGTGCAGGATAGAAATCAATTATCTATTATGATACAGAGACCGGCGCTCAGCCCTGACGGGAGCCTTGTGGTATATACAAATATATTTGGAGTTCTATTCCCAGACTAAGCTCTAGCTTTCTAACTAGAGGTTCCACACTCTGCTCCAAAAGGGGAGTACAGACAGAAACAGAATCACCTCATCAGAGTAGTAATGATCAGCGCTGGGAAGGGGCGATGGGATGGCGGCGGAGGGGAGCGTGGGGATGG